>NC_083226.1:69447488-69779154 GCF_032191835.1 Heteronotia binoei
GGAGAAAAATTTTGGATGTTTTTCCATTCTCCATTATAGCCTATGAGATTCATTAGAATGAATGGGCCCATAGGGTTAGGGTTAGGGTTAGGGTTAGAATTAAGGACACACTTATGTTTGGGTGAATATTGGGGTTGGGTTTAGGGTTGGATTAGATGTATTTTTTAATATCACACTGAATGGTACACTCTTGATGGGGAAAAAATTTTGGATGTTTTTTCCATTCTCCATTATAGCCTATGAGATTCATTAGAATGAATGGGCCCATAGGGTTAGGGTTAGGGTTAGGGTTAGAATTAAGGACACACTTATGTTTGGGTGAATATTGGGGTTGGGTTTAGGGTTGGATTAGATGTATTTTTAATATCACACTGAATGGTACACTCTTGATGGGGAAAAAATTTTGGATGTTTTTCCATTCTCCATTATAGCCTATGAGATTCATTAAAATGAATGGGCCCATATGGTAAGGGTTAGGGTTAGGGTTAGAGTTCAGGACACACATATGTTCGGTTTAAAATTGGGGTTGGGTTTAGGGTTGGGTAAGATGTATTTTTAATATCACACTGAATGGTACACTATTGATGGAGAAAAATTTTGGATGTTTTTTCCATTCTCCATTATAGCCTATGAGATTCATTAGAATGAATGGGCCCATATGGTAAGGGTTAGGGTTAGGGTTAGAGTTCAGGACACATTTATGTTTGGGTGAATATTGGGGTTGGGTTTAGGGTTGGATAAGATATATTTTTTAATTTCACACTGAATGGTACACTCTTGATGGGGAAAAATTTTTTGGATGTTTTTTCCATTCTCCATTATAGCCTATGAGATTCATTAGAATGAATGGGCCCATAGGGTAAGGGTTTGGGTTAGGGTTAGAGTTCAGGACACACATATGTTCGGTTTAAAATTGGGGTTGGATTTAGGGTTGGATAAGATGTATGTTTAATATCACACTGAATGGTACACTCTTGATGGGGAAAAATTTTGGATGTTTTTCCATTCTCCATTATACCCTATGAGATTCATTAGAATGAATGGGCCCATATGGTAAGGGTTAGGGTTAGGGTTAGAGTTCAGGACACACATACGTTGGGTTTAAAATTGGGGTCTGGTTTAGGGTTGGGTTAGATGTATTTTTAATATCACACTGAATGGTACACTATTGATGGGGAAAAATTTTGGATGTTTTTTCCATTCTCCATTATAGCCTATGAGATTCATTAGAATGAATGGGCCCATATGGTAAGTGTTAGGGTTAGGGTTAGAGTTCAGGACACACTTATGTTTGCGTAAATATTGGAGTTGGGGTTTAGGGTTGGATAAGATCTATTTTTAATATCACACTGAATGGTACACTATTGATGGGGAAAAATTTTGGATGTTTTTTCCATTCTCCATTATAGCCTATGAGATTCATTAGAATGAATGGGCCCATATGGTAAGGGTTAGGGTTAGGGTTTAGAGTTCAGGACACACTTATGTTTGGGTGAATATTGGGGTTGGGTTTAGGGTTGGATAAGATGTATTTTTAATTTCACACTGAATGGTACACTCTTGATGGGGAAAATTTTTGGATGTTTTTTCCATTCTCCATTATAGCCTATGAGATTCATTAGAATGAATGGGCCCATAGGGTAAGGGTTTGGGTTAGGGTTAGAGTTCAGGACACACATATCTTCGGTTTAAAATTGGGGTTGGGTTTAGGGTTGGATAAGATGTATGTTTAATATCACACTGAATGGTACACTCTTGATGGGGAAAAAATTTTGGATGTTTTTTCCATTCTCCATTATACCCTATGAGATTCATTAGAATGAATGGGCCCATATGGTAAGGGTTAGGGTTAGGGTTAGAGTTCAGGACACACATACGTTGGGTTTAAAAATTGGGGTCTGGTTTAGGGTTGGGTTAGATGTATTTTTAATATCACACTGAATGGTACACTATTGATGGGGAAAAATTTTGGATGTTTTTTCCATTCTCCATTATAGCCTATGAGATTCATTAGAATGAATGGGCCCATATGGTAAGGGTTAGGGTTAGGGTTAGAGTTCAGGACACACTTATGTTTGCGTAAATATTGGAGTTGGGTTTAGGGTTGGATAAGATCTATTTTTAATATCACACTGAATGGTACACTATTGATGGGGAAAAAATTTTGGATGTTTTTTCCATTCTCCATTATAGCCTATGAGATTCATTAGAATGAATGGGCCCATAGGGTTAGGGTTAGGGTTAGAGTTCAGGACACACTTATGTTTGGGTGAATATTGGGGTTGGGTTTTAGGGTTGGATATGATGTATTTTTAATATCACACTGAATGGTACACTCTTGATGGGGAAAATTTTTGGATGTTTTTCCATTCTCCATTATATCCTATGAGATTCATTAGAATGAATGGGCCCATATGGTAAGGGTTTGGGTTAGGGTTAGAGTTCAGGAAAACACATATGTTCGGTTTAAAATTGGGGTTGGGTTTAGGGTTGGGTAAGATGTATTTTTAATATCACACTGAATGGTACACTATTGATGGAGAAAAATTTTGGATGTTTTTCCATTCTCCATTATAGCCTATGAGATTCATTAGAATGAATGGGGCCCATTAGGGTTAGGGTTAGGGTTAGAATTAAGGACACACTTATGTTTGGGTGAATATTGGGGTTGGGTTTAGGGTTGGATTAGATGTATTTTTTAATATCACACTGAATGGTACACTCTTGATGGGGAAAAATTTTGGATGTTTTTCCATTCTCCATTATAGCCTATGAGATTCATTAAAATGAATGGGCCGATATGGTAAGGGTTAGGGTTAGGGTTAGAGTTCAGGACACACATATGTTCGGTTTAAAATTGGGGTTGGGTTTAGGGTTTGGGTAAGATGTATTTTTTAATATCACACTGAATGGTACACTATTGATGGAGAAAAATTTTTGGATGTTTTTCCATTCTCCATTATAGCCTATGAGATTCATTAGAATGAATGGGCCCATAGGGGTTAGGGTTAGGGTTAGAATTAAGGACACACTTATGTTTGGGTGAATATTGGGGTTGGGTTTTAGGGTTGGATTAGATGTATTTTTAATATCACACTGAATGGTACACTCTTGATGGGGAAAAATTTTGGATGTTTTTTCCATTCTCCATTATAGCCTATGAGATTCATTAGAATGAATGGGCCCATATGGTAAGGGTTAGGGTTAGGGTTAGAGTTCAGGACACACATATGTTCGGTTTAAAATTGGGGTTGGGTTTAGGGTTGGGTAAGATGTATTTTTAATATCACACTGAATGGTACACTATTGATGGAGAAAAAATTTTGGATGTTTTTCCATTCTCCATTATAGCCTATGAGATTCATTAGAATGAATGGGTCCATAGGGTAAGGGTTAGGGTTAGGGTTAGAGTTTCAGGACACACATATGTTCGGTTTAAAATTGGGGTTGGGTTTAGGGTTTGGTAAGATGTATTTTTAATATCACACTGAATGCTACACTCTTGATGGAGAAAAATTTTTGGATGTTTTTTCCATTCCCCATTATAGCCTATGAGATTCATTAGAATGAATGGGCCCATATGGTAAGGGTTAGGGTTAGAGTTCAGGACACACTTATGTTTGGGTGAATATTGGGGTTGGGTTTAGGGTTGGATAAGATGTATTTTTAATTTCACACTGAATGGTACACTCTTGATGGGGAAAAATTTTGGATGTTTTTCCATTCTCCATTATAGCCTATGAGATTCATTAGAATGAATGGGCCCATATGGTAAGGGTTAGGGTTAGGGAGTTCAGGACACACATACGTTCGGTTTAAAATTGGGGTCTGGTTTAGGGTTGGGTAAGATGTATTTTTAATATCACACTGAATGGTACACTATTGATGGAGAAAAAATTTTGGATGTTTTTCCATTCTCCATTATAGCCTATGAGATTCATTAGAATGAATGGGCCCATAGGGTTAGGGTTAGGGTTAGGGTTAGAATTAAGGACACACTTATGTTTGGGTGAATATTGGGGTTGGGTTTAGGGTTGGATTAGATGTATTTTTAATATCACACTGAATGGTACACTCTTGATGGGGAAAAATTTTGGATGTTTTTCCATTCTCCATTATAGCCTATGAGATTCATTAGAATGAATGGGCCCATAGGGTTAGGGTTAGGGTTAGGGTTAGAATTAAGGACACACTTATGTTTGGGTGAATATTGGGGTTGGGTTTAGGGTTGGATTAGATGTATTTTTAATATCACACTGAATGGTACACTCTTGATGGGGAAAAATTTTGGATGTTTTTCCATTCTCCATTATAGCCTATGAGATTCATTAAAATGAATGGGCCCATATGGTAAGGGTTAGGGTTAGGGTTAGAGTTCAGGACACACATATGTTCGGTTTAAAATTGGGGTTGGGTTTAGGGTTGGGTAAGATGTATTTTTAATATCACACTGAATGGTACACTATTGATGGAGAAAAATTTTGGATGTTTTTCCATTCTCCATTATAGCCTATGAGATTCATTAGAATGAATGGGCCCATATGGTAAGGGTTAGGGTTAGGGTTAGAGTTCAGGACACATTTATGTTTGGGTGAATATTGGGGTTGGGTTTAGGGTTGGATAAGATATATTTTTAATTTCACACTGAATGGTACACTCTTGATGGGGAAAATTTTTGGATGTTTTTCCATTCTCCATTATAGCCTATGAGATTCATTAGAATGAATGGGCCCATAGGGTAAGGGTTTGGGTTAGGGTTAGAGTTCAGGACACACATATGTTCGGTTTAAAATTGGGGTTGGATTTAGGGTTGGATAAGATGTATGTTTAATATCACACTGAATGGTACACTCTTGATGGGGAAAAATTTTGGATGTTTTTCCATTCTCCATTATACCCTATGAGATTCATTAGAATGAATGGGCCCATATGGTAAGGGTTAGGGTTAGGGTTAGAGTTCAGGACACACATACGTTGGGTTTAAAATTGGGGTCTGGTTTAGGGTTGGATAAGATGTATTTTTAATATCACAGTGAATGGTACACTCTTAATGGGGAAAAATTTTGGATGTTTTTCCATTCTCCATTATAGCCTATGAGATTCATTAGAATTAATGGGCCCATAGGGCTAGGGTTAGGGTTAGGGTTAGAGTTCAGGACACACTTATGTTTGGGTGAATATTGGGGTTGGGTTTAGCGTTGGATAAGATGTATTTTTAATATCACACTGAATGGTACACTCTTGATGGGGAAAAATTTTGGATGTTTTTCCATTCTCCATTATAGCCTATGAGATTCATTAGAATGAATGGGCCCATATTGTAAGGGTTAGGGTTAGGGTTAGAGTTCAGGACACACATATGTTCGGTTTAAAATTGGGGTCTGGTTTAGGGTTGGGTAAGATGTATTTTTAATATCACACTGAATGGTACACTCTTGATGGGGAAAAATTTTGGATGTTTTTCCATTCTCCATTATAGCCTATGAGATTCATTAGAATGAATGGGCCCATAGGGTAAGGGTTAGGGTTAGGGTTAGAGTTCAGGACACACTTATGTTTGGGTGAATATTGGGGTTGGGTTTAGGGTTGGATAAGATGTATTTTTAATATCACACTGAATGGTACACGCTTGATGGGGAAAAATTTTGGATGTTTTTCCTTTCTCCATTATAGCCTATGAGATTCATTAGAATGAATGGGCCCATATGGTAAGCGTTAGGGTTAGCGTTAGAGTTCAGGACACACATATGTTCGGTTTAAAATTGGGATCTGGTTTAGGGTTGGGTAAGATGTATTTTTAATATCACACTGAATGTTACACTATTGATGAAGAAAATTTTGGATGTTTTCCCATTTCCCATTATATCCTATGAGATTCATTAGAATGAATGGGCCCATAGGGTTAGGGTTAGGGTTAGAGTTCAGGAAACACTTATGTTTGGGTGAATATTGGGGTTGGGTTTAGGGTTGGATAAGATGTATTTTTAATATCACACTGAATGGTACACTCTTGATGGGGAAAAATTTTGGATGTTTTTCCATTCTCCATTATAGCCTATGAGATTCATTAGAATGAATGGGCCCATATGGTAAGGGTTAGGTTTAGAGTTCAGGGCACACATATGTTCCGTTTAAAATTGGGGTCTGGTTTAGGGTTGGGTAAGATGTATTTTTAATAGCACACTGAATGGTACACTCTTGATGGGGAAGAATTTTGGATGTTTTTCCATTCTCCATTATAGCCTATTAGATTCATTAGAATGAATGGGCCCATAGGGTAAGGGTTAGGGTTAGGGTTAGAGTTCAGGACACACATATGTTCGGTTTAAAATTGGGGTTGGGTTTAGGGTTGGATAAGATGTATTTTTAATATCACACTGAATGGTACACTCTTGATGGGGAAAAATTTTGGATGTTTTTCCATTCTCCATTATAGCATATGAGATTCATTAGAATGAATGGGCCCATATGGTAAGGGTTAGGGTTAGGGTTAGAGTTCAGGACACACATTGTTCGGTTTAAAATTGGGGTCTGGTTTATTGTTGGGTAAGATGTATTTTTAATATCACACTGAATGGTACACTCTTGATGGGGAAAAATTTTGGATGTTTTTCCATTCTCCATTATAGCCTATGAGATTCATTAAAATGAATGGGCCCATAGGGTAAGGGTTAGGGTTAGGGTTAGAGTTCAGGACACACTTATGTAAAATTTTGGATGTTTTTCCATTCTCCATTATAGCCTATGAGATTCATTAGAATGAATGGGTCCATAGGGTAAGGGTTAGGGTTAGAGTTCAGGACACACATATGTTCGGTTTAAAATTGGGGTCTGGTTTAGGGTTGGGTAAGATGTATTTTTAATATCACACTGAATGGTACACTCTTGATGGGGAAAAATTTTGGATGTTTTTCCATTCTCCATTATAGCCTATGAGATTCATTAGAATGAATGGGCCCATAGGGTAAGGGTTAGGGTTAGGGTTAGAGTTCAGGACACACTTATGTTTGGGTGAATATTGGGGTTGGGTTTAGGGTTGGATAAGATGTATTTTTAATATCACACTGAATGGTACACGCTTGATGGGGAAAAAATTTTGGATGTTTTTCCTTTCTCCATTATAGCCTATGAGATTCATTAGAATGAATGGGCCCATATGGTAAGCGTTAGGGTTAGCGTTAGAGTTCAGGACACACATATGTTCGGTTTAAAATTGGGATCTGGTTTAGGGTTGGGTAAGATGTATTTTTAATATCACACTGAATGTTACACTATTGATGAAGAAAATTTTGGATGTTTTCCCATTTCCCATTATATCCTATGAGATTCATTAGAATGAATGGGCCCATAGGGTTAGGGTTAGGGTTAGAGTTCAGGAAACACTTATGTTTGGGTGAATATTGGGGTTGGGTTTAGGGTTGGATAAGATGTATTTTTAATATCACACTGAATGGTACACTCTTGATGGGGAAAAATTTTGGATGTTTTTCCATTCTCCATTATAGCCTATGAGATTCATTAGAATGAATGGGCCCATATGGTAAGGGTTAGGGTTAGAGTTCAGGGCACACATATGTTCCGTTTAAAATTGGGGTCTGGTTTAGGGTTGGGTAAGATGTATTTTTAATAGCACACTGAATGGTACACTCTTGATGGGGAAGAATTTTGGATGTTTTTCCATTCTCCATTATAGCCTATTAGATTCATTAGAATGAATGGGCCCATAGGGTAAGGGTTAGGGTTAGGGTTAGAGTTCAGGACACACATATGTTCGGTTTAAAATTGGGGTTGGGTTTAGGGTTGGATAAGATGTATTTTTAATATCACACTGAATGGTACACTCTTGATGGGGAAAAATTTTGGATGTTTTTCCATTCTCCATTATAGCATATGAGATTCATTAGAATGAATGGGCCCATATGGTAAGGGTTAGGGTTAGGGTTAGACTTCAGGACACACATTGTTCGGTTTAAAATTGGGGTCTGGTTTATTGTTGGGTAAGATGTATTTTTAATATCACACTGAATGGTACACTCTTGATGGGGAAAAATTTTGGATGTTTTTCCATTCTCCATTATAGCCTATGAGATTCATTAGAATGAATGGGCCCATAGGGTAAGGGTTAGGGTTAGGGTTAGAGTTCAGGACACACTTATGTAAAATTTTGGATGTTTTTCCATTCTCCATTATAGCCTATGAGATTCATTAGAATGAATGGGTCCATAGGGTAAGGGTTAGGGTTAGAGTTCAGGACACACATATGTTCGGTTTAAAATTGGGGTCTGGTTTAGGGTTGGGTAAGATGTATTTTTAATATCACACTGAATGGTACACTATTGATGGAGAAAAATTTTGGATGTTTTTCCATTTCCCATTATATCCTATGAGATTCATTAGAATGAATGGGCGCATAGGGTTAGGGTTAGGGTTAGAGTTCAGGACACACTTATGTTTGGGTGAATATTGGGGTTGGGTTTAGGGTTTGATAAGATGTATTTTTAATATCACACTGAATGGTACACTCTTGATGGGGAAAAATTTTGGATGTTTTTCCATTCTCCATTATAGCCTATGAGATTCATTAGAATGAATGGGCCCATATGGTAAGCGTTAGGGTTAGCGTTAGAGTTCAGGACACACATATGTTCGGTTTAAAATTGGGGTCTGGTTTAGGGTTGGGTAAGATGTATTTTTAATATCACACTGAATGTTACACTATTGATGAAGAAAAATTTTGGATGTTTTTCCATTCCCCATTATATTCTTTGAGATTCATTAGAATGAATGGGCCCATAGGGTTAGGGTTAGGTTTAGGGTTAGAGTTCAGGACACACTTATGTTTGGGTGAATATTGGGGTTGGGTTTAGGGTTGGATAAGATGTCTTTTTAATATCACACTTAATGGTACACTCTTGATGCAGAAAAATTTTGGATGTTTTTCCATTCCCCATTATATTCTATGAGATTTATAAGAATGAATGGGCCCATATGGTAAGGGTTAGGGTTAGGGTTAGAGTTCAGGACACACTTATGTTTGGGTGAATATTGGGGTTGGGTTTAGGGTTGGATAAGATATATTTTTAATATCACACTGAATGGTACACTCTTGATGGGGAAAAATTTTGGATGTTTTTCCATTCTCCATTATAGCCTATGAGATTCATTAGAATGAATGGGCCCATATGGTAAGGGTTAGGGTTAGAGTTCAGGGCACACATCTGTTCAGTTTAAAATTGGGGTTGGGTTTAGTGTTGGGTAAGATGTATTTTTAATATCACACTGAATGGTACAGTATTGATGGAGAAAAATTTTGAATGTTTTTCCATTCTCCATTATAGCCTATGAGATTCATTAGAATGAATGGGCCCATATGGTTAGGGTTAAGGTTAGTGTTAGAGTTCAGGACACACATATGTTCGGTTTAAAATTGGGGTCGGGTTTAGGGTTGGGTAAGATGTATTTTTAATATCACACTGAATGCTACACTCTTGATGGGGAAAAATTTTGGATGTTTTTCCATTCTCCATTATATCCTATGAGATTCATTAGAATAAATGGGCCCATAAGGTTAGGGTTAGGGTTAGGGTTAGAGTTCAGGACACACTTATGTTTGGGTGAATATTGGGGTTGGGTTTAGGGTTGGATAAGATGTCTTTTTAATATCACACTGAATGGTACACTCTTGATGGGGAAAAATTTTGGATGTTTTTCATTTCTCCATTATACCTATGAGATTCATTAGAATGAATGGGTCCATAGGGAAAGGGTTAGGGTTAGAGTTCAGGACACACATATGTTCCGTTTAAAATTGGGGTCTGGTTTAGGGTTGGGTAAGATGTATTTTTAATAGCACAATAAATGCTACACTCTTGATGGAGAAAAATTTTGGATGTTTTTCCATTCCCCATTATATTCTATGAGATTCATTAGAATGAATGGGCCCATATGGTAAGGGTTAGGGTTAGAGTTCAGGACACACTTATGTTTGGGTGAATATTGGGGTTGGGTTTAGGGTTGGGTAAGATGTATTTTTAATATCACACTGAATGGTACACTATTGATGGGGAAAAATTTTGGATGTTTTTCATTTCTCCATTATAGCCTATGAGATTCTTTAGAATGAATGGGTCCATAGGGAAAGGGTTAGGGTTAGAGTTCAGGACACACATATGTTCCGTTTAAAATTGGGGTCTGGTTTAGGGTTGGGTAAGATGTATTTTTAATAGCACAATAAATGCTACACTCTTGATGGAGAAAAATTTTGGATGTTTTTCCATTCCCCATTATATTCTATGAGATTCATTAGAATGAATGGGCCCATATGGTAAGGGTTAGGGTTAGAGTTCAGGACACACTTATGTTTGGGTGAATATTGGGGTTGGGTTTAGGGTTGGGTAAGATGTATTTTTAATATCACACTGAATGGTACACTATTGATGGAGAAAAATTTTGGATGTTTTTCCATTCTCCATTATAGCCTATGAGATTCATTAGAATGAATGGGCCCATATGGTAAGGGTTAGGGTTAGGGTTAGAGTTCAGGACACACATATGTTCGGTTTAAAATTGGGGTCTGGTTTAGGGTTGGATAAGATGTATTTTTAATTTCACACTGAATGGTACACTCTTGATGGGGAAAATTTTTGGATGTTTTTCCATTCTCCATTATATCCTATGAGATTCATTAGAATGAATGGGCCCATAGGGTAAGGGTTTGGGTTAGGGTTAGAGTTCAGGACACACATATGTTCGGTTTAAAATTGGGGTTGGGTTTAGGGTTGGATAAGATGTATGTTTAATATCACACTGAATGGTACACTCTTGATGGGGAAAAATTTTGGATGTTTTTCCATTCTCCATTATAGCCTATGAGATTCATTAGAATGAATGGGCCCATATGGTAAGGGTTAGGGTTAGGGTTAGAGTTCAGGACACACATACGTTCGGTTTAAAATTGGGGTCTGGTTTAGGGTTGGGTAAGATGTATTTTTAATATCACACTGAATGGTACACTATTGATGGAGAAAAATTTTGGATGTTTTTCCATTCTCCATTATAGCCTATGAGATTCATTAGAATGAATGGGCCCATATGGTAAGGGTTAGGGTTAGGGTTAGAGTTCAGGACACACATATGTTCGGTTTAAAATTGGGGTCTGGTTTAGGGTTGGATAAGATGTATTTTTAATAGCACAATAAATGCTACACTCTTGATGGAGAAAAATTTTGGATGTTTTTCCATTCCCCATTATATTCTATGAGATTCATTAGAATGAATGGGCCCATATGGTAAGGGTTAGGGTTAGAGTTCAGGACACACTTATGTTTGGGTGAATATTGGGGTTGGGTTTAGGGTTGGGTAAGATGTATTTTTAATATCACACTGAATGGTACACTATTGATGGAGAAAAATTTTGGATGTTTTTCCATTCTCCATTATAGCCTATGAGATTCATTAGAATGAATGGGCCCATATGGTAAGGGTTAGGGTTAGGGTTAGAGTTCAGGACACACTTATGTTTTCGTGAATATTGGGGTTGGGTTTAAGGTTGGATTAGATGTATTTTTAATATCACACTGAATGGTACACTCTTGATGGGGAAAAATTTTGGATGTTTTTCCATTCTCCATTATAGCCTATGAGATTCATTAGAATGAATGGGCCCATAGGGTTACGGTTAGGGTTAGAGTTCAGGACACACTTATGTTTGGGTGAATATTGGGGTTGGGTTTAGGGTTGGGTAAGATGTATTTTTAATATCACACTGAATGGTACACTATTGATGGAGAAAAATTTTGGATGTTTTTCCATTCTCCATTATAGCCTATGAGATTCATTAGAATGAATGGGCCCATATGGTAAGGGTTAGGGTTAGGGTTAGAGTTCAGGACACACATATGTTCGGTTAAAAATTGGGGTCTGGTTTAGGGTTGGATAAGATGTATTTTTAATTTCACACTGAATGGTACACTCTTGATGGGGAAAATTTTTGGATGTTTTTCCATTCTCCATTATATCCTATGAGATTCATTAGAATGAATGGGCCCATAGGGTAAGGGTTTGGGTTAGGGTTAGAGTTCAGGACACACATATGTTCGGTTTAAAATTGGGGTTGGGTTTAGGGTTGGATAAGATGTATGT
The DNA here is from genome assembly GCF_032191835.1 of Heteronotia binoei. Lineage (NCBI taxonomy): Eukaryota > Metazoa > Chordata > Lepidosauria > Squamata > Gekkonidae > Heteronotia > Heteronotia binoei. Next base: position 69,459,630 of record NC_083226.1, read on the forward strand.
TTAATATCACACTGAATGGTACACTCTTGATGGGGAAAAATTTTGGATGTTTTTCCATTCTCCATTATAGCCTATGAGATTCATTAGAATGAATGGGCCCATATGGTAAGGGTTAGGGTTAGGGTTAGAGTTCAGGACACACATACGTTCGGTTTAAAATTGGGGTCTGGTTTAGGGTTGGGTAAGATGTATTTTTAATATCACACTGAATGGTACACTATTGATGGAGAAAAATTTTGGATGTTTTTCCATTCTCCATTATAGCCTATGAGATTCATTAGAATGAATGGGTCCATAGGGTAAGGGTTAGGGTTAGGGTTAGAGTTCAAGACACACATATGTTCGGTTTAAAATTGGGGTCTGGTTTAGGGTTTGGTAAGATGTATTTTTAATATCACACTGAATGCTACACTCTTGATGGAGAAAAATTTTGGATGTTTTTCCATTCCCCATTATAGCCTATGAGATTCATTAGAATGAATGGGCCCATATGGTAAGGGTTAGGGTTAGAGTTCAGGACACACTTATGTTTGGGTGAATATTGGGGTTGGGTTTAGGGTTGGATAAGATGTATTTTTAATTTCACACTGAATGGTACACTCTTGATGGGGAAAAATTTTGGATGTTTTTCCATTCTCCATTATAGCCTATGAGATTCATTAGAATGAATGGGCCCATATGGTAAGGGTTAGGGTTAGGGAGTTCAGGACACACATACGTTCGGTTTAAAATTGGGGTCTGGTTTAGGGTTGGGTAAGATGTATTTTTAATATCACACTGAATGGTACACTATTGATGGAGAAAAATTTTGGATGTTTTTCCATTCTCCATTATAGCCTATGAGATTCATTAGAATGAATGGGCCCATAGGGTTAGGGTTAGGGTTAGGGTTAGAATTAAGGACACACTTATGTTTGGGTGAATATTGGGGTTGGGTTTAGGGTTGGATTAGATGTATTTTTAATATCACACTGAATGGTACACTCTTGATGGGGAAAAATTTTGGATGTTTTTCCATTCTCCATTATAGCCTATGAGATTCATTAGAATGAATGGGCCCATATGGTAAGGGTTAGGGTTAGGGTTAGAGTTCAGGACACACATATGTTCGGTTTAAAATTGGGGTCTGGTTTAGGGTTGGATAAGATGTATTTTTAATAGCACAATAAATGCTACACTCTTGATGGAGAAAAATTTTGGATGTTTTTCCATTCCCCATTATATTCTATGAGATTCATTAGAATGAATGGGCCCATATGGTAAGGGTTAGGGTTAGAGTTCAGGACACACTTATGTTTGGGTGAATATTGGGGTTGGGTTTAGGGTTGGGTAAGATGTATTTTTAATATCACACTGAATGGTACACTATTGATGGAGAAAAATTTTGGATGTTTTTCCATTCTCCATTATAGCCTATGAGATTCATTAGAATGAATGGGCCCATATGGTAAGGGTTAGGGTTAGGGTTAGAGTTCAGGACACACTTATGTTTGCGTGAATATTGGGGTTGGGTTTAAGGTTGGATTAGATGTATTTTTAATATCACACTGAATGGTACACTCTTGATGGGGAAAAATTTTGGATGTTTTTCCATTCTCCATTATAGCCTATGAGATTCATTAGAATGAATGGGCCCATAGGGTTACGGTTAGGGTTAGAGTTCAGGACACACTTATGTTTGGGTGAATATTGGGGTTGGGTTTAGGGTTGGGTAAGATGTATTTTTAATATCACACTGAATGGTACACTATTGATGGAGAAAAATTTTGGATGTTTTTCCATTCTCCATTATAGCCTATGAGATTCATTAGAATGAATGGGCCCATATGGTAAGGGTTAGGGTTAGGGTTAGAGTTCAGGACACACATATGTTCGGTTTAAAATTGGGGTCTGGTTTAGGGTTGGATAAGATGTATTTTTAATTTCACACTGAATGGTACACTCTTGATGGGGAAAATTTTTGGATGTTTTTCCATTCTCCATTATATCCTATGAGATTCATTAGAATGAATGGGCCCATAGGGTAAGGGTTTGGGTTAGGGTTAGAGTTCAGGACACACATATGTTCGGTTTAAAATTGGGGTTGGGTTTAGGGTTGGATAAGATGTATGTTTAATATCACACTGAATGGTACACTCTTGATGGGGAAAAATTTTGGATGTTTTTCCATTCTCCATTATAGCCTATGAGATTCATTAGAATGAATGGGCCCATATGGTAAGGGTTAGGGTTAGGGTTAGAGTTCAGGACACACATACGTTCGGTTTAAAATTGGGGTCTGGTTTAGGGTTGGGTAAGATGTATTTTTAATATCACACTGAATGGTACACTATTGATGGAGAAAAATTTTGGATGTTTTTCCATTCTCCATTATAGCCTATGAGATTCATTAGAATGAATGGGTCCATAGGGTAAGGGTTAGGGTTAGGGTTAGAGTTCAGGACACACATATGTTCGGTTTAAAATTGGGGTCTGGTTTAGGGTTTGGTAAGATGTATTTTTAATATCACACTGAATGCTACACTCTTGATGGAGAAAAATTTTGGATGTTTTTCCATTCCCCATTATAGCCTATGAGATTCATTAGAATGAATGGGCCCATATGGTAAGGGTTAGGGTTAGAGTTCAGGACACACTTATGTTTGGGTGAATATTGGGGTTGGGTTTAGGGTTGGATAAGATGTATTTTTAATTTCACACTGAATGGTACACTCTTGATGGGGAAAAATTTTGGATGTTTTTCCATTCTCCATTATAGCCTATGAGATTCATTAGAATGAATGGGCCCATATGGTAAGGGTTAGGGTTAGGGAGTTCAGGACACACATACGTTCGGTTTAAAATTGGGGTCTGGTTTAGGGTTGGGTAAGATGTATTTTTAATATCACACTGAATGGTACACTATTGATGGAGAAAAATTTTGGATGTTTTTCCATTCTCCATTATAGCCTATGAGATTCATTAGAATGAATGGGCCCATAGGGTTAGGGTTAGGGTTAGGGTTAGAATTAAGGACACACTTATGTTTGGGTGAATATTGGGGTTGGGTTTAGGGTTGGATTAGATGTATTTTTAATATCACACTGAATGGTACACTCTTGATGGGGAAAAATTTTGGATGTTTTTCCATTCTCCATTATAGCCTATGAGATTCATTAGAATGAATGGGCCCATAGGGTTAGGGTTAGGGTTAGGGTTAGAATTAAGGACACACTTATGTTTGGGTGAATATTGGGGTTGGGTTTAGGGTTGGATTAGATGTATTTTTAATATCACACTGAATGGTACACTCTTGATGGGGAAAAATTTTGGATGTTTTTCCATTCTCCATTATAGCCTATGAGATTCATTAAAATGAATGGGCCCATATGGTAAGGGTTAGGGTTAGGGTTAGAGTTCAGGACACACATATGTTCGGTTTAAAATTGGGGTTGGGTTTAGGGTTGGGTAAGATGTATTTTTAATATCACACTGAATGGTACACTATTGATGGAGAAAAATTTTGGATGTTTTTCCATTCTCCATTATAGCCTATGAGATTCATTAGAATGAATGGGCCCATATGGTAAGGGTTAGGGTTAGGGTTAGAGTTCAGGACACATTTATGTTTGGGTGAATATTGGGGTTGGGTTTAGGGTTGGATAAGATATATTTTTAATTTCACACTGAATGGTACACTCTTGATGGGGAAAATTTTTGGATGTTTTTCCATTCTCCATTATAGCCTATGAGATTCATTAGAATGAATGGGCCCATAGGGTAAGGGTTTGGGTTAGGGTTAGAGTTCAGGACACACATATGTTCGGTTTAAAATTGGGGTTGGATTTAGGGTTGGATAAGATGTATGTTTAATATCACACTGAATGGTACACTCTTGATGGGGAAAAATTTTGGATGTTTTTCCATTCTCCATTATACCCTATGAGATTCATTAGAATGAATGGGCCCATATGGTAAGGGTTAGGGTTAGGGTTAGAGTTCAGGACACACATACGTTGGGTTTAAAATTGGGGTCTGGTTTAGGGTTGGGTTAGATGTATTTTTAATATCACACTGAATGGTACACTATTGATGGGGAAAAATTTTGGATGTTTTTCCATTCTCCATTATAGCCTATGAGATTCATTAGAATGAATGGGCCCATATGGTAAGTGTTAGGGTTAGGGTTAGAGTTCAGGACACACTTATGTTTGCGTAAATATTGGAGTTGGGTTTAGGGTTGGATAAGATCTATTTTTAATATCACACTGAATGGTACACTATTGATGGGGAAAAATTTTGGATGTTTTTCCATTCTCCATTATAGCCTATGAGATTCATTAGAATGAATGGGCCCATATGGTAAGGGTTAGGGTTAGGGTTAGAGTTCAGGACACACTTATGTTTGGGTGAATATTGGGGTTGGGTTTAGGGTTGGATAAGATGTATTTTTAATTTCACACTGAATGGTACACTCTTGATGGGGAAAATTTTTGGATGTTTTTCCATTCTCCATTATAGCCTATGAGATTCATTAGAATGAATGGGCCCATAGGGTAAGGGTTTGGGTTAGGGTTAGAGTTCAGGACACACATATCTTCGGTTTAAAATTGGGGTTGGGTTTAGGGTTGGATAAGATGTATGTTTAATATCACACTGAATGGTACACTCTTGATGGGGAAAAATTTTGGATGTTTTTCCATTCTCCATTATACCCTATGAGATTCATTAGAATGAATGGGCCCATATGGTAAGGGTTAGGGTTAGGGTTAGAGTTCAGGACACACATACGTTGGGTTTAAAATTGGGGTCTGGTTTAGGGTTGGGTTAGATGTATTTTTAATATCACACTGAATGGTACACTATTGATGGGGAAAAATTTTGGATGTTTTTCCATTCTCCATTATAGCCTATGAGATTCATTAGAATGAATGGGCCCATATGGTAAGGGTTAGGGTTAGGGTTAGAGTTCAGGACACACTTATGTTTGCGTAAATATTGGAGTTGGGTTTAGGGTTGGATAAGATCTATTTTTAATATCACACTGAATGGTACACTATTGATGGGGAAAAATTTTGGATGTTTTTCCATTCTCCATTATAGCCTATGAGATTCATTAGAATGAATGGGCCCATAGGGTTAGGGTTAGGGTTAGAGTTCAGGACACACTTATGTTTGGGTGAATATTGGGGTTGGGTTTAGGGTTGGATATGATGTATTTTTAATATCACACTGAATGGTACACTCTTGATGGGGAAAATTTTTGGATGTTTTTCCATTCTCCATTATATCCTATGAGATTCATTAGAATGAATGGGCCCATATGGTAAGGGTTTGGGTTAGGGTTAGAGTTCAGGAAACACATATGTTCGGTTTAAAATTGGGGTTGGGTTTAGGGTTGGGTAAGATGTATTTTTAATATCACACTGAATGGTACACTATTGATGGAGAAAAATTTTGGATGTTTTTCCATTCTCCATTATAGCCTATGAGATTCATTAGAATGAATGGGCCCATAGGGTTAGGGTTAGGGTTAGAATTAAGGACACACTTATGTTTGGGTGAATATTGGGGTTGGGTTTAGGGTTGGATTAGATGTATTTTTAATATCACACTGAATGGTACACTCTTGATGGGGAAAAATTTTGGATGTTTTTCCATTCTCCATTATAGCCTATGAGATTCATTAAAATGAATGGGCCGATATGGTAAGGGTTAGGGTTAGGGTTAGAGTTCAGGACACACATATGTTCGGTTTAAAATTGGGGTTGGGTTTAGGGTTGGGTAAGATGTATTTTTAATATCACACTGAATGGTACACTATTGATGGAGAAAAATTTTGGATGTTTTTCCATTCTCCATTATAGCCTATGAGATTCATTAGAATGAATGGGCCCATAGGGTTAGGGTTAGGGTTAGAATTAAGGACACACTTATGTTTGGGTGAATATTGGGGTTGGGTTTAGGGTTGGATTAGATGTATTTTTAATATCACACTGAATGGTACACTCTTGATGGGGAAAAATTTTGGATGTTTTTCCATTCTCCATTATAGCCTATGAGATTCATTAGAATGAATGGGCCCATATGGTAAGGGTTAGGGTTAGGGTTAGAGTTCAGGACACACATATGTTCGGTTTAAAATTGGGGTTGGGTTTAGGGTTGGGTAAGATGTATTTTTAATATCACACTGAATGGTACACTATTGATGGAGAAAAATTTTGGATGTTTTTCCATTCTCCATTATAGCCTATGAGATTCATTAGAATGAATGGGTCCATAGGGTAAGGGTTAGGGTTAGGGTTAGAGTTCAGGACACACATATGTTCGGTTTAAAATTGGGGTTGGGTTTAGGGTTTGGTAAGATGTATTTTTAATATCACACTGAATGCTACACTCTTGATGGAGAAAAATTTTGGATGTTTTTCCATTCCCCATTATAGCCTATGAGATTCATTAGAATGAATGGGCCCATATGGTAAGGGTTAGGGTTAGAGTTCAGGACACACTTATGTTTGGGTGAATATTGGGGTTGGGTTTAGGGTTGGATAAGATGTATTTTTAATTTCACACTGAATGGTACACTCTTGATGGGGAAAAATTTTGGATGTTTTTCCATTCTCCATTATAGCCTATGAGATTCATTAGAATGAATGGGCCCATATGGTAAGGGTTAGGGTTAGGGAGTTCAGGACACACATACGTTCGGTTTAAAATTGGGGTCTGGTTTAGGGTTGGGTAAGATGTATTTTTAATATCACACTGAATGGTACACTATTGATGGAGAAAAATTTTGGATGTTTTTCCATTCTCCATTATAGCCTATGAGATTCATTAGAATGAATGGGCCCATAGGGTTAGGGTTAGGGTTAGGGTTAGAATTAAGGACACACTTATGTTTGGGTGAATATTGGGGTTGGGTTTAGGGTTGGATTAGATGTATTTTTAATATCACACTGAATGGTACACTCTTGATGGGGAAAAATTTTGGATGTTTTTCCATTCTCCATTATAGCCTATGAGATTCATTAGAATGAATGGGCCCATAGGGTTAGGGTTAGGGTTAGGGTTAGAATTAAGGACACACTTATGTTTGGGTGAATATTGGGGTTGGGTTTAGGGTTGGATTAGATGTATTTTTAATATCACACTGAATGGTACACTCTTGATGGGGAAAAATTTTGGATGTTTTTCCATTCTCCATTATAGCCTATGAGATTCATTAAAATGAATGGGCCCATATGGTAAGGGTTAGGGTTAGGGTTAGAGTTCAGGACACACATATGTTCGGTTTAAAATTGGGGTTGGGTTTAGGGTTGGGTAAGATGTATTTTTAATATCACACTGAATGGTACACTATTGATGGAGAAAAATTTTGGATGTTTTTCCATTCTCCATTATAGCCTATGAGATTCATTAGAATGAATGGGCCCATATGGTAAGGGTTAGGGTTAGGGTTAGAGTTCAGGACACATTTATGTTTGGGTGAATATTGGGGTTGGGTTTAGGGTTGGATAAGATATATTTTTAATTTCACACTGAATGGTACACTCTTGATGGGGAAAATTTTTGGATGTTTTTCCATTCTCCATTATAGCCTATGAGATTCATTAGAATGAATGGGCCCATAGGGTAAGGGTTTGGGTTAGGGTTAGAGTTCAGGACACACATATGTTCGGTTTAAAATTGGGGTTGGATTTAGGGTTGGATAAGATGTATGTTTAATATCACACTGAATGGTACACTCTTGATGGGGAAAAATTTTGGATGTTTTTCCATTCTCCATTATACCCTATGAGATTCATTAGAATGAATGGGCCCATATGGTAAGGGTTAGGGTTAGGGTTAGAGTTCAGGACACACATACGTTGGGTTTAAAATTGGGGTCTGGTTTAGGGTTGGGTTAGATGTATTTTTAATATCACACTGAATGGTACACTATTGATGGGGAAAAATTTTGGATGTTTTTCCATTCTCCATTATAGCCTATGAGATTCATTAGAATGAATGGGCCCATATGGTAAGGGTTAGGGTTAGGGTTAGAGTTCAGGACACACTTATGTTTGCGTAAATATTGGAGTTGGGTTTAGGGTTGGATAAGATCTATTTTTAATATCACACTGAATGGTACACTATTGATGGGGAAAAATTTTGGATGTTTTTCCATTCTCCATTATAGCCTATGAGATTCATTAGAATGAATGGGCCCATATGGTAAGGGTTAGGGTTAGGGTTAGAGTTCAGGACACACTTATGTTTGGGTGAATATTGGGGTTGGGTTTAGGGTTGGATAAGATGTATTTTTAATTTCACACTGAATGGTACACTCTTGATGGGGAAAATTTTTGGATGTTTTTCCATTCTCCATTATAGCCTATGAGATTCATTAGAATGAATGGGCCCATAGGGTAAGGGTTTGGGTTAGGGTTAGAGTTCAGGACACACATATCTTCGGTTTAAAATTGGGGTTGGGTTTAGGGTTGGATAAGATGTATGTTTAATATCACACTGAATGGTACACTCTTGATGGGGAAAAATTTTGGATGTTTTTCCATTCTCCATTATACCCTATGAGATTCATTAGAATGAATGGGCCCATATGGTAAGGGTTAGGGTTAGGGTTAGAGTTCAGGACACACATACGTTGGGTTTAAAATTGGGGTCTGGTTTAGGGTTGGGTTAGATGTATTTTTAATATCACACTGAATGGTACACTATTGATGGGGAAAAATTTTGGATGTTTTTCCATTCTCCATTATAGCCTATGAGATTCATTAGAATGAATGGGCCCATATGGTAAGGGTTAGGGTTAGGGTTAGAGTTCAGGACACACTTATGTTTGCGTAAATATTGGAGTTGGGTTTAGGGTTGGATAAGATCTATTTTTAATATCACACTGAATGGTACACTATTGATGGGGAAAAATTTTGGATGTTTTTCCATTCTCCATTATACCCTATGAGATTCATTAGAATGAATGGGCCCATAGGGTTAGGGTTAGGGTTAGAGTTCAGGACACACTTATGTTTGGGTGAATATTGGGGTTGGGTTTAGGGTTGGATATGATGTATTTTTAATATCACACTGAATGGTACACTCTTGATGGGGAAAATTTTTGGATGTTTTTCCATTCTCCATTATATCCTATGAGATTCATTAGAATGAATGGGCCCATATGGTAAGGGTTTGGGTTAGGGTTAGAGTTCAGGAAACACATATGTTCGGTTTAAAATTGGGGTTGGGTTTAGGGTTGGGTAAGATGTATTTTTAATATCACACTGAATGGTACACTATTGATGGAGAAAAATTTTGGATGTTTTTCCATTCTCCATTATAGCCTATGAGATTCATTAGAATGAATGGGCCCATAGGGTTAGGGTTAGGGTTAGAATTAAGGACACACTTATGTTTGGGTGAATATTGGGGTTGGGTTTAGGGTTGGATTAGATGTATTTTTAATATCACACTGAATGGTACACTCTTGATGGGGAAAAATTTTGGATGTTTTTCCATTCTCCATTATAGCCTATGAGATTCATTAAAATGAATGGGCCGATATGGTAAGGGTTAGGGTTAGGGTTAGAGTTCAGGACACACATATGTTCGGTTTAAAATTGGGGTTGGGTTTAGGGTTGGGTAAGATGTATTTTTAATATCACACTGAATGGTACACTATTGATGGAGAAAAATTTTGGATGTTTTTCCATTCTCCATTATAGCCTATGAGATTCATTAGAATGAATGGGCCCATAGGGTTAGGGTTAGGGTTAGAATTAAGGACACACTTATGTTTGGGTGAATATTGGGGTTGGGTTTAGGGTTGGATTAGATGTATTTTTAATATCACACTGAATGGTACACTCTTGATGGGGAAAAATTTTGGATGTTTTTCCATTCTCCATTATAGCCTATGAGATTCATTAGAATGAATGGGCCCATATGGTAAGGGTTAGGGTTAGGGTTAGAGTTCAGGACACACATATGTTCGGTTTAAAATTGGGGTTGGGTTTAGGGTTGGGTAAGATGTATTTTTAATATCACACTGAATGGTACACTATTGATGGAGAAAAATTTTGGATGTTTTTCCATTCTCCATTATAGCCTATGAGATTCATTAGAATGAATGGGCCCATATGGTAAGGGTTAGGGTTAGGGTTAGAGTTCAGGACACACTTATGTTTGCGTGAATATTGGGGTTGGGTTTAGGGTTGGATTAGATGTATTTTTAATATCACACTGAATGGTACACTCTTGATGGGGAAAAATTTTGGATGTTTTTCCATTCTCCATTATAGCCTATGAGATTCATTAGAATGAATGGGCCCATAGGGTTACGGTTAGGGTTAGAGTTCAGGACACACTTATGTTTGGGTGAATATTGAAGTTGGGTTTAGGGTTGGATAAGATGTATTTTTAATATCACACTGAATGGTACACTCTTGATGGGGAAAAATTTTGGATGTTTTTCCATTCTCCATTATAGCCTATGAGATTCATTAGGATGAATGGGCCCATAGGGTAAGGGTTAGGGTTAGGGTTAGAGTTCAGGACACACATACGTTCGGTTTAAAATTGGGGTCTGGTTTAGGGTTGGGTAAGATGTATTTTTAATATCACACTGAATGGTACACTATTGATGCAGAGAAATTTTGGATGTTTTTCCATTCTCCATTATAGCCTATGAGATTCATTAGAATAAATGGGCCCATATGGTAAGGGTTAGGGTTAGGGTTAGAGTTCAGGACACACATATGTTCGGTTTAAAATTGGGGTCTGGTTTAGGGTTGGATAAGATGTATTTTTAATTTCACACTGAATGGTACACTCTTGATGGGGAAAAATTTTGGATGTTTTTCCATTCTCCATTATAGCCTATGAGATTCATTAGAATGAATGGGCCCATATGGTAAGGGTTAGGGTTAGGGTTAGAGTTCAGGACACACATACGTTCGGTTTAAAATTGGGGTCTGGTTTAGGGTTGGGTAAGATGTATTTTTAATATCACACTGAATGGTACACTATTGATGGAGAAAAATTTTGGATGTTTTTCCATTCTCCATTATAGCCTATGAGATTCATTAAAATGAATGGGCCCATAGGGTAAGGGTTAGGGTTAGGGTTAGAGTTCAGGACACACATATGTTCAGTTTAAAATTGGGGTTGGGTTTAGGGTTGGGTAAGATGTATTTTTAATATCACACTGAATGGTACACTATTGATGGAGAAAAATTTTGGATGTTTTTCCATTCTCCATTATAGCCTATGAGATTCATTAGAATGAATGGGCCCATATGGTAAGGGTTAGGGTTAGGGTTAGAGTTCAGGACACACTTATGTTTGGGTGAATATTGGGGTTGGGTTTAGGGTTGGATAAGATGTATTTTTAATTTCACACTGAATGGTACACTCTTGATGGGGAAAATTTTTGGATGTTTTTCCATTCTCCATTATAGCCTATGAGATTCATTAGAATGAATGGGCCCATAGGGTAAGGGTTTGGGTTAGGGTTAGAGTTCAGGACACACATATGTTCGGTTTAAAATTGGGGTTGGGTTTAGGGTTGGATAAGATGTATGTTTAATATCACACTGAATGGTACACTCTTGATGGGGAAAAATTTTGGATGTTTTTCCATTCTCCATTATACCCTATGAGATTCATTAGAATGAATGGGCCCATATGGTAAGGGTTAGGGTTAGGGTTAGAGTTCAGGACACACATACGTTGGGTTTAAAATTGGGGTCTGGTTTAGGGTTGGGTTAGATGTATTTTTAATATCACACTGAATGGTACACTATTGATGGGGAAAAATTTTGGATGTTTTTCCATTCTCCATTATAGCCTATGAGATTCATTAGAATGAATGGGCCCATATGGTAAGGGTTAGGGTTAGGGTTAGAGTTCAGGACACACTTATGTTTGCGTAAATATTGGAGTTGGGTTTAGGGTTGGATAAGATCTATTTTTAATATCACACTGAATGGTACACTATTGATGGGGAAAAATTTTGGATGTTTTTCCATTCTCCATTATAGCCTATGAGATTCATTAGAATGAATGGGCCCATAGGGTTAGGGTTAGGGTTAGAGTTCAGGACACACTTATGTTTGGGTGAATATTGGGGTTGGGTTTAGGGTTGGATAAGATGTATGTTTAATATCACACTGAATGGTACACTCTTGATGGGGAAAAATTTTGGATGTTTTTCCATTCTCCATTATAGCCTATGAGATTCATTAGAATGAATGGGCCCATATGGTAAGGGTTAGGGTTAGGGAGTTCAGGACACACATACGTTCGGTTTAAAATTGGGGTCTGGTTTAGGGTTGGGTAAGATGTATTTTTAATATCACACTGAATGGTACACTATTGATGGAGAAAAATTTTGGATGTTTTTCCATTCTCCATTATAGCCTATGAGATTCATTAGAATGAATGGGCCCATAGGGTAAGGGTTAGGGTTAGGGTTAGAGTTCAGGACACACTTATGTTTGCGTGAATATTGGAGTTGGGTTTAGGGTTGGATAAGATGTATTTTTAATATCACACTGAATGGTACACTCTTGATGGGGAAAAATTTTGGATGTTTTTCCATTCTCCATTATAGCCTATGAGATTCATTAGAATGAATGGGCCCATAGGGTTAGGGTTAGGGTTAGGGTTAGAATTAAGGACACACTTATGTTTGGGTGAATATTGGGGTTGGGTTTAGGGTTGGATTAGATGTATTTTTAATATCACACTGAATGGTACACTCTTGATGGGGAAAAATTTTGGATGTTTTTCCATTCTCCATTATAGCCTATGAGATTCATTAAAATGAATGGGCCCATATGGTAAGGGTTAGGGTTAGGGTTAGAGTTCAGGACACACATATGTTCGGTTTAAAATTGGGGTTGGGTTTAGGGTTGGGTAAGATGTATTTTTAATATCACACTGAATGGTACACTATTGATGGAGAAAAATTTTGGATGTTTTTCCATTCTCCATTATAGCCTATGAGATTCATTAGAATGAATGGGCCCATATGGTAAGGGTTAGGGTTAGGGTTAGAGTTCAGGACACACTTATGTTTGGGTGAATATTGGGGTTGGGTTTAGGGTTGGATAAGATGTATTTTTAATATCACACTGAATGGTACACTATTGATGGGGAAAAATTTTGGATGTTTTTCCATTCTCCATTATAGCCTATGAGATTCATTAGAATGAATGGGCCCATATGGTAAGGGTTAGGGTTAGGGTTAGAGTTCAGGACACACTTATGTTTGCGTGAATATTGGGGTTGGGTTTAGGGTTGGATTAGATGTATTTTTAATATCACACTGAATGGTACACTCTTGATGGGGAAGAATTTTGGATGTTTTTCCATTCTCCATTATAGCCTATGAGATTCATTAGAATGAATGGGCCCATAGGGTTAGGGTTAGGGTTAGAATTAAGGACACACTTATGTTTGGGTGAATATTGGGGTTGGGTTTAGGGTTGGATTAGATGTATTTTTAATATGACACTGAATGGTACACTCTTGATGGGGAAAAATTTTGGATGTTTTTCCATTCTCCATTATAGCCTATGAGATTCATTAAAATGAATGGGCCCATATGGTAAGGGTTAGGGTTAGGGTTAGAGTTCAGGACACACATATGTTCGGTTTAAAATTGGGGTTGGGTTTAGGGTTGGGTAAGATGTATTTTTAATATCACACTGAATGGTACACTATTGATGGAGAAAAATTTTGGATGTTTTTCCATTCTCCATTATAGCCTATGAGATTCATTAGAATGAATGGGCCCATATGGTAAGGGTTAGGGTTAGGGTTAGAGTTCAGGACACACTTATGTTTGCGTGAATATTGGGGTTGGGTTTAGGGTTGGATTAGATGTATTTTTAATATCACACTGAATGGTACACTCTTGATGGGGAAAAATTTTGGATGTTTTTCCATTCTCCATTATAGCCTATGAGATTCATTAGAATGAATGGGCCCATAGGGTTACGGTTAGGGTTAGAGTTCAGGACACACTTATGTTTGGGTGAATATTGAAGTTGGGTTTAGGGTTGGATAAGATGTATTTTTAATATCACACTGAATGGTACACTCTTGATGGGGAAAAATTTTGGATGTTTTTCCATTCTCCATTATAGCCTATGAGATTCATTAGGATGAATGGGCCCATAGGGTAAGGGTTAGGGTTAGGGTTAGAGTTCAGGACACACATACGTTCGGTTTAAAATTGCGGTCTGGTTTAGGGTTGGGTAAGATGTATTTTTAATATCACACTGAATGGTACACTATTGATGGAGAAAAATTTTGGATGTTTTTCCATTCTCCATTATAGCCTATGAGATTCATTAGAATGAATGGGCCCATATGGTAAGGGTTAGGGTTAGGGTTAGAGTTCAGGACACACATATGTTCGGTTTAAAATTGGGGTCTGGTTTAGGGTTGGATAAGATGTATTTTTAATTTCACACTGAATGGTACACTCTTGATGGGGAAAATTTTTGGATGTTTTTCCATTCTCCATTATATCCTATGAGATTCATTAGAATGAATGGGCCCATAGGGTAAGGGTTTGGGTTAGGGTTAGAGTTCAGGACACACATATGTTCGGTTTAAAATTGGGGTTGGGTTTAGGGTTGGATAAGATGTATGTTTAATATCACACTGAATGGTACACTCTTGATGGGGAAAAATTTTGGATGTTTTTCCATTCTCCATTATAGCCTATGAGATTCATTAAAATGAATGGGCCCATAGGGTAAGGGTTAGGGTTAGGGTTAGAGTTCAGGACACACATATGTTCGGTTTAAAATTGGGGTTGGGTTTAGGGTTGGGTAAGATGTATTTTTAATATCACACTGAATGGTACACTATTGATGGAGAAAAATTTTGGATGTTTTTCCATTCTCCATTATAGCCTATGAGATTCATTAGAATGAATGGGCCCATATGGTAAGGGTTAGGGTTAGGGTTAGAGTTCAGGACACACTTATGTTTGGGTGAATATTGGGGTTGGGTTTAGGGTTGGATAAGATGTATTTTTAATTTCACACTGAATGGTACACTCTTGATGGGGAAAATTTTTGGATGTTTTTCCATTCTCCATTATAGCCTATGAGATTCATTAGAATGAATGGGCCCATAGGGTAAGGGTTTGGGTTAGGGTTAGAGTTCAGGACACACATATGTTCGGTTTAAAATTGGGGTTGGGTTTAGGGTTGGATAAGATGTATGTTTAATATCACACTGAATGGTACACTCTTGATGGGGAAAAATTTTGGAAGTTTTTCCATTCTCCATTATAGCCTATGAGATTCATTAGAATGAATGGGCCCATAGGGTTAGGGTTAGGTTTAGAGTTCAGGACACACTTATGTTTGGGTGAATATTGGGGTTGGGTTTAGGGTTGGATAAGATGTATTTTTAATTTCACACTGAATGGTACACTCTTGATGGGGAAAATTTTTGGATGTTTTTCCATTCTCCATTATATCCTATGAGATTCATTAGAATGAAAGAGGCCCATAGGGTAAGGGTTTGGGTTAGGGTTAGAGTTCAGTACACACATATGTTCGGTTTAAAATTGGGGTTGGGTTTAGGGTTGGATAAGATGTATGTTTAATATCACACTGAATGGTACACTCTTGATGGGGAAAAATTTTGGATGTTTTTCCATTCTCCATTATAGCCTATGAGATTCATTAGAATGAATGGGCCCATATGGTAAGGGTTAGGGTTAGGGTTAGAGTTCAGGACACACATACGTTCGGTTTAAAATTGGGGTCTGGTTTAGGGTTGGGTAAGATGTATTTTTAATATCACACTGAATGGTACACTATTGATGGAGAAAAATTTTGGATGTTTTTCCATTCTCCATTATAGCCTATGAGATTCATTAGAATGAATGGGCCCATATGGTAAGGGTTAGGGTTAGGGTTAGAGTTCAGGACACACATATGTTGGGTTTAAAATTGGGGTCTGGTTTAGGGTTGGGTTAGATGTATTTTTAATATCACACTGAATGGTACACTCTTGATGGGGAAAAATTTTGGATGTTTTTCCATTCTCCATTATAGCCTATGAGATTCATTAGAATGAATGGGCCCATAGGGTTAGGGTTAGGGTTAGGGTTAGAATTAAGGACACACTTATGTTTGGGTGAATATTGGGGTTGGGTTTAGGGTTGGATTAGATGTATTTTTAATATCACACTGAATGGTACACTCTTGATGGGGAAAAATTTTGGATGTTTTTCCATTCTCCATTATAGCCTATGAGATTCATTAGAATGAATGGGCCCATATGGTAAGGGTTAGGGTTAGGGTTAGAGTTCAGGACACACATACGTTGGGTTTAAAATTGGGGTCTGGTTTAGGGTTGGGTTAGATGTATTTTTAATATCACACTGAATGGTACACTATTGATGGGGAAAAATTTTGGATGTTTTTCCATTCTCCATTATAGCCTATGAGATTCATTAGAATGAATGGGCCCATATGGTAAGGGTTAGGGTTAGGGTTAGAGTTCAGGACACACTTATGTTTGCGTAAATATTGGAGTTGGGTTTAGGGTTGGATAAGATCTATTTTTAATATCACACTGAATGGTACACTATTGATGGGGAAAAATTTTGGATGTTTTTCCATTCTCCATTATAGCCTATGAGATTCATTAGAATGAATGGGCCCATATGGTAAGGGTTAGGGTTAGGGTTAGAGTTCAGGACACACTTATGTTTGGGTGAATATTGGGGTTGGGTTTAGGGTTGGATAAGATGTATTTTTAATTTCACACTGAATGGTACACTCTTGATGGGGAAAATTTTTGGATGTTTTTCCATTCTCCATTATAGCCTATGAGATTCATTAGAATGAATGGGCCCATAGGGTAAGGGTTTGGGTTAGGGTTAGAGTTCAGGACACACATATGTTCGGTTTAAAATTGGGGTTGGGTTTAGGGTTGGATAAGATGTATGTTTAATATCACACTGAATGGTACACTCTTGATGGGGAAAAATTTTGGATGTTTTTCCATTCTCCATTATACCCTATGAGATTCATTAGAATGAATGGGCCCATATGGTAAGGGTTAGGGTTAGGGTTAGAGTTCAGGACACACATACGTTCGGTGTAAAATTGGGGTCTGGTTTAGGGTTGGGTTAGATGTATTTTTAATATCACACTGAATGGTACACTATTGATGGGGAAAAATTTTGGATGTTTTTCCATTCTCCATTATAGCCTATGAGATTCATTAGAATGAATGGGCCCATATGGTAAGGGTTAGGGTTAGGGTTAGAGTTCAGGACACACTTATGTTTGCGTAAATATTGGAGTTGGGTTTAGGGTTGGATAAGATCTATTTTTAATATCACACTGAATGGTACACTATTGATGGGGAAAAATTTTGGATGTTTTTCCATTCTCCATTATAGCCTATGAGATTCATTAGAATGAATGGGCCCATAGGGTTAGGGTTAGGGTTAGAGTTCAGGACACACTTATGTTTGGGTGAATATTGGGGTTGGGTTTAGGGTTGGATATGATGTATTTTTAATATCACACTGAATGGTACACTCTTGATGGGGAAAATTTTTGGATGTTTTTCCATTCTCCATTATATCCTATGAGATTCATTAGAATGAATGGGCCCATATGGTAAGGGTTTGGGTTAGGGTTAGAGTTCAGGAAACACATATGTTCGGTTTAAAATTGGGGTTGGGTTTAGGGTTGGGTAAGATGTATTTTTAATATCACACTGAATGGTACACTCTTGATGGGGAAAAATTTTGGATGTTTTTCCATTCTCCATTATAGCCTATGAGATTCATTAAAATGAATGGGCCCATAGGGTAAGGGTTAGGGTTAGGGTTAGAGTTCAGGACACACTTATGTTTGGGTGAATATTGGGGTTGGGTTTAGGGTTGGATAAGATGTATTTTTAATTTCACACTGAATGGTACACTCTTGATGGGGAAAAATTTTGGATGTTTTTCCATTCTCCATTATAGCCTATGAGATTCATTAGAATGAATGGGCCCATAGGGTAAGGGTTTGGGTTAGGGTTAGAGTTCAGGACACACATATGTTCGGTTTAAAATTGGGGTTGGGTTTAGGGTTGGATAAGATGTATGTTTAATATCACACTGAATGGTACACTCTTGATGGGGAAAAATTTTGGATGTTTTTCCATTCTCCATTATAGCCTATGAGATTCATTAGGATGAATGGGCCCATAGGGTAAGGGTTAGGGTTAGGGTTAGAGTTCAGGACACACATACGTTCGGTTTAAAATTGCGGTCTGGTTTAGGGTTGGGTAAGATGTATTTTTAATATCACACTGAATGGTACACTATTGATGGAGAAAAATTTTGGATGTTTTTCCATTCTCCATTATAGCCTATGAGATTCATTAGAATGAATGGGCCCATATGGTAAGGGTTAGGGTTAGGGTTAGAGTTCAGGACACACATATGTTCGGTTTAAAATTGGGGTCTGGTTTAGGGTTGGATAAGATGTATTTTTAATTTCACACTGAATGGTACACTCTTGATGGGGAAAATTTTTGGATGTTTTTCCATTCTCCATTATATCCTATGAGATTCATTAGAATGAATGGGCCCATAGGGTAAGGGTTTGGGTTAGGGTTAGAGTTCAGGACACACATATGTTCGGTTTAAAATTGGGGTTGGGTTTAGGGTTGGATAAGATGTATGTTTAATATCACACTGAATGGTACACTCTTGATGGGGAAAAATTTTGGATGTTTTTCCATTCTCCATTATAGCCTATGAGATTCATTAAAATGAATGGGCCCATAGGGTAAGGGTTAGGGTTAGGGTTAGAGTTCAGGACACACATATGTTCGGTTTAAAATTGGGGTTGGGTTTAGGGTTGGGTAAGATGTATTTTTAATATCACACTGAATGGTACACTATTGATGGAGAAAAATTTTGGATGTTTTTCCATTCTCCATTATAGCCTATGAGATTCATTAGAATGAATGGGCCCATATGGTAAGGGTTAGGGTTAGGGTTAGAGTTCAGGACACACTTATGTTTGGGTGAATATTGGGGTTGGGTTTAGGGTTGGATAAGATGTATTTTTAATTTCACACTGAATGGTACACTCTTGATGGGGAAAATTTTTGGATGTTTTTCCATTCTCCATTATAGCCTATGAGATTCATTAGAATGAATGGGCCCATAGGGTAAGGGTTTGGGTTAGGGTTAGAGTTCAGGACACACATATGTTCGGTTTAAAATTGGGGTTGGGTTTAGGGTTGGATAAGATGTATGTTTAATATCACACTGAATGGTACACTCTTGATGGGGAAAAATTTTGGAAGTTTTTCCATTCTCCATTATAGCCTATGAGATTCATTAGAATGAATGGGCCCATAGGGTTAGGGTTAGGGTTAGAGTTCAGGACACACTTATGTTTGGGTGAATATTGGGGTTGGGTTTAGGGTTGGATAAGATGTATTTTTAATTTCACACTGAATGGTACACTCTTGATGGGGAAAATTTTTGGATGTTTTTCCATTCTCCATTATATCCTATGAGATTCATTAGAATGAAAGAGGCCCATAGGGTAAGGGTTTGGGTTAGGGTTAGAGTTCAGGACACACATATGTTCGGTTTAAAATTGGGGTTGGGTTTAGGGTTGGATAAGATGTATATTTAATATCACACTGAATGGTACACTCTTGATGGGGAAAAATTTTGGATGTTTTTCCATTCTCCATTATAGCCTATGAGATTCATTAGAATGAATGGGCCCATATGGTAAGGGTTAGGGTTAGGGTTAGAGTTCAGGACACACATACGTTCGGTTTAAAATTGGGGTCTGGTTTAGGGTTGGGTAAGATGTATTTTTAATATCACACTGAATGGTACACTATTGATGGAGAAAAATTTTGGATGTTTTTCCATTCTCCATTATAGCCTATGAGATTCATTAGAATGAATGGGCCCATATGGTAAGGGTTAGGGTTAGGGTTAGAGTTCAGGACACACATATGTTGGGTTTAAAATTGGGGTCTGGTTTAGGGTTGGGTTAGATGTATTTTTAATATCACACTGAATGGTACACTCTTGATGGGGAAAAATTTTGGATGTTTTTCCATTCTCCATTATAGCCTATGAGATTCATTAGAATGAATGGGCCCATAGGGTTAGGGTTAGGGTTAGGGTAAGAATTAAGGACACACTTATGTTTGGGTGAATATTGGGGTTGGGTTTAGGGTTGGATTAGATGTATTTTTAATATCACACTGAATGGTACACTCTTGATGGGGAAAAATTTTGGATGTTTTTCCATTCTCCATTATAGCCTATGAGATTCATTAGAATGAATGGGCCCATATGGTAAGGGTTAGGGTTAGGGTTAGAGTTCAGGACACACATACGTTGGGTTTAAAATTGGGGTCTGGTTTAGGGTTGGGTTAGATGTATTTTTAATATCACACTGAATGGTACACTATTGATGGGGAAAAATTTTGGATGTTTTTCCATTCTCCATTATAGCCTATGAGATTCATTAGAATGAATGGGCCCATATGGTAAGGGTTAGGGTTAGGGTTAGAGTTCAGGACACACTTATGTTTGCGTAAATATTGGAGTTGGGTTTAGGGTTGGATAAGATCTATTTTTAATATCACACTGAATGGTACACTATTGATGGGGAAAAATTTTGGATGTTTTTCCATTCTCCATTATAGCCTATGAGATTCATTAGAATGAATGGGCCCATATGGTAAGGGTTAGGGTTAGGGTTAGAGTTCAGGACACACTTATGTTTGGGTGAATATTGGGGTTGGGTTTAGGGTTGGATAAGATGTATTTTTAATTTCACACTGAATGGTACACTCTTGATGGGGAAAATTTTTGGATGTTTTTCCATTCTCCATTATAGCCTATGAGATTCATTAGAATGAATGGGCCCATAGGGTAAGGGTTTGGGTTAGGGTTAGAGTTCAGGACACACATATGTTCGGTTTAAAATTGGGGTTGGGTTTAGGGTTGGATAAGATGTATGTTTAATATCACACTGAATGGTACACTCTTGATGGGGAAAAATTTTGGATGTTTTTCCATTCTCCATTATACCCTATGAGATTCATTAGAATGAATGGGCCCATATGGTAAGGGTTAGGGTTAGGGTTAGAGTTCAGGACACACATACGTTGGGTTTAAAATTGGGGTCTGGTTTAGGGTTGGGTTAGATGTATTTTTAATATCACACTGAATGGTACACTATTGATGGGGAAAAATTTTGGATGTTTTTCCATTCTCCATTATAGCCTATGAGATTCATTAGAATGAATGGGCCCATATGGTAAGGGTTAGGGTTAGGGTTAGAGTTCAGGACACACTTATGTTTGCGTAAATATTGGAGTTGGGTTTAGGGTTGGATAAGATCTATTTTTAATATCACACTGAATGGTACACTATTGATGGGGAAAAATTTTGGATGTTTTTCCATTCTCCATTATAGCCTATGAGATTCATTAGAATGAATGGGCCCATAGGGTTAGGGTTAGGGTTAGAGTTCAGGACACACTTATGTTTGGGTGAATATTGGGGTTGGGTTTAGGGTTGGATATGATGTATTTTTAATATCACACTGAATGGTACACTCTTGATGGGGAAAATTTTTGGATGTTTTTCCATTCTCCATTATATCCTATGAGATTCATTAGAATGAATGGGCCCATATGGTAAGGGTTTGGGTTAGGGTTAGAGTTCAGGAAACACATATGTTCGGTTTAAAATTGGGGTTGGGTTTAGGGTTGGGTAAGATGTATTTTTAATATCACACTGAATGGTACACTCTTGATGGGGAAAAATTTTGGATGTTTTTCCATTCTCCATTATAGCCTATGAGATTCATTAAAATGAATGGGCCCATAGGGTAAGGGTTAGGGTTAGGGTTAGAGTTCAGGACACACTTATGTTTGGGTGAATATTGGGGTTGGGTTTAGGGTTGGATAAGATGTATTTTTAATTTCACACTGAATGGTACACTCTTGATGGGGAAAAATTTTGGATGTTTTTCCATTCTCCATTATAGCCTATGAGATTCATTAGAATGAATGGGCCCATAGGGTAAGGGTTTGGGTTAGGGTTAGAGTTCAGGACACACATATGTTCGGTTTAAAATTGGGGTTGGGTTTAGGGTTGGATAAGATGTATGTTTAATATCACACTGAATGGTACACTCTTGATGGGGAAAAATTTTGGATGTTTTTCCATTCTCCATTATACCCTATGAGATTCATTAGAATGAATGGGCCCATATGGTAAGGGTTAGGGTTAGGGTTAGAGTTCAGGACACACATACGTTGGGTTTAAAATTGGGGTCTGGTTTAGGGTTGGGTTAGATGTATTTTTAATATCACACTGAATGGTACACTATTGATGGGGAAAAATTTTGGATGTTTTTCCATTCTCCATTATAGCCTATGAGATTCATTAGAATGAATGGGCCCATATGGTAAGGGTTAGGGTTAGGGTTAGAGTTCAGGACACACTTATGTTTGCGTAAATATTGGAGTTGGGTTTAGGGTTGGATAAGATCTATTTTTAATATCACACTGAATGGTACACTATTGATGGGGAAAAATTTTGGATGTTTTTCCATTCTCCATTATAGCCTATGAGATTCATTAGAATGAATGGGCCCATAGGGTTAGGGTTAGGGTTAGAGTTCAGGACACACTTATGTTTGGGTGAATATTGGGGTTGGGTTTAGGGTTGGATATGATGTATTTTTAATATCACACTGAATGGTACACTCTTGATGGGGAAAATTTTTGGATGTTTTTCCATTCTCCATTATATCCTATGAGATTCATTAGAATGAATGGGCCCATATGGTAAGGGTTTGGGTTAGGGTTAGAGTTCAGGAAACACATACGTTCGGTTTAAAATTGGGGTCTGGTTTAGGGTTGGGTAAGATGTATTTTTAATATCACACTGAATGGTACACTATTGATGCAGAAAAATTTTGGATGTTTTTCCATTCTCCATTATAGCCTATGAGATTCATTAGAATAAATGGGCCCATATGGTAAGGGTTAGGGTTAGGGTTAGAGTTCAGGACACACATATGTTCGGTTTAAAATTGGGGTTGGGTTTAGGGTTGGGTAAGATGTATTTTTAATATCACACTGAATGGTACACTATTGATGGAGAAAAATTTTGGATGTTTTTCCATTCTCCATTATAGCCTATGAGATTCATTAGAATGAATGGGCCCATATGGTAAGGGTTAGGGTTAGGGTTAGAGTTCAGGACACACTTATGTTTGGGTGAATATTGGGGTTGGGTTTAGGGTTGGATAAGATGTATTTTTAATATCACACTGAATGGTACACTATTGATGGGGAAAAATTTTGGATGTTTTTCCATTCTCCATTATAGCCTATGAGATTCATTAGAATGAATGGGCCCATATGGTAAGGGTTAGGGTTAGGGTTAGAGTTCAGGACACACTTATGTTTGCGTGAATATTGGGGTTGGGTTTAGGGTTGGATTAGATGTATTTTTAATATCACACTGAATGGTACACTCTTGATGGGGAAGAATTTTGGATGTTTTTCCATTCTCCATTATAGCCTATGAGATTCATTAGAATGAATGGGCCCATAGGGTTAGGGTTAGGGTTAGAATTAAGGACACACTTATGTTTGGGTGAATATTGGGGTTGGGTTTAGGGTTGGATTAGATGTATTTTTAATATCACACTGAATGGTACACTCTTGATGGGGAAAAATTTTGGATGTTTTTCCATTCTCCATTATAGCCTATGAGATTCATTAAAATGAATGGGCCCATATGGTAAGGGTTAGGGTTAGGGTTAGAGTTCAGGACACACATATGTTCGGTTTAAAATTGGGGTTGGGTTTAGGGTTGGGTAAGATGTATTTTTAATATCACACTGAATGGTACACTATTGATGGAGAAAAATTTTGGATGTTTTTCCATTCTCCATTATAGCCTATGAGATTCATTAGAATGAATGGGCCCATATGGTAAGGGTTAGGGTTAGGGTTAGAGTTCAGGACACACTTATGTTTGCGTGAATATTGGGGTTGGGTTTAGGGTTGGATTAGATGTATTTTTAATATCACACTGAATGGTACACTCTTGATGGGGAAAAATTTTGGATGTTTTTCCATTCTCCATTATAGCCTATGAGATTCATTAGAATGAATGGGCCCATAGGGTTACGGTTAGGGTTAGAGTTCAGGACACACTTATGTTTGGGTGAATATTGAAGTTGGGTTTAGGGTTGGATAAGATGTATTTTTAATATCACACTGAATGGTACACTCTTGATGGGGAAAAATTTTGGATGTTTTTCCATTCTCCATTATAGCCTATGAGATTCATTAGGATGAATGGGCCCATAGGGTAAGGGTTAGGGTTAGGGTTAGAGTTCAGGACACACATACGTTCGGTTTAAAATTGCGGTCTGGTTTAGGGTTGGGTAAGATGTATTTTTAATATCACACTGAATGGTACACTATTGATGGAGAAAAATTTTGGATGTTTTTCCATTCTCCATTATAGCCTATGAGATTCATTAGAATGAATGGGCCCATATGGTAAGGGTTAGGGTTAGGGTTAGAGTTCAGGACACACATATGTTCGGTTTAAAATTGGGGTCTGGTTTAGGGTTGGATAAGATGTATTTTTAATTTCACACTGAATGGTACACTCTTGATGGGGAAAAATTTTGGATGTTTTTCCATTCTCCATTATAGCCTATGAGATTCATTAGAATGAATGGGCCCATAGGGTAAGGGTTTGGGTTAGGGTTAGAGTTCAGGACACACATATGTTCGGTTTAAAATTGGGGTTGGGTTTAGGGTTGGATAAGATGTATGTTTAATATCACACTGAATGGTACACTCTTGATGGGGAAAAATTTTGGATGTTTTTCCATTCTCCATTATACCCTATGAGATTCATTAGAATGAATGGGCCCATATGGTAAGGGTTAGGGTTAGGGTTAGAGTTCAGGACACACATACGTTGGGTTTAAAATTGGGGTCTGGTTTAGGGTTGGGTTAGATGTATTTTTAATATCACACTGAATGGTACACTATTGATGGGGAAAAATTTTGGATGTTTTTCCATTCTCCATTATAGCCTATGAGATTCATTAGAATGAATGGGCCCATATGGTAAGGGTTAGGGTTAGGGTTAGAGTTCAGGACACACTTATGTTTGCGTAAATATTGGAGTTGGGTTTAGGGTTGGATAAGATCTATTTTTAATATCACACTGAATGGTACACTATTGATGGGGAAAAATTTTGGATGTTTTTCCATTCTCCATTATAGCCTATGAGATTCATTAGAATGAATGGGCCCATAGGGTTAGGGTTAGGGTTAGAGTTCAGGACACACTTATGTTTGGGTGAATATTGGGGTTGGGTTTAGGGTTGGATATGATGTATTTTTAATATCACACTGAATGGTACACTCTTGATGGGGAAAATTTTTGGATGTTTTTCCATTCTCCATTATATCCTATGAGATTCATTAGAATGAATGGGCCCATATGGTAAGGGTTTGGGTTAGGGTTAGAGTTCAGGAAACACATACGTTCGGTTTAAAATTGGGGTCTGGTTTAGGGTTGGGTAAGATGTATTTTTAATATCACACTGAATGGTACACTATTGATGCAGAAAAATTTTGGATGTTTTTCCATTCTCCATTATAGCCTATGAGATTCATTAGAATAAATGGGCCCATATGGTAAGGGTTAGGGTTAGGGTTAGAGTTCAGGACACACATATGTTCGGTTTAAAATTGGGGTTGGGTTTAGGGTTGGGTAAGATGTATTTTTAATATCACACTGAATGGTACACTATTGATGGAGAAAAATTTTGGATGTTTTTCCATTCTCCATTATAGCCTATGAGATTCATTAGAATGAATGGGCCCATATGGTAAGGGTTAGGGTTAGGGTTAGAGTTCAGGACACACTTATGTTTGGGTGAATATTGGGGTTGGGTTTAGGGTTGGATAAGATGTATTTTTAATTTCACACTGAATGGTACACTCTTGATGGGGAAAATTTTTGGATGTTTTTCCATTCTCCATTATAGCCTATGAGATTCATTAGAATGAATGGGCCCATAGGGTAAGGGTTTGGGTTAGGGTTAGAGTTCAGGACACACATATGTTCGGTTTAAAATTGGGGTTGGGTTTAGGGTTGGATAAGATGTATGTTTAATATCACACTGAATGGTACACTCTTGATGGGGAAAAATTTTGGAAGTTTTTCCATTCTCCATTATAGCCTATGAGATTCATTAGAATGAATGGGCCCATAGGGTTAGGGTTAGGGTTAGAGTTCAGGACACACTTATGTTTGGGTGAATATTGGGGTTGGGTTTAGGGTTGGATAAGATGTATTTTTAATTTCACACTGAATGGTACACTCTTGATGGGGAAAATTTTTGGATGTTTTTCCATTCTCCATTATATCCTATGAGATTCATTAGAATGAAAGAGGCCCATAGGGTAAGGGTTTGGGTTAGGGTTAGAGTTCAGGACACACATATGTTCGGTTTAAAATTGGGGTTGGGTTTAGGGTTGGATAAGATGTATGTTTAATATCACACTGAATGGTACACTCTTGATGGGGAAAAATTTTGGATGTTTTTCCATTCTCCATTATAGCCTATGAGATTCATTAGAATGAATGGGCCCATATGGTAAGGGTTAGGGTTAGGGTTAGAGTTCAGGACACACATACGTTCGGTTTAAAATTGGGGTCTGGTTTAGGGTTGGGTAAGATGTATTTTTAATATCACACTGAATGGTACACTATTGATGGAGAAAAATTTTGGATGTTTTTCCATTCTCCATTATAGCCTATGAGATTCATTAGAATGAATGGGCCCATATGGTAAGGGTTAGGGTTAGGGTTAGAGTTCAGGACACACATATGTTGGGTTTAAAATTGGGGTCTGGTTTAGGGTTGGGTTAGATGTATTTTTAATATCACACTGAATGGTACACTCTTGATGGGGAAAAATTTTGGATGTTTTTCCATTCTCCATTATAGCCTATGAGATTCATTAGAATGAATGGGCCCATAGGGTTAGGGTTAGGGTTAGGGTTAGAATTAAGGACACACTTATGTTTGGGTGAATATTGGGGTTGGGTTTAGGGTTGGATTAGATGTATTTTTAATATCACACTGAATGGTACACTCTTGATGGGGAAAAATTTTGGATGTTTTTCCATTCTCCATTATAGCCTATGAGATTCATTAGAATGAATGGGCCCATATGGTAAGGGTTAGGGTTAGGGTTAGAGTTCAGGACACACATACGTTGGGTTTAAAATTGGGGTCTGGTTTAGGGTTGGGTTAGATGTATTTTTAATATCACACTGAATGGTACACTATTGATGGGGAAAAATTTTGGATGTTTTTCCATTCTCCATTATAGCCTATGAGATTCATTAGAATGAATGGGCCCATATGGTAAGGGTTAGGGTTAGGGTTAGAGTTCAGGACACACTTATGTTTGCGTAAATATTGGAGTTGGGTTTAGGGTTGGATAAGATCTATTTTTAATATCACACTGAATGGTACACTATTGATGGGGAAAAATTTTGGATGTTTTTCCATTCTCCATTATAGCCTATGAGATTCATTAGAATGAATGGGCCCATATGGTAAGGGTTAGGGTTAGGGTTAGAGTTCAGGACACACTTATGTTTGGGTGAATATTGGGGTTGGGTTTAGGGTTGGATAAGATGTATTTTTAATTTCACACTGAATGGTACACTCTTGATGGGGAAAATTTTTGGATGTTTTTCCATTCTCCATTATAGCCTATGAGATTCATTAGAATGAATGGGCCCATAGGGTAAGGGTTTGGGTTAGGGTTAGAGTTCAGGACACACATATGTTCGGTTTAAAATTGGGGTTGGGTTTAGGGTTGGATAAGATGTATGTTTAATATCACACTGAATGGTACACTCTTGATGGGGAAAAATTTTGGATGTTTTTCCATTCTCCATTATACCCTATGAGATTCATTAGAATGAATGGGCCCATATGGTAAGGGTTAGGGTTAGGGTTAGAGTTCAGGACACACATACGTTGGGTTTAAAATTGGGGTCTGGTTTAGGGTTGGGTTAGATGTATTTTTAATATCACACTGAATGGTACACTATTGATGGGGAAAAATTTTGGATGTTTTTCCATTCTCCATTATAGCCTATGAGATTCATTAGAATGAATGGGCCCATATGGTAAGGGTTAGGGTTAGGGTTAGAGTTCAGGACACACTTATGTTTGCGTAAATATTGGAGTTGGGTTTAGGGTTGGATAAGATCTATTTTTAATATCACACTGAATGGTACACTATTGATGGGGAAAAATTTTGGATGTTTTTCCATTCTCCATTATAGCCTATGAGATTCATTAGAATGAATGGGCCCATAGGGTTAGGGTTAGGGTTAGAGTTCAGGACACACTTATGTTTGGGTGAATATTGGGGTTGGGTTTAGGGTTGGATATGATGTATTTTTAATATCACACTGAATGGTACACTCTTGATGGGGAAAATTTTTGGATGTTTTTCCATTCTCCATTATATCCTATGAGATTCATTAGAATGAATGGGCCCATATGGTAAGGGTTTGGGTTAGGGTTAGAGTTCAGGAAACACATATGTTCGGTTTAAAATTGGGGTTGGGTTTAGGGTTGGGTAAGATGTATTTTTAATATCACACTGAATGGTACACTCTTGATGGGGAAAAATTTTGGATGTTTTTCCATTCTCCATTATAGCCTATGAGATTCATTAAAATGAATGGGCCCATAGGGTAAGGGTTAGGGTTAGGGTTAGAGTTCAGGACACACTTATGTTTGGGTGAATATTGGGGTTGGGTTTAGGGTTGGATAAGATGTATTTTTAATTTCACACTGAATGGTACACTCTTGATGGGGAAAAATTTTGGATGTTTTTCCATTCTCCATTATAGCCTATGAGATTCATTAGAATGAATGGGCCCATAGGGTAAGGGTTTGGGTTAGGGTTAGAGTTCAGGACACACATATGTTCGGTTTAAAATTGGGGTTGGGTTTAGGGTTGGATAAGATGTATGTTTAATATCACACTGAATGGTACACTCTTGATGGGGAAAAATTTTGGATGTTTTTCCATTCTCCATTATACCCTATGAGATTCATTAGAATGAATGGGCCCATATGGTAAGGGTTAGGGTTAGGGTTAGAGTTCAGGACACACATACGTTGGGTTTAAAATTGGGGTCTGGTTTAGGGTTGGGTTAGATGTATTTTTAATATCACACTGAATGGTACACTATTGATGGGGAAAAATTTTGGATGTTTTTCCATTCTCCATTATAGCCTATGAGATTCATTAGAATGAATGGGCCCATATGGTAAGGGTTAGGGTTAGGGTTAGAGTTCAGGACACACTTATGTTTGCGTAAATATTGGAGTTGGGTTTAGGGTTGGATAAGATCTATTTTTAATATCACACTGAATGGTACACTATTGATGGGGAAAAATTTTGGATGTTTTTCCATTCTCCATTATAGCCTATGAGATTCATTAGAATGAATGGGCCCATAGGGTTAGGGTTAGGGTTAGAGTTCAGGACACACTTATGTTTGGGTGAATATTGGGGTTGGGTTTAGGGTTGGATATGATGTATTTTTAATATCACACTGAATGGTACACTCTTGATGGGGAAAATTTTTGGATGTTTTTCCATTCTCCATTATATCCTATGAGATTCATTAGAATGAATGGGCCCATATGGTAAGGGTTTGGGTTAGGGTTAGAGTTCAGGAAACACATACGTTCGGTTTAAAATTGGGGTCTGGTTTAGGGTTGGGTAAGATGTATTTTTAATATCACACTGAATGGTACACTATTGATGCAGAAAAATTTTGGATGTTTTTCCATTCTCCATTATAGCCTATGAGATTCATTAGAATAAATGGGCCCATATGGTAAGGGTTAGGGTTAGGGTTAGAGTTCAGGACACACATATGTTCGGTTTAAAATTGGGGTTGGGTTTAGGGTTGGGTAAGATGTATTTTTAATATCACACTGAATGGTACACTATTGATGGAGAAAAATTTTGGATGTTTTTCCATTCTCCATTATAGCCTATGAGATTCATTAGAATGAATGGGCCCATATGGTAAGGGTTAGGGTTAGGGTTAGAGTTCAGGACACACTTATGTTTGGGTGAATATTGGGGTTGGGTTTAGGGTTGGATAAGATGTATTTTTAATATCACACTGAATGGTACACTATTGATGGGGAAAAATTTTGGATGTTTTTCCATTCTCCATTATAGCCTATGAGATTCATTAGAATGAATGGGCCCATATGGTAAGGGTTAGGGTTAGGGTTAGAGTTCAGGACACACTTATGTTTGCGTGAATATTGGGGTTGGGTTTAGGGTTGGATTAGATGTATTTTTAATATCACACTGAATGGTACACTCTTGATGGGGAAGAATTTTGGATGTTTTTCCATTCTCCATTATAGCCTATGAGATTCATTAGAATGAATGGGCCCATAGGGTTAGGGTTAGGGTTAGAATTAAGGACACACTTATGTTTGGGTGAATATTGGGGTTGGGTTTAGGGTTGGATTAGATGTATTTTTAATATCACACTGAATGGTACACTCTTGATGGGGAAAAATTTTGGATGTTTTTCCATTCTCCATTATAGCCTATGAGATTCATTAAAATGAATGGGCCCATATGGTAAGGGTTAGGGTTAGGGTTAGAGTTCAGGACACACATATGTTCGGTTTAAAATTGGGGTTGGGTTTAGGGTTGGGTAAGATGTATTTTTAATATCACACTGAATGGTACACTATTGATGGAGAAAAATTTTGGATGTTTTTCCATTCTCCATTATAGCCTATGAGATTCATTAGAATGAATGGGCCCATATGGTAAGGGTTAGGGTTAGGGTTAGAGTTCAGGACACACTTATGTTTGCGTGAATATTGGGGTTGGGTTTAGGGTTGGATTAGATGTATTTTTAATATCACACTGAATGGTACACTCTTGATGGGGAAAAATTTTGGATGTTTTTCCATTCTCCATTATAGCCTATGAGATTCATTAGAATGAATGGGCCCATAGGGTTACGGTTAGGGTTAGAGTTCAGGACACACTTATGTTTGGGTGAATATTGAAGTTGGGTTTAGGGTTGGATAAGATGTATTTTTAATATCACACTGAATGGTACACTCTTGATGGGGAAAAATTTTGGATGTTTTTCCATTCTCCATTATAGCCTATGAGATTCATTAGGATGAATGGGCCCATAGGGTAAGGGTTAGGGTTAGGGTTAGAGTTCAGGACACACATACGTTCGGTTTAAAATTGCGGTCTGGTTTAGGGTTGGGTAAGATGTATTTTTAATATCACACTGAATGGTACACTATTGATGGAGAAAAATTTTGGATGTTTTTCCATTCTCCATTATAGCCTATGAGATTCATTAGAATGAATGGGCCCATATGGTAAGGGTTAGGGTTAGGGTTAGAGTTCAGGACACACATATGTTCGGTTTAAAATTGGGGTCTGGTTTAGGGTTGGATAAGATGTATTTTTAATTTCACACTGAATGGTACACTCTTGATGGGGAAAAATTTTGGATGTTTTTCCATTCTCCATTATAGCCTATGAGATTCATTAGAATGAATGGGCCCATAGGGTAAGGGTTTGGGTTAGGGTTAGAGTTCAGGACACACATATGTTCGGTTTAAAATTGGGGTTGGGTTTAGGGTTGGATAAGATGTATGTTTAATATCACACTGAATGGTACACTCTTGATGGGGAAAAATTTTGGATGTTTTTCCATTCTCCATTATACCCTATGAGATTCATTAGAATGAATGGGCCCATATGGTAAGGGTTAGGGTTAGGGTTAGAGTTCAGGACACACATACGTTGGGTTTAAAATTGGGGTCTGGTTTAGGGTTGGGTTAGATGTATTTTTAATATCACACTGAATGGTACACTATTGATGGGGAAAAATTTTGGATGTTTTTCCATTCTCCATTATAGCCTATGAGATTCATTAGAATGAATGGGCCCATATGGTAAGGGTTAGGGTTAGGGTTAGAGTTCAGGACACACTTATGTTTGCGTAAATATTGGAGTTGGGTTTAGGGTTGGATAAGATCTATTTTTAATATCACACTGAATGGTACACTATTGATGGGGAAAAATTTTGGATGTTTTTCCATTCTCCATTATAGCCTATGAGATTCATTAGAATGAATGGGCCCATAGGGTTAGGGTTAGGGTTAGAGTTCAGGACACACTTATGTTTGGGTGAATATTGGGGTTGGGTTTAGGGTTGGATATGATGTATTTTTAATATCACACTGAATGGTACACTCTTGATGGGGAAAATTTTTGGATGTTTTTCCATTCTCCATTATATCCTATGAGATTCATTAGAATGAATGGGCCCATATGGTAAGGGTTTGGGTTAGGGTTAGAGTTCAGGAAACACATACGTTCGGTTTAAAATTGGGGTCTGGTTTAGGGTTGGGTAAGATGTATTTTTAATATCACACTGAATGGTACACTATTGATGCAGAAAAATTTTGGATGTTTTTCCATTCTCCATTATAGCCTATGAGATTCATTAGAATAAATGGGCCCATATGGTAAGGGTTAGGGTTAGGGTTAGAGTTCAGGACACACATATGTTCGGTTTAAAATTGGGGTTGGGTTTAGGGTTGGGTAAGATGTATTTTTAATATCACACTGAATGGTACACTATTGATGGAGAAAAATTTTGGATGTTTTTCCATTCTCCATTATAGCCTATGAGATTCATTAGAATGAATGGGCCCATATGGTAAGGGTTAGGGTTAGGGTTAGAGTTCAGGACACACTTATGTTTGGGTGAATATTGGGGTTGGGTTTAGGGTTGGATAAGATGTATTTTTAATATCACACTGAATGGTACACTATTGATGGGGAAAAATTTTGGATGTTTTTCCATTCTCCATTATAGCCTATGAGATTCATTAGAATGAATGGGCCCATATGGTAAGGGTTAGGGTTAGGGTTAGAGTTCAGGACACACTTATGTTTGCGTGAATATTGGGGTTGGGTTTAGGGTTGGATTAGATGTATTTTTAATATCACACTGAATGGTACACTCTTGATGGGGAAGAATTTTGGATGTTTTTCCATTCTCCATTATAGCCTATGAGATTCATTAGAATGAATGGGCCCATAGGGTTAGGGTTAGGGTTAGAATTAAGGACACACTTATGTTTGGGTGAATATTGGGGTTGGGTTTAGGGTTGGATTAGATGTATTTTTAATATCACACTGAATGGTACACTCTTGATGGGGAAAAATTTTGGATGTTTTTCCATTCTCCATTATAGCCTATGAGATTCATTAAAATGAATGGGCCCATATGGTAAGGGTTAGGGTTAGGGTTAGAGTTCAGGACACACATATGTTCGGTTTAAAATTGGGGTTGGGTTTAGGGTTGGGTAAGATGTATTTTTAATATCACACTGAATGGTACACTATTGATGGAGAAAAATTTTGGATGTTTTTCCATTCTCCATTATAGCCTATGAGATTCATTAGAATGAATGGGCCCATATGGTAAGGGTTAGGGTTAGGGTTAGAGTTCAGGACACACTTATGTTTGCGTGAATATTGGGGTTGGGTTTAGGGTTGGATTAGATGTATTTTTAATATCACACTGAATGGTACACTCTTGATGGGGAAAAATTTTGGATGTTTTTCCATTCTCCATTATAGCCTATGAGATTCATTAGGATGAATGGGCCCATAGGGTAAGGGTTAGGGTTAGGGTTAGAGTTCAGGACACACATACGTTCGGTTTAAAATTGCGGTCTGGTTTAGGGTTGGGTAAGATGTATTTTTAATATCACACTGAATGGTACACTATTGATGGAGAAAAATTTTGGATGTTTTTCCATTCTCCATTATAGCCTATGAGATTCATTAGAATGAATGGGCCCATATGGTAAGGGTTAGGGTTAGGGTTAGAGTTCAGGACACACATATGTTCGGTTTAAAATTGGGGTCTGGTTTAGGGTTGGATAAGATGTATTTTTAATTTCACACTGAATGGTACACTCTTGATGGGGAAAATTTTTGGATGTTTTTCCATTCTCCATTATATCCTATGAGATTCATTAGAATGAATGGGCCCATAGGGTAAGGGTTTGGGTTAGGGTTAGAGTTCAGGACACACATATGTTCGGTTTAAAATTGGGGTTGGGTTTAGGGTTGGATAAGATGTATGTTTAATATCACACTGAATGGTACACTCTTGATGGGGAAAAATTTTGGATGTTTTTCCATTCTCCATTATAGCCTATGAGATTCATTAAAATGAATGGGCCCATAGGGTAAGGGTTAGGGTTAGGGTTAGAGTTCAGGACACACATATGTTCGGTTTAAAATTGGGGTTGGGTTTAGGGTTGGGTAAGATGTATTTTTAATATCACACTGAATGGTACACTATTGATGGAGAAAAATTTTGGATGTTTTTCCATTCTCCATTATAGCCTATGAGATTCATTAGAATGAATGGGCCCATATGGTAAGGGTTAGGGTTAGGGTTAGAGTTCAGGACACACTTATGTTTGGGTGAATATTGGGGTTGGGTTTAGGGTTGGATAAGATGTATTTTTAATTTCACACTGAATGGTACACTCTTGATGGGGAAAATTTTTGGATGTTTTTCCATTCTCCATTATAGCCTATGAGATTCATTAGAATGAATGGGCCCATAGGGTAAGGGTTTGGGTTAGGGTTAGAGTTCAGGACACACATATGTTCGGTTTAAAATTGGGGTTGGGTTTAGGGTTGGATAAGATGTATGTTTAATATCACACTGAATGGTACACTCTTGATGGGGAAAAATTTTGGAAGTTTTTCCATTCTCCATTATAGCCTATGAGATTCATTAGAATGAATGGGCCCATAGGGTTAGGGTTAGGGTTAGAGTTCAGGACACACTTATGTTTGGGTGAATATTGGGGTTGGGTTTAGGGTTGGATAAGATGTATTTTTAATTTCACACTGAATGGTACACTCTTGATGGGGAAAATTTTTGGATGTTTTTCCATTCTCCATTATATCCTATGAGATTCATTAGAATGAAAGAGGCCCATAGGGTAAGGGTTTGGGTTAGGGTTAGAGTTCAGGACACACATATGTTCGGTTTAAAATTGGGGTTGGGTTTAGGGTTGGATAAGATGTATGTTTAATATCACACTGAATGGTACACTCTTGATGGGGAAAAATTTTGGATGTTTTTCCATTCTCCATTATAGCCTATGAGATTCATTAGAATGAATGGGCCCATATGGTAAGGGTTAGGGTTAGGGTTAGAGTTCAGGACACACATACGTTCGGTTTAAAATTGGGGTCTGGTTTAGGGTTGGGTAAGATGTATTTTTAATATCACACTGAATGGTACACTATTGATGGAGAAAAATTTTGGATGTTTTTCCATTCTCCATTATAGCCTATGAGATTCATTAGAATGAATGGGCCCATATGGTAAGGGTTAGGGTTAGGGTTAGAGTTCAGGACACACTTATGTTTGGGTGAATATTGGGGTTGGGTTTAGGGTTGGATAAGATGTATTTTTAATTTCACACTGAATGGTACACTCTTGATGGGGAAAATTTTTGGATGTTTTTCCATTCTCCATTATAGCCTATGAGATTCATTAGAATGAATGGGCCCATAGGGTAAGGGTTTGGGTTAGGGTTAGAGTTCAGGACACACATATGTTCGGTTTAAAATTGGGGTTGGGTTTAGGGTTGGATAAGATGTATGTTTAATATCACACTGAATGGTACACTCTTGATGGGGAAAAATTTTTGGATGTTTTTCCATTCTCCATTATAGCCTATGAGATTCATTAGAATGAATGGGCCCATAGGGTTAGGGTTAGGGTTAGAATTAAGGACACACTTATGTTTGGGTGAATATTGGGGTTGGGTTTAGGGTTGGATTAGATGTATTTTTAATATCACACTGAATGGTACACTCTTGATGGGGAAAAATTTTGGATGTTTTTCCATTCTCCATTATAGCCTATGAGATTCATTAAAATGAATGGGCCCATATGGTAAGGGTTAGGGTTAGGGTTAGAGTTCAGGACACACATATGTTCGGTTTAAAATTGGGGTTGGGTTTAGGGTTGGGTAAGATGTATTTTTAATATCACACTGAATGGTACACTATTGATGGAGAAAAATTTTGGATGTTTTTCCATTCTCCATTATAGCCTATGAGATTCATTAGAATGAATGGGCCCATATGGTAAGGGTTAGGGTTAGGGTTAGAGTTCAGGACACACTTATGTTTGCGTGAATATTGGGGTTGGGTTTAGGGTTGGATTAGATGTATTTTTAATATCACACTGAATGGTACACTCTTGATGGGGAAAAATTTTGGATGTTTTTCCATTCTCCATTATAGCCTATGAGATTCATTAGAATGAATGGGCCCATAGGGTTACGGTTAGGGTTAGAGTTCAGGACACACTTATGTTTGGGTGAATATTGAAGTTGGGTTTAGGGTTGGATAAGATGTATTTTTAATATCACACTGAATGGTACACTCTTGATGGGGAAAAATTTTGGATGTTTTTCCATTCTCCATTATAGCCTATGAGATTCATTAGGATGAATGGGCCCATAGGGTAAGGGTTAGGGTTAGGGTTAGAGTTCAGGACACACATACGTTCGGTTTAAAATTGCGGTCTGGTTTAGGGTTGGGTAAGATGTATTTTTAATATCACACTGAATGGTACACTATTGATGGAGAAAAATTTTGGATGTTTTTCCATTCTCCATTATAGCCTATGAGATTCATTAGAATGAATGGGCCCATATGGTAAGGGTTAGGGTTAGGGTTAGAGTTCAGGACACACATATGTTCGGTTTAAAATTGGGGTCTGGTTTAGGGTTGGATAAGATGTATTTTTAATTTCACACTGAATGGTACACTCTTGATGGGGAAAATTTTTGGATGTTTTTCCATTCTCCATTATATCCTATGAGATTCATTAGAATGAATGGGCCCATAGGGTAAGGGTTTGGGTTAGGGTTAGAGTTCAGGACACACATATGTTCGGTTTAAAATTGGGGTTGGGTTTAGGGTTGGATAAGATGTATGTTTA
Source organism: Heteronotia binoei (assembly GCF_032191835.1). Taxonomy (NCBI): domain Eukaryota; kingdom Metazoa; phylum Chordata; class Lepidosauria; order Squamata; family Gekkonidae; genus Heteronotia; species Heteronotia binoei. Next base: position 69,496,866 of record NC_083226.1, read on the forward strand.
ATATCACACTGAATGGTACACTCTTGATGGGGAAAAATTTTGGATGTTTTTCCATTCTCCATTATAGCCTATGAGATTCATTAAAATGAATGGGCCCATAGGGTAAGGGTTAGGGTTAGGGTTAGAGTTCAGGACACACATATGTTCGGTTTAAAATTGGGGTTGGGTTTAGGGTTGGGTAAGATGTATTTTTAATATCACACTGAATGGTACACTATTGATGGAGAAAAATTTTGGATGTTTTTCCATTCTCCATTATAGCCTATGAGATTCATTAGAATGAATGGGCCCATATGGTAAGGGTTAGGGTTAGGGTTAGAGTTCAGGACACACTTATGTTTGGGTGAATATTGGGGTTGGGTTTAGGGTTGGATAAGATGTATTTTTAATTTCACACTGAATGGTACACTCTTGATGGGGAAAATTTTTGGATGTTTTTCCATTCTCCATTATAGCCTATGAGATTCATTAGAATGAATGGGCCCATAGGGTAAGGGTTTGGGTTAGGGTTAGAGTTCAGGACACACATATGTTCGGTTTAAAATTGGGGTTGGGTTTAGGGTTGGATAAGATGTATGTTTAATATCACACTGAATGGTACACTCTTGATGGGGAAAAATTTTGGAAGTTTTTCCATTCTCCATTATAGCCTATGAGATTCATTAGAATGAATGGGCCCATAGGGTTAGGGTTAGGGTTAGAGTTCAGGACACACTTATGTTTGGGTGAATATTGGGGTTGGGTTTAGGGTTGGATAAGATGTATTTTTAATTTCACACTGAATGGTACACTCTTGATGGGGAAAATTTTTGGATGTTTTTCCATTCTCCATTATATCCTATGAGATTCATTAGAATGAAAGAGGCCCATAGGGTAAGGGTTTGGGTTAGGGTTAGAGTTCAGGACACACATATGTTCGGTTTAAAATTGGGGTTGGGTTTAGGGTTGGATAAGATGTATGTTTAATATCACACTGAATGGTACACTCTTGATGGGGAAAAATTTTGGATGTTTTTCCATTCTCCATTATAGCCTATGAGATTCATTAGAATGAATGGGCCCATATGGTAAGGGTTAGGGTTAGGGTTAGAGTTCAGGACACACATACGTTCGGTTTAAAATTGGGGTCTGGTTTAGGGTTGGGTAAGATGTATTTTTAATATCACACTGAATGGTACACTATTGATGGAGAAAAATTTTGGATGTTTTTCCATTCTCCATTATAGCCTATGAGATTCATTAGAATGAATGGGCCCATATGGTAAGGGTTAGGGTTAGGGTTAGAGTTCAGGACACACTTATGTTTGGGTGAATATTGGGGTTGGGTTTAGGGTTGGATAAGATGTATTTTTAATTTCACACTGAATGGTACACTCTTGATGGGGAAAATTTTTGGATGTTTTTCCATTCTCCATTATAGCCTATGAGATTCATTAGAATGAATGGGCCCATAGGGTAAGGGTTTGGGTTAGGGTTAGAGTTCAGGACACACATATGTTCGGTTTAAAATTGGGGTTGGGTTTAGGGTTGGATAAGATGTATGTTTAATATCACACTGAATGGTACACTCTTGATGGGGAAAAATTTTGGATGTTTTTCCATTCTCCATTATACCCTATGAGATTCATTAGAATGAATGGGCCCATATGGTAAGGGTTAGGGTTAGGGTTAGAGTTCAGGACACACATACGTTGGGTTTAAAATTGGGGTCTGGTTTAGGGTTGGGTTAGATGTATTTTTAATATCACACTGAATGGTACACTATTGATGGGGAAAAATTTTGGATGTTTTTCCATTCTCCATTATAGCCTATGAGATTCATTAGAATGAATGGGCCCATATGGTAAGGGTTAGGGTTAGGGTTAGAGTTCAGGACACACTTATGTTTGCGTAAATATTGGAGTTGGGTTTAGGGTTGGATAAGATCTATTTTTAATATCACACTGAATGGTACACTATTGATGGGGAAAAATTTTGGATGTTTTTCCATTCTCCATTATAGCCTATGAGATTCATTAGAATGAATGGGCCCATAGGGTTAGGGTTAGGGTTAGAGTTCAGGACACACTTATGTTTGGGTGAATATTGGGGTTGGGTTTAGGGTTGGATAAGATGTATGTTTAATATCACACTGAATGGTACACTCTTGATGGGGAAAAATTTTGGATGTTTTTCCATTCTCCATTATAGCCTATGAGATTCATTAGAATGAATGGGCCCATATGGTAAGGGTTAGGGTTAGGGAGTTCAGGACACACATACGTTCGGTTTAAAATTGGGGTCTGGTTTAGGGTTGGGTAAGATGTATTTTTAATATCACACTGAATGGTACACTATTGATGGAGAAAAATTTTGGATGTTTTTCCATTCTCCATTATAGCCTATGAGATTCATTAGAATGAATGGGCCCATAGGGTAAGGGTTAGGGTTAGGGTTAGAGTTCAGGACACACTTATGTTTGCGTGAATATTGGAGTTGGGTTTAGGGTTGGATAAGATGTATTTTTAATATCACACTGAATGGTACACTCTTGATGGGGAAAAATTTTGGATGTTTTTCCATTCTCCATTATAGCCTATGAGATTCATTAGAATGAATGGGCCCATAGGGTTAGGGTTAGGGTTAGGGTTAGAATTAAGGACACACTTATGTTTGGGTGAATATTGGGGTTGGGTTTAGGGTTGGATTAGATGTATTTTTAATATCACACTGAATGGTACACTCTTGATGGGGAAAAATTTTGGATGTTTTTCCATTCTCCATTATAGCCTATGAGATTCATTAAAATGAATGGGCCCATATGGTAAGGGTTAGGGTTAGGGTTAGAGTTCAGGACACACATATGTTCGGTTTAAAATTGGGGTTGGGTTTAGGGTTGGGTAAGATGTATTTTTAATATCACACTGAATGGTACACTATTGATGGAGAAAAATTTTGGATGTTTTTCCATTCTCCATTATAGCCTATGAGATTCATTAGAATGAATGGGCCCATATGGTAAGGGTTAGGGTTAGGGTTAGAGTTCAGGACACACTTATGTTTGGGTGAATATTGGGGTTGGGTTTAGGGTTGGATAAGATGTATTTTTAATATCACACTGAATGGTACACTATTGATGGGGAAAAATTTTGGATGTTTTTCCATTCTCCATTATAGCCTATGAGATTCATTAGAATGAATGGGCCCATATGGTAAGGGTTAGGGTTAGGGTTAGAGTTCAGGACACACTTATGTTTGCGTGAATATTGGGGTTGGGTTTAGGGTTGGATTAGATGTATTTTTAATATCACACTGAATGGTACACTCTTGATGGGGAAGAATTTTGGATGTTTTTCCATTCTCCATTATAGCCTATGAGATTCATTAGAATGAATGGGCCCATAGGGTTAGGGTTAGGGTTAGAATTAAGGACACACTTATGTTTGGGTGAATATTGGGGTTGGGTTTAGGGTTGGATTAGATGTATTTTTAATATCACACTGAATGGTACACTCTTGATGGGGAAAAATTTTGGATGTTTTTCCATTCTCCATTATAGCCTATGAGATTCATTAAAATGAATGGGCCCATATGGTAAGGGTTAGGGTTAGGGTTAGAGTTCAGGACACACATATGTTCGGTTTAAAATTGGGGTTGGGTTTAGGGTTGGGTAAGATGTATTTTTAATATCACACTGAATGGTACACTATTGATGGAGAAAAATTTTGGATGTTTTTCCATTCTCCATTATAGCCTATGAGATTCATTAGAATGAATGGGCCCATATGGTAAGGGTTAGGGTTAGGGTTAGAGTTCAGGACACACTTATGTTTGCGTGAATATTGGGGTTGGGTTTAGGGTTGGATTAGATGTATTTTTAATATCACACTGAATGGTACACTCTTGATGGGGAAAAATTTTGGATGTTTTTCCATTCTCCATTATAGCCTATGAGATTCATTAGAATGAATGGGCCCATAGGGTTACGGTTAGGGTTAGAGTTCAGGACACACTTATGTTTGGGTGAATATTGAAGTTGGGTTTAGGGTTGGATAAGATGTATTTTTAATATCACACTGAATGGTACACTCTTGATGGGGAAAAATTTTGGATGTTTTTCCATTCTCCATTATAGCCTATGAGATTCATTAGGATGAATGGGCCCATAGGGTAAGGGTTAGGGTTAGGGTTAGAGTTCAGGACACACATACGTTCGGTTTAAAATTGCGGTCTGGTTTAGGGTTGGGTAAGATGTATTTTTAATATCACACTGAATGGTACACTATTGATGGAGAAAAATTTTGGATGTTTTTCCATTCTCCATTATAGCCTATGAGATTCATTAGAATGAATGGGCCCATATGGTAAGGGTTAGGGTTAGGGTTAGAGTTCAGGACACACATATGTTCGGTTTAAAATTGGGGTCTGGTTTAGGGTTGGATAAGATGTATTTTTAATTTCACACTGAATGGTACACTCTTGATGGGGAAAATTTTTGGATGTTTTTCCATTCTCCATTATATCCTATGAGATTCATTAGAATGAATGGGCCCATAGGGTAAGGGTTTGGGTTAGGGTTAGAGTTCAGGACACACATATGTTCGGTTTAAAATTGGGGTTGGGTTTAGGGTTGGATAAGATGTATGTTTAATATCACACTGAATGGTACACTCTTGATGGGGAAAAATTTTGGATGTTTTTCCATTCTCCATTATAGCCTATGAGATTCATTAAAATGAATGGGCCCATAGGGTAAGGGTTAGGGTTAGGGTTAGAGTTCAGGACACACATATGTTCGGTTTAAAATTGGGGTTGGGTTTAGGGTTGGGTAAGATGTATTTTTAATATCACACTGAATGGTACACTATTGATGGAGAAAAATTTTGGATGTTTTTCCATTCTCCATTATAGCCTATGAGATTCATTAGAATGAATGGGCCCATATGGTAAGGGTTAGGGTTAGGGTTAGAGTTCAGGACACACTTATGTTTGGGTGAATATTGGGGTTGGGTTTAGGGTTGGATAAGATGTATTTTTAATTTCACACTGAATGGTACACTCTTGATGGGGAAAATTTTTGGATGTTTTTCCATTCTCCATTATAGCCTATGAGATTCATTAGAATGAATGGGCCCATAGGGTAAGGGTTTGGGTTAGGGTTAGAGTTCAGGACACACATATGTTCGGTTTAAAATTGGGGTTGGGTTTAGGGTTGGATAAGATGTATGTTTAATATCACACTGAATGGTACACTCTTGATGGGGAAAAATTTTGGAAGTTTTTCCATTCTCCATTATAGCCTATGAGATTCATTAGAATGAATGGGCCCATAGGGTTAGGGTTAGGGTTAGAGTTCAGGACACACTTATGTTTGGGTGAATATTGGGGTTGGGTTTAGGGTTGGATAAGATGTATTTTTAATTTCACACTGAATGGTACACTCTTGATGGGGAAAATTTTTGGATGTTTTTCCATTCTCCATTATATCCTATGAGATTCATTAGAATGAAAGAGGCCCATAGGGTAAGGGTTTGGGTTAGGGTTAGAGTTCAGGACACACATATGTTCGGTTTAAAATTGGGGTTGGGTTTAGGGTTGGATAAGATGTATGTTTAATATCACACTGAATGGTACACTCTTGATGGGGAAAAATTTTGGATGTTTTTCCATTCTCCATTATAGCCTATGAGATTCATTAGAATGAATGGGCCCATATGGTAAGGGTTAGGGTTAGGGTTAGAGTTCAGGACACACATACGTTCGGTTTAAAATTGGGGTCTGGTTTAGGGTTGGGTAAGATGTATTTTTAATATCACACTGAATGGTACACTATTGATGGAGAAAAATTTTGGATGTTTTTCCATTCTCCATTATAGCCTATGAGATTCATTAGAATGAATGGGCCCATAGGGTTAGGGTTAGGGTTAGGGTTAGAATTAAGGACACACTTATGTTTGGGTGAATATTGGGGTTGGGTTTAGGGTTGGATTAGATGTATTTTTAATATCACACTGAATGGTACACTCTTGATGGGGAAAAATTTTGGATGTTTTTCCATTCTCCATTATAGCCTATGAGATTCATTAGAATGAATGGGCCCATATGGTAAGGGTTAGGGTTAGGGTTAGAGTTCAGGACACACATACGTTGGGTTTAAAATTGGGGTCTGGTTTAGGGTTGGGTTAGATGTATTTTTAATATCACACTGAATGGTACACTATTGATGGGGAAAAATTTTGGATGTTTTTCCATTCTCCATTATAGCCTATGAGATTCATTAGAATGAATGGGCCCATATGGTAAGGGTTAGGGTTAGGGTTAGAGTTCAGGACACACTTATGTTTGCGTAAATATTGGAGTTGGGTTTAGGGTTGGATAAGATCTATTTTTAATATCACACTGAATGGTACACTATTGATGGGGAAAAATTTTGGATGTTTTTCCATTCTCCATTATAGCCTATGAGATTCATTAGAATGAATGGGCCCATATGGTAAGGGTTAGGGTTAGGGTTAGAGTTCAGGACACACTTATGTTTGGGTGAATATTGGGGTTGGGTTTAGGGTTGGATAAGATGTATTTTTAATTTCACACTGAATGGTACACTCTTGATGGGGAAAATTTTTGGATGTTTTTCCATTCTCCATTATAGCCTATGAGATTCATTAGAATGAATGGGCCCATAGGGTAAGGGTTTGGGTTAGGGTTAGAGTTCAGGACACACATATGTTCGGTTTAAAATTGGGGTTGGGTTTAGGGTTGGATAAGATGTATGTTTAATATCACACTGAATGGTACACTCTTGATGGGGAAAAATTTTGGATGTTTTTCCATTCTCCATTATACCCTATGAGATTCATTAGAATGAATGGGCCCATATGGTAAGGGTTAGGGTTAGGGTTAGAGTTCAGGACACACATACGTTGGGTTTAAAATTGGGGTCTGGTTTAGGGTTGGGTTAGATGTATTTTTAATATCACACTGAATGGTACACTATTGATGGGGAAAAATTTTGGATGTTTTTCCATTCTCCATTATAGCCTATGAGATTCATTAGAATGAATGGGCCCATATGGTAAGGGTTAGGGTTAGGGTTAGAGTTCAGGACACACTTATGTTTGCGTAAATATTGGAGTTGGGTTTAGGGTTGGATAAGATCTATTTTTAATATCACACTGAATGGTACACTATTGATGGGGAAAAATTTTGGATGTTTTTCCATTCTCCATTATAGCCTATGAGATTCATTAGAATGAATGGGCCCATAGGGTTAGGGTTAGGGTTAGAGTTCAGGACACACTTATGTTTGGGTGAATATTGGGGTTGGGTTTAGGGTTGGATATGATGTATTTTTAATATCACACTGAATGGTACACTCTTGATGGGGAAAATTTTTGGATGTTTTTCCATTCTCCATTATATCCTATGAGATTCATTAGAATGAATGGGCCCATATGGTAAGGGTTTGGGTTAGGGTTAGAGTTCAGGAAACACATATGTTCGGTTTAAAATTGGGGTTGGGTTTAGGGTTGGGTAAGATGTATTTTTAATATCACACTGAATGGTACACTCTTGATGGGGAAAAATTTTGGATGTTTTTCCATTCTCCATTATAGCCTATGAGATTCATTAAAATGAATGGGCCCATAGGGTAAGGGGTAGGGTTAGGGTTAGAGTTCAGGACACACTTATGTTTGGGTGAATATTGGGGTTGGGTTTAGGGTTGGATAAGATGTATTTTTAATTTCACACTGAATGGTACACTCTTGATGGGGAAAAATTTTGGATGTTTTTCCATTCTCCATTATAGCCTATGAGATTCATTAGAATGAATGGGCCCATAGGGTAAGGGTTTGGGTTAGGGTTAGAGTTCAGGACACACATATGTTCGGTTTAAAATTGGGGTTGGGTTTAGGGTTGGATAAGATGTATGTTTAATATCACACTGAATGGTACACTCTTGATGGGGAAAAATTTTGGATGTTTTTCCATTCTCCATTATACCCTATGAGATTCATTAGAATGAATGGGCCCATATGGTAAGGGTTAGGGTTAGGGTTAGAGTTCAGGACACACATACGTTGGGTTTAAAATTGGGGTCTGGTTTAGGGTTGGGTTAGATGTATTTTTAATATCACACTGAATGGTACACTATTGATGGGGAAAAATTTTGGATGTTTTTCCATTCTCCATTATAGCCTATGAGATTCATTAGAATGAATGGGCCCATATGGTAAGGGTTAGGGTTAGGGTTAGAGTTCAGGACACACTTATGTTTGCGTAAATATTGGAGTTGGGTTTAGGGTTGGATAAGATCTATTTTTAATATCACACTGAATGGTACACTATTGATGGGGAAAAATTTTGGATGTTTTTCCATTCTCCATTATAGCCTATGAGATTCATTAGAATGAATGGGCCCATAGGGTTAGGGTTAGGGTTAGAGTTCAGGACACACTTATGTTTGGGTGAATATTGGGGTTGGGTTTAGGGTTGGATATGATGTATTTTTAATATCACACTGAATGGTACACTCTTGATGGGGAAAATTTTTGGATGTTTTTCCATTCTCCATTATATCCTATGAGATTCATTAGAATGAATGGGCCCATATGGTAAGGGTTTGGGTTAGGGTTAGAGTTCAGGAAACACATATGTTCGGTTTAAAATTGGGGTTGGGTTTAGGGTTGGGTAAGATGTATTTTTAATATCACACTGAATGGTACACTCTTGATGGGGAAAAATTTTGGATGTTTTTCCATTCTCCATTATAGCCTATGAGATTCATTAAAATGAATGGGCCCATAGGGTAAGGGTTAGGGTTAGGGTTAGAGTTCAGGACACACATATGTTCGGTTTAAAATTGGGGTTGGGTTTAGGGTTGGGTAAGATGTATTTTTAATATCACACTGAATGGTACACTATTGATGGAGAAAAATTTTGGATGTTTTTCCATTCTCCATTATAGCCTATGAGATTCATTAGAATGAATGGGCCCATATGGTAAGGGTTAGGGTTAGGGTTAGAGTTCAGGACACACTTATGTTTGGGTGAATATTGGGGTTGGGTTTAGGGTTGGATAAGATGTATTTTTAATTTCACACTGAATGGTACACTCTTGATGGGGAAAATTTTTGGATGTTTTTCCATTCTCCATTATAGCCTATGAGATTCATTAGAATGAATGGGCCCATAGGGTAAGGGTTTGGGTTAGGGTTAGAGTTCAGGACACACATATGTTCGGTTTAAAATTGGGGTTGGGTTTAGGGTTGGATAAGATGTATGTTTAATATCACACTGAATGGTACACTCTTGATGGGGAAAAATTTTGGATGTTTTTCCATTCTCCATTATAGCCTATGAGATTCATTAGAATGAATGGGCCCATAGGGTTAGGGTTAGGGTTAGAGTTCAGGACACACTTATGTTTGGGTGAATATTGGGGTTGGGTTTAGGGTTGGATAAGATGTATTTTTAATTTCACACTGAATGGTACACTCTTGATGGGGAAAATTTTTGGATGTTTTTCCATTCTCCATTATATCCTATGAGATTCATTAGAATGAAAGAGGCCCATAGGGTAAGGGTTTGGGTTAGGGTTAGAGTTCAGGACACACATATGTTCGGTTTAAAATTGGGGTTGGGTTTAGGGTTGGATAAGATGTATGTTTAATATCACAATGAATGGTACACTCTTGATGGGGAAAAATTTTGGATGTTTTTCCATTCTCCATTATAGCCTATGAGATTCATTAGAATGAATGGGCCCATATGGTAAGGGTTAGGGTTAGGGTTAGAGTTCAGGACACACATACGTTCGGTTTAAAATTGGGGTCTGGTTTAGGGTTGGGTAAGATGTATTTTTAATATCACACTGAATGGTACACTATTGATGGAGAAAAATTTTGGATGTTTTTCCATTCTCCATTATAGCCTATGAGATTCATTAGAATGAATGGGCCCATATGGTAAGGGTTAGGGTTAGGGTTAGAGTTCAGGACACACATATGTTGGGTTTAAAATTGGGGTCTGGGTTAGGGTTGGGTTAGATGTATTTTTAATATCACACTGAATGGTACACTCTTGATGGGGAAAAATTTTGGATGTTTTTCCATTCTCCATTATAGCCTATGAGATTCATTAGAATGAATGGGCCCATAGGGTTAGGGTTAGGGTTAGAATTAAGGACACACTTATGTTTGGGTGAATATTGGGGTTGGGTTTAGGGTTGGATTAGATGTATTTTTAATATCACACTGAATGGTACACTCTTGATGGGGAAAAATTTTGGATGTTTTTCCATTCTCCATTATAGCCTATGAGATTCATTAAAATGAATGGGCCCATAGGGTAAGGGTTAGGGTTAGGGTTAGAGTTCAGGACACACATATGTTCGGTTTAAAATTGGGGTTGGGTTTAGGGTTGGGTAAGATGTATTTTTAATATCACACTGAATGGTACACTATTGATGGAGAAAAATTTTGGATGTTTTTCCATTCTCCATTATAGCCTATGAGATTCATTAGAATGAATGGGCCCATATGGTAAGGGTTAGGGTTAGGGTTAGAGTTCAGGACACACTTATGTTTGGGTGAATATTGGGGTTGGGTTTAGGGTTGGATAAGATGTATTTTTAATTTCACACTGAATGGTACACTCTTGATGGGGAAAATTTTTGGATGTTTTTCCATTCTCCATTATAGCCTATGAGATTCATTAGAATGAATGGGCCCATAGGGTAAGGGTTTGGGTTAGGGTTAGAGTTCAGGACACACATATGTTCGGTTTAAAATTGGGGTTGGGTTTAGGGTTGGATAAGATGTATGTTTAATATCACACTGAATGGTACACTCTTGATGGGGAAAAATTTTGGATGTTTTTCCATTCTCCATTATACCCTATGAGATTCATTAGAATGAATGGGCCCATATGGTAAGGGTTAGGGTTAGGGTTAGAGTTCAGGACACACATACGTTGGGTTTAAAATTGGGGTCTGGTTTAGGGTTGGGTTAGATGTATTTTTAATATCACACTGAATGGTACACTATTGATGGGGAAAAATTTTGGATGTTTTTCCATTCTCCATTATAGCCTATGAGATTCATTAGAATGAATGGGCTCATATGGTAAGGGCTAGGGTTAGGGTTAGAGTTCAGGACGCACTTATGTTTGCGTAAATATTGGAGTTGGGTTTAGGGTTGGATAAGATCTATTTTTAATATCACACTGAATGGTACACTATTGATGGGGAAAAATTTTGGATGTTTTTCCATTCTCCATTATAGCCTATGAGATTCATTAGAATGAATGGGCCCATACGGTTAGGGTTAGGGTTAGAGTTCAGGACACACTTATGTTTGGGTGAATATTGGGGTTGGGTTTAGGGTTGGATATGATGTATTTTTAATATCACACTGAATGGTACACTCTTGATGGGGAAAATTTTTGGATGTTTTTCCATTCTCCATTATATCCTATGAGATTCATTAGAATGAATGGGCCCATATGGTAAGGGTTTGGGTTAGGGTTAGAGTTCAGGAAACACATATGTTCGGTTTAAAATTGGGGTTGGGTTTAGGGTTGGGTAAGATGTATTTTTAATATCACACTGAATGGTACACTATTGATGGAGAAAAATTTTGGATGTTTTTCCATTCTCCATTATAGCCTATGAGATTCATTAGAATGAATGGGCCCATAGGGTTAGGGTTAGGGTTAGAATTAAGGACACACTTATGTTTGGGTGAATATTGGGGTTGGGTTTAGGGTTGGATTAGATGTATTTTTAATATCACACTGAATGGTACACTCTTGATGGGGAAAAATTTTGGATGTTTTTCCATTCTCCATTATAGCCTATGAGATTCATTAAAATGAATGGGCCCATAGGGTAAGGGTTAGGGTTAGGGTTAGAGTTCAGGACACACATATGTTCGGTTTAAAATTGGGGTTGGGTTTAGGGTTGGGTAAGATGTATTTTTAATATCACACTGAATGGTACACTATTGATGGAGAAAAATTTTGGATGTTTTTCCATTCTCCATTATAGCCTATGAGATTCATTAGAATGAATGGGCCCATATGGTAAGGGTTAGGGTTAGGGTTAGAGTTCAGGACACACTTATGTTTGCGTGAATATTGGGGTTGGGTTTAGGGTTGGATTAGATGTATTTTTAATATCACACTGAATGGTACACTCTTGATGGGGAAAAATTTTGGATGTTTTTCCATTCTCCATTATAGCCTATGAGATTCATTAGAATGAATGGGCCCATACGGTTAGGGTTAGGGTTAGAGTTCAGGACACACTTATGTTTGGGTGAATATTGGGGTTGGGTTTAGGGTTGGATATGATGTATTTTTAATATCACACTGAATGGTACACTCTTGATGGGGAAAATTTTTGGATGTTTTTCCATTCTCCATTATATCCTATGAGATTCATTAGAATGAATGGGCCCATATGGTAAGGGTTTGGGTTAGGGTTAGAGTTCAGGAAACACATATGTTCGGTTTAAAATTGGGGTTGGGTTTAGGGTTGGGTAAGATGTATTTTTAATATCACACTGAATGGTACACTATTGATGGAGAAAAATTTTGGATGTTTTTCCATTCTCCATTATAGCCTATGAGATTCATTAGAATGAATGGGCCCATAGGGTTAGGGTTAGGGTTAGAATTAAGGACACACTTATGTTTGGGTGAATATTGGGGTTGGGTTTAGGGTTGGATTAGATGTATTTTTAATATCACACTGAATGGTACACTCTTGATGGGGAAAAATTTTGGATGTTTTTCCATTCTCCATTATAGCCTATGAGATTCATTAAAATGAATGGGCCCATAGGGTAAGGGTTAGGGTTAGGGTTAGAGTTCAGGACACACATATGTTCGGTTTAAAATTGGGGTTGGGTTTAGGGTTGGGTAAGATGTATTTTTAATATCACACTGAATGGTACACTATTGATGGAGAAAAATTTTGGATGTTTTTCCATTCTCCATTATAGCCTATGAGATTCATTAGAATGAATGGGCCCATAGGGTAAGGGTTTGGGTTAGGGTTAGAGTTCAGGACACACATATGTTCGGTTTAAAATTGGGGTTGGGTTTAGGGTTGGATAAGATGTATGTTTAATATCACACTGAATGGTACACTCTTGATGGGGAAAAATTTTGGATGTTTTTCCATTCTCCATTATACCCTATGAGATTCATTAGAATGAATGGGCCCATATGGTAAGGGTTAGGGTTAGGGTTAGAGTTCAGGACACACATACGTTGGGTTTAAAATTGGGGTCTGGTTTAGGGTTGGGTTAGATGTATTTTTAATATCACACTGAATGGTACACTATTGATGGGGAAAAATTTTGGATGTTTTTCCATTCTCCATTATAGCCTATGAGATTCATTAGAATGAATGGGCCCATATGGTAAGGGTTAGGGTTAGGGTTAGAGTTCAGGACACACTTATGTTTGCGTAAATATTGGAGTTGGGTTTAGGGTTGGATAAGATCTATTTTTAATATCACACTGAATGGTACACTCTTGATGGGGAAAAATTTTGGATGTTTTTCCATTCTCCATTATAGCCTATGAGATTCATTAGAATGAATGGGCCCATAGGGTTAGGGTTAGGGTTAGAGTTCAGGACACACTTATGTTTGGGTGAATATTGGGGTTGGGTTTAGGGTTGGATATGATGTATTTTTAATATCACACTGAATGGTACACTCTTGATGGGGAAAATTTTTGGATGTTTTTCCATTCTCCATTATATCCTATGAGATTCATTAGAATGAATGGGCCCATATGGTAAGGGTTTGGGTTAGGGTTAGAGTTCAGGAAACACATACGTTCGGTTTAAAATTGGGGTCTGGTTTAGGGTTGGGTAAGATGTATTTTTAATATCACACTGAATGGTACACTATTGATGCAGAAAAATTTTGGATGTTTTTCCATTCTCCATTATAGCCTATGAGATTCATTAGAATAAATGGGCCCATATGGTAAGGGTTAGGGTTAGGGTTAGAGTTCAGGACACACATATGTTCGGTTTAAAATTGGGGTTGGGTTTAGGGTTGGGTAAGATGTATTTTTAATATCACACTGAATGGTACACTATTGATGGAGAAAAATTTTGGATGTTTTTCCATTCTCCATTATAGCCTATGAGATTCATTAGAATGAATGGGCCCATATGGTAAGGGTTAGGGTTAGGGTTAGAGTTCAGGACACACTTATGTTTGGGTGAATATTGGGGTTGGGTTTAGGGTTGGATAAGATGTATTTTTAATATCACACTGAATGGTACACTATTGATGGGGAAAAATTTTGGATGTTTTTCCATTCTCCATTATAGCCTATGAGATTCATTAGAATGAATGGGCCCATATGGTAAGGGTTAGGGTTAGGGTTAGAGTTCAGGACACACTTATGTTTGCGTGAATATTGGGGTTGGGTTTAGGGTTGGATTAGATGTATTTTTAATATCACACTGAATGGTACACTCTTGATGGGGAAGAATTTTGGATGTTTTTCCATTCTCCATTATAGCCTATGAGATTCATTAGAATGAATGGGCCCATAGGGTTAGGGTTAGGGTTAGAATTAAGGACACACTTATGTTTGGGTGAATATTGGGGTTGGGTTTAGGGTTGGATTAGATGTATTTTTAATATCACACTGAATGGTACACTCTTGATGGGGAAAAATTTTGGATGTTTTTCCATTCTCCATTATAGCCTATGAGATTCATTAAAATGAATGGGCCCATATGGTAAGGGTTAGGGTTAGGGTTAGAGTTCAGGACACACATATGTTCGGTTTAAAATTGGGGTTGGGTTTAGGGTTGGGTAAGATGTATTTTTAATATCACACTGAATGGTACACTATTGATGGAGAAAAATTTTGGATGTTTTTCCATTCTCCATTATAGCCTATGAGATTCATTAGAATGAATGGGCCCATATGGTAAGGGTTAGGGTTAGGGTTAGAGTTCAGGACACACTTATGTTTGCGTGAATATTGGGGTTGGGTTTAGGGTTGGATTAGATGTATTTTTAATATCACACTGAATGGTACACTCTTGATGGGGAAAAATTTTGGATGTTTTTCCATTCTCCATTATAGCCTATGAGATTCATTAGGATGAATGGGCCCATAGGGTAAGGGTTAGGGTTAGGGTTAGAGTTCAGGACACACATACGTTCGGTTTAAAATTGCGGTCTGGTTTAGGGTTGGGTAAGATGTATTTTTAATATCACACTGAATGGTACACTATTGATGGAGAAAAATTTTGGATGTTTTTCCATTCTCCATTATAGCCTATGAGATTCATTAGAATGAATGGGCCCATATGGTAAGGGTTAGGGTTAGGGTTAGAGTTCAGGACACACATATGTTCGGTTTAAAATTGGGGTCTGGTTTAGGGTTGGATAAGATGTATTTTTAATTTCACACTGAATGGTACACTCTTGATGGGGAAAATTTTTGGATGTTTTTCCATTCTCCATTATATCCTATGAGATTCATTAGAATGAATGGGCCCATAGGGTAAGGGTTTGGGTTAGGGTTAGAGTTCAGGACACACATATGTTCGGTTTAAAATTGGGGTTGGGTTTAGGGTTGGATAAGATGTATGTTTAATATCACACTGAATGGTACACTCTTGATGGGGAAAAATTTTGGATGTTTTTCCATTCTCCATTATAGCCTATGAGATTCATTAAAATGAATGGGCCCATAGGGTAAGGGTTAGGGTTAGGGTTAGAGTTCAGGACACACATATGTTCGGTTTAAAATTGGGGTTGGGTTTAGGGTTGGGTAAGATGTATTTTTAATATCACACTGAATGGTACACTATTGATGGAGAAAAATTTTGGATGTTTTTCCATTCTCCATTATAGCCTATGAGATTCATTAGAATGAATGGGCCCATATGGTAAGGGTTAGGGTTAGGGTTAGAGTTCAGGACACACTTATGTTTGGGTGAATATTGGGGTTGGGTTTAGGGTTGGATAAGATGTATTTTTAATTTCACACTGAATGGTACACTCTTGATGGGGAAAATTTTTGGATGTTTTTCCATTCTCCATTATAGCCTATGAGATTCATTAGAATGAATGGGCCCATAGGGTAAGGGTTTGGGTTAGGGTTAGAGTTCAGGACACACATATGTTCGGTTTAAAATTGGGGTTGGGTTTAGGGTTGGATAAGATGTATGTTTAATATCACACTGAATGGTACACTCTTGATGGGGAAAAATTTTGGAAGTTTTTCCATTCTCCATTATAGCCTATGAGATTCATTAGAATGAATGGGCCCATAGGGTTAGGGTTAGGGTTAGAGTTCAGGACACACTTATGTTTGGGTGAATATTGGGGTTGGGTTTAGGGTTGGATAAGATGTATTTTTAATTTCACACTGAATGGTACACTCTTGATGGGGAAAATTTTTGGATGTTTTTCCATTCTCCATTATATCCTATGAGATTCATTAGAATGAAAGAGGCCCATAGGGTAAGGGTTTGGGTTAGGGTTAGAGTTCAGGACACACATATGTTCGGTTTAAAATTGGGGTTGGGTTTAGGGTTGGATAAGATGTATGTTTAATATCACACTGAATGGTACACTCTTGATGGGGAAAAATTTTGGATGTTTTTCCATTCTCCATTATAGCCTATGAGATTCATTAGAATGAATGGGCCCATATGGTAAGGGTTAGGGTTAGGGTTAGAGTTCAGGACACACATACGTTCGGTTTAAAATTGGGGTCTGGTTTAGGGTTGGGTAAGATGTATTTTTAATATCACACTGAATGGTACACTATTGATGGAGAAAAATTTTGGATGTTTTTCCATTCTCCATTATAGCCTATGAGATTCATTAGAATGAATGGGCCCATATGGTAAGGGTTAGGGTTAGGGTTAGAGTTCAGGACACACTTATGTTTGGGTGAATATTGGGGTTGGGTTTAGGGTTGGATAAGATGTATTTTTAATTTCACACTGAATGGTACACTCTTGATGGGGAAAATTTTTGGATGTTTTTCCATTCTCCATTATAGCCTATGAGATTCATTAGAATGAATGGGCCCATAGGGTAAGGGTTTGGGTTAGGGTTAGAGTTCAGGACACACATATGTTCGGTTTAAAATTGGGGTTGGGTTTAGGGTTGGATAAGATGTATGTTTAATATCACACTGAATGGTACACTCTTGATGGGGAAAAATTTTGGATGTTTTTCCATTCTCCATTATAGCCTATGAGATTCATTAGAATGAATGGGCCCATAGGGTTAGGGTTAGGGTTAGAATTAAGGACACACTTATGTTTGGGTGAATATTGGGGTTGGGTTTAGGGTTGGATTAGATGTATTTTTAATATCACACTGAATGGTACACTCTTGATGGGGAAAAATTTTGGATGTTTTTCCATTCTCCATTATAGCCTATGAGATTCATTAAAATGAATGGGCCCATATGGTAAGGGTTAGGGTTAGGGTTAGAGTTCAGGACACACATATGTTCGGTTTAAAATTGGGGTTGGGTTTAGGGTTGGGTAAGATGTATTTTTAATATCACACTGAATGGTACACTATTGATGGAGAAAAATTTTGGATGTTTTTCCATTCTCCATTATAGCCTATGAGATTCATTAGAATGAATGGGCCCATATGGTAAGGGTTAGGGTTAGGGTTAGAGTTCAGGACACACTTATGTTTGCGTGAATATTGGGGTTGGGTTTAGGGTTGGATTAGATGTATTTTTAATATCACACTGAATGGTACACTCTTGATGGGGAAAAATTTTGGATGTTTTTCCATTCTCCATTATAGCCTATGAGATTCATTAGAATGAATGGGCCCATAGGGTTACGGTTAGGGTTAGAGTTCAGGACACACTTATGTTTGGGTGAATATTGAAGTTGGGTTTAGGGTTGGATAAGATGTATTTTTAATATCACACTGAATGGTACACTCTTGATGGGGAAAAATTTTGGATGTTTTTCCATTCTCCATTATAGCCTATGAGATTCATTAGGATGAATGGGCCCATAGGGTAAGGGTTAGGGTTAGGGTTAGAGTTCAGGACACACATACGTTCGGTTTAAAATTGCGGTCTGGTTTAGGGTTGGGTAAGATGTATTTTTAATATCACACTGAATGGTACACTATTGATGGAGAAAAATTTTGGATGTTTTTCCATTCTCCATTATAGCCTATGAGATTCATTAGAATGAATGGGCCCATATGGTAAGGGTTAGGGTTAGGGTTAGAGTTCAGGACACACATATGTTCGGTTTAAAATTGGGGTCTGGTTTAGGGTTGGATAAGATGTATTTTTAATTTCACACTGAATGGTACACTCTTGATGGGGAAAATTTTTGGATGTTTTTCCATTCTCCATTATATCCTATGAGATTCATTAGAATGAATGGGCCCATAGGGTAAGGGTTTGGGTTAGGGTTAGAGTTCAGGACACACATATGTTCGGTTTAAAATTGGGGTTGGGTTTAGGGTTGGATAAGATGTATGTTTAATATCACACTGAATGGTACACTCTTGATGGGGAAAAATTTTGGATGTTTTTCCATTCTCCATTATAGCCTATGAGATTCATTAAAATGAATGGGCCCATAGGGTAAGGGTTAGGGTTAGGGTTAGAGTTCAGGACACACATATGTTCGGTTTAAAATTGGGGTTGGGTTTAGGGTTGGGTAAGATGTATTTTTAATATCACACTGAATGGTACACTATTGATGGAGAAAAATTTTGGATGTTTTTCCATTCTCCATTATAGCCTATGAGATTCATTAGAATGAATGGGCCCATATGGTAAGGGTTAGGGTTAGGGTTAGAGTTCAGGACACACTTATGTTTGGGTGAATATTGGGGTTGGGTTTAGGGTTGGATAAGATGTATTTTTAATTTCACACTGAATGGTACACTCTTGATGGGGAAAATTTTTGGATGTTTTTCCATTCTCCATTATAGCCTATGAGATTCATTAGAATGAATGGGCCCATAGGGTAAGGGTTTGGGTTAGGGTTAGAGTTCAGGACACACATATGTTCGGTTTAAAATTGGGGTTGGGTTTAGGGTTGGATAAGATGTATGTTTAATATCACACTGAATGGTACACTCTTGATGGGGAAAAATTTTGGAAGTTTTTCCATTCTCCATTATAGCCTATGAGATTCATTAGAATGAATGGGCCCATAGGGTTAGGGTTAGGGTTAGAGTTCAGGACACACTTATGTTTGGGTGAATATTGGGGTTGGGTTTAGGGTTGGATAAGATGTATTTTTAATTTCACACTGAATGGTACACTCTTGATGGGGAAAATTTTTGGATGTTTTTCCATTCTCCATTATATCCTATGAGATTCATTAGAATGAAAGAGGCCCATAGGGTAAGGGTTTGGGTTAGGGTTAGAGTTCAGGACACACATATGTTCGGTTTAAAATTGGGGTTGGGTTTAGGGTTGGATAAGATGTATGTTTAATATCACACTGAATGGTACACTCTTGATGGGGAAAAATTTTGGATGTTTTTCCATTCTCCATTATAGCCTATGAGATTCATTAGAATGAATGGGCCCATATGGTAAGGGTTAGGGTTAGGGTTAGAGTTCAGGACACACATACGTTCGGTTTAAAATTGGGGTCTGGTTTAGGGTTGGGTAAGATGTATTTTTAATATCACACTGAATGGTACACTATTGATGGAGAAAAATTTTGGATGTTTTTCCATTCTCCATTATAGCCTATGAGATTCATTAGAATGAATGGGCCCATATGGTAAGGGTTAGGGTTAGGGTTAGAGTTCAGGACACACTTATGTTTGGGTGAATATTGGGGTTGGGTTTAGGGTTGGATAAGATGTATTTTTAATTTCACACTGAATGGTACACTCTTGATGGGGAAAATTTTTGGATGTTTTTCCATTCTCCATTATAGCCTATGAGATTCATTAGAATGAATGGGCCCATAGGGTAAGGGTTTGGGTTAGGGTTAGAGTTCAGGACACACATATGTTCGGTTTAAAATTGGGGTTGGGTTTAGGGTTGGATAAGATGTATGTTTAATATCACACTGAATGGTACACTCTTGATGGGGAAAAATTTTGGATGTTTTTCCATTCTCCATTATACCCTATGAGATTCATTAGAATGAATGGGCCCATATGGTAAGGGTTAGGGTTAGGGTTAGAGTTCAGGACACACATACGTTGGGTTTAAAATTGGGGTCTGGTTTAGGGTTGGGTTAGATGTATTTTTAATATCACACTGAATGGTACACTATTGATGGGGAAAAATTTTGGATGTTTTTCCATTCTCCATTATAGCCTATGAGATTCATTAGAATGAATGGGCCCATATGGTAAGGGTTAGGGTTAGGGTTAGAGTTCAGGACACACTTATGTTTGCGTAAATATTGGAGTTGGGTTTAGGGTTGGATAAGATCTATTTTTAATATCACACTGAATGGTACACTATTGATGGGGAAAAATTTTGGATGTTTTTCCATTCTCCATTATAGCCTATGAGATTCATTAGAATGAATGGGCCCATAGGGTTAGGGTTAGGGTTAGAGTTCAGGACACACTTATGTTTGGGTGAATATTGGGGTTGGGTTTAGGGTTGGATAAGATGTATGTTTAATATCACACTGAATGGTACACTCTTGATGGGGAAAAATTTTGGATGTTTTTCCATTCTCCATTATAGCCTATGAGATTCATTAGAATGAATGGGCCCATATGGTAAGGGTTAGGGTTAGGGAGTTCAGGACACACATACGTTCGGTTTAAAATTGGGGTCTGGTTTAGGGTTGGGTAAGATGTATTTTTAATATCACACTGAATGGTACACTATTGATGGAGAAAAATTTTGGATGTTTTTCCATTCTCCATTATAGCCTATGAGATTCATTAGAATGAATGGGCCCATAGGGTAAGGGTTAGGGTTAGGGTTAGAGTTCAGGACACACTTATGTTTGCGTGAATATTGGAGTTGGGTTTAGGGTTGGATAAGATGTATTTTTAATATCACACTGAATGGTACACTCTTGATGGGGAAAAATTTTGGATGTTTTTCCATTCTCCATTATAGCCTATGAGATTCATTAGAATGAATGGGCCCATAGGGTTAGGGTTAGGGTTAGGGTTAGAATTAAGGACACACTTATGTTTGGGTGAATATTGGGGTTGGGTTTAGGGTTGGATTAGATGTATTTTTAATATCACACTGAATGGTACACTCTTGATGGGGAAAAATTTTGGATGTTTTTCCATTCTCCATTATAGCCTATGAGATTCATTAAAATGAATGGGCCCATATGGTAAGGGTTAGGGTTAGGGTTAGAGTTCAGGACACACATATGTTCGGTTTAAAATTGGGGTTGGGTTTAGGGTTGGGTAAGATGTATTTTTAATATCACACTGAATGGTACACTATTGATGGAGAAAAATTTTGGATGTTTTTCCATTCTCCATTATAGCCTATGAGATTCATTAGAATGAATGGGCCCATATGGTAAGGGTTAGGGTTAGGGTTAGAGTTCAGGACACACTTATGTTTGGGTGAATATTGGGGTTGGGTTTAGGGTTGGATAAGATGTATTTTTAATATCACACTGAATGGTACACTATTGATGGGGAAAAATTTTGGATGTTTTTCCATTCTCCATTATAGCCTATGAGATTCATTAGAATGAATGGGCCCATATGGTAAGGGTTAGGGTTAGGGTTAGAGTTCAGGACACACTTATGTTTGCGTGAATATTGGGGTTGGGTTTAGGGTTGGATTAGATGTATTTTTAATATCACACTGAATGGTACACTCTTGATGGGGAAAAATTTTGGATGTTTTTCCATTCTCCATTATAGCCTATGAGATTCATTAAAATGAATGGGCCCATAGGGTAAGGGTTAGGGTTAGGGTTAGAGTTCAGGACACACATATGTTCGGTTTAAAATTGGGGTTGGGTTTAGGGTTGGGTAAGATGTATTTTTAATATCACACTGAATGGTACACTATTGATGGAGAAAAATTTTGGATGTTTTTCCATTCTCCATTATAGCCTATGAGATTCATTAGAATGAATGGGCCCATATGGTAAGGGTTAGGGTTAGGGTTAGAGTTCAGGACACACTTATGTTTGGGTGAATATTGGGGTTGGGTTTAGGGTTGGATAAGATGTATTTTTAATTTCACACTGAATGGTACACTCTTGATGGGGAAAATTTTTGGATGTTTTTCCATTCTCCATTATAGCCTATGAGATTCATTAGAATGAATGGGCCCATAGGGTAAGGGTTTGGGTTAGGGTTAGAGTTCAGGACACACATATGTTCGGTTTAAAATTGGGGTTGGGTTTAGGGTTGGATAAGATGTATGTTTAATATCACACTGAATGGTACACTCTTGATGGGGAAAAATTTTGGATGTTTTTCCATTCTCCATTATACCCTATGAGATTCATTAGAATGAATGGGCCCATATGGTAAGGGTTAGGGTTAGGGTTAGAGTTCAGGACACACATACGTTGGGTTTAAAATTGGGGTCTGGTTTAGGGTTGGGTTAGATGTATTTTTAATATCACACTGAATGGTACACTATTGATGGGGAAAAATTTTGGATGTTTTTCCATTCTCCATTATAGCCTATGAGATTCATTAGAATGAATGGGCTCATATGGTAAGGGCTAGGGTTAGGGTTAGAGTTCAGGACGCACTTATGTTTGCGTAAATATTGGAGTTGGGTTTAGGGTTGGATAAGATCTATTTTTAATATCACACTGAATGGTACACTATTGATGGGGAAAAATTTTGGATGTTTTTCCATTCTCCATTATAGCCTATGAGATTCATTAGAATGAATGGGCCCATACGGTTAGGGTTAGGGTTAGAGTTCAGGACACACTTATGTTTGGGTGAATATTGGGGTTGGGTTTAGGGTTGGATATGATGTATTTTTAATATCACACTGAATGGTACACTCTTGATGGGGAAAATTTTTGGATGTTTTTCCATTCTCCATTATATCCTATGAGATTCATTAGAATGAATGGGCCCATATGGTAAGGGTTTGGGTTAGGGTTAGAGTTCAGGAAACACATATGTTCGGTTTAAAATTGGGGTTGGGTTTAGGGTTGGGTAAGATGTATTTTTAATATCACACTGAATGGTACACTATTGATGGAGAAAAATTTTGGATGTTTTTCCATTCTCCATTATAGCCTATGAGATTCATTAGAATGAATGGGCCCATAGGGTTAGGGTTAGGGTTAGAATTAAGGACACACTTATGTTTGGGTGAATATTGGGGTTGGGTTTAGGGTTGGATTAGATGTATTTTTAATATCACACTGAATGGTACACTCTTGATGGGGAAAAATTTTGGATGTTTTTCCATTCTCCATTATAGCCTATGAGATTCATTAAAATGAATGGGCCCATAGGGTAAGGGTTAGGGTTAGGGTTAGAGTTCAGGACACACATATGTTCGGTTTAAAATTGGGGTTGGGTTTAGGGTTGGGTAAGATGTATTTTTAATATCACACTGAATGGTACACTATTGATGGAGAAAAATTTTGGATGTTTTTCCATTCTCCATTATAGCCTATGAGATTCATTAGAATGAATGGGCCCATATGGTAAGGGTTAGGGTTAGGGTTAGAGTTCAGGACACACTTATGTTTGCGTGAATATTGGGGTTGGGTTTAGGGTTGGATTAGATGTATTTTTAATATCACACTGAATGGTACACTCTTGATGGGGAAAAATTTTGGATGTTTTTCCATTCTCCATTATAGCCTATGAGATTCATTAGAATGAATGGGCCCATAGGGTTACGGTTAGGGTTAGAGTTCAGGACACACTTATGTTTGGCTGAATATTGAAGTTGGGTTTAGGGTTGGATAAGATGTATTTTTAATATCACACTGAATGGTACACTCTTGATGGGGAAAAATTTTGGATGTTTTTCCATTCTCCATTATAGCCTATGAGATTCATTAGGATGAATGGGCCCATAAGGTAAGGGTTAGGGTTAGGGTTAGAGTTCAGGACACACATACGTTCGGTTTAAAATTGGGGTCTGGTTTAGGGTTGGGTAAGATGTATTTTTAATATCACACTGAATGGTACACTATTGATGCAGAAAAATTTTGGATGTTTTTCCATTCTCCATTATAGCCTATGAGATTCATTAGAATGAATGGGCCCATATGGTAAGGGTTAGGGTTAGGGTTAGAGTTCAGGACACACATATGTTCGGTTTAAAATTGGGGTCTGGTTTAGGGTTGGATAAGATGTATTTTTAATTTCACACTGAATGGTACACTCTTGATGGGGAAAATTTTTGGATGTTTTTCCATTCTCCATTATATCCTATGAGATTCATTAGAATGAATGGGCCCATAGGGTAAGGGTTTGGGTTAGGGTTAGAGTTCAGGACACACATATGTTCGGTTTAAAATTGGGGTTGGGTTTAGGGTTGGATAAGATGTATGTTTAATATCACACTGAATGGTACACTCTTGATGGGGAAAAATTTTGGATGTTTTTCCATTCTCCATTATAGCCTATGAGATTCATTAGAATGAATGGGCCCATATGGTAAGGGTTAGGGTTAGGGTTAGAGTTCAGGACACACATACGTTCGGTTTAAAATTGGGGTCTGGTTTAGGGTTGGGTAAGATGTATTTTTAATATCACACTGAATGGTACACTATTGATGGAGAAAAATTTTGGATGTTTTTCCATTCTCCATTATAGCCTATGAGATTCATTAGAATGAATGGGCCCATAGGGTAAGGGTTAGGGTTAGGGTTAGAGTTCAGGACACACTTATGTTTGCGTGAATATTGGAGTTGGGTTTAGGGTTGGATAAGATGTATTTTTAATATCACACTGAATCGTACACTCTTGATGGGGAAAAATTTTGGATGTTTTTCCATTCTCCATTATAGCCTATGAGATTCATTAGAATGAATGGGCCCATATGGTAAGGGTTTGGGTTAGGGTTAGAGTTCAGGAAACACATATGTTCGGTTTAAAATTGGGGTTGGGTTTAGGGTTGGGTAAGATGTATTTTTAATATCACACTGAATGGTACACTCTTGATGGGGAAAAATTTTGGATGTTTTTCCATTCTCCATTATAGCCTATGAGATTCATTAAAATGAATGGGCCCATAGGGTAAGGGTTAGGGTTAGGGTTAGAGTTCAGGACACACATATGTTCGGTTTAAAATTGGGGTTGGGTTTAGGGTTGGGTAAGATGTATTTTTAATATCACACTGAATGGTACACTATTGATGGAGAAAAATTTTGGATGTTTTTCCATTCTCCATTATAGCCTATGAGATTCATTAGAATGAATGGGCCCATATGGTAAGGGTTAGGGTTAGGGTTAGAGTTCAGGACACACTTATGTTTGGGTGAATATTGGGGTTGGGTTTAGGGTTGGATAAGATGTATTTTTAATTTCACACTGAATGGTACACTCTTGATGGGGAAAATTTTTGGATGTTTTTCCATTCTCCATTATAGCCTATGAGATTCATTAGAATGAATGGGCCCATAGGGTAAGGGTTTGGGTTAGGGTTAGAGTTCAGGACACACATATGTTCGGTTTAAAATTGGGGTTGGGTTTAGGGTTGGATAAGATGTATGTTTAATATCACACTGAATGGTACACTCTTGATGGGGAAAAATTTTGGATGTTTTTCCATTCTCCATTATAGCCTATGAGATTCATTAGAATGAATGGGCCCATAGGGTTAGGGTTAGGGTTAGAGTTCAGGACACACTTATGTTTGGGTGAATATTGGGGTTGGGTTTAGGGTTGGATAAGATGTATTTTTAATTTCACACTGAATGGTACACTCTTGATGGGGAAAATTTTTGGATGTTTTTCCATTCTCCATTATATCCTATGAGATTCATTAGAATGAAAGAGGCCCATAGGGTAAGGGTTTGGGTTAGGGTTAGAGTTCAGGACACACATATGTTCGGTTTAAAATTGGGGTTGGGTTTAGGGTTGGATAAGATGTATGTTTAATATCACAATGAATGGTACACTCTTGATGGGGAAAAATTTTGGATGTTTTTCCATTCTCCATTATAGCCTATGAGATTCATTAGAATGAATGGGCCCATATGGTAAGGGTTAGGGTTAGGGTTAGAGTTCAGGACACACATACGTTCGGTTTAAAATTGGGGTCTGGTTTAGGGTTGGGTAAGATGTATTTTTAATATCACACTGAATGGTACACTATTGATGGAGAAAAATTTTGGATGTTTTTCCATTCTCCATTATAGCCTATGAGATTCATTAGAATGAATGGGCCCATATGGTAAGGGTTAGGGTTAGGGTTAGAGTTCAGGACACACATATGTTGGGTTTAAAATTGGGGTCTGGGTTAGGGTTGGGTTAGATGTATTTTTAATATCACACTGAATGGTACACTCTTGATGGGGAAAAATTTTGGATGTTTTTCCATTCTCCATTATAGCCTATGAGATTCATTAGAATGAATGGGCCCATAGGGTTAGGGTTAGGGTTAGAATTAAGGACACACTTATGTTTGGGTGAATATTGGGGTTGGGTTTAGGGTTGGATTAGATGTATTTTTAATATCACACTGAATGGTACACTCTTGATGGGGAAAAATTTTGGATGTTTTTCCATTCTCCATTATAGCCTATGAGATTCATTAAAATGAATGGGCCCATAGGGTAAGGGTTAGGGTTAGGGTTAGAGTTCAGGACACACATATGTTCGGTTTAAAATTGGGGTTGGGTTTAGGGTTGGGTAAGATGTATTTTTAATATCACACTGAATGGTACACTATTGATGGAGAAAAATTTTGGATGTTTTTCCATTCTCCATTATAGCCTATGAGATTCATTAGAATGAATGGGCCCATATGGTAAGGGTTAGGGTTAGGGTTAGAGTTCAGGACACACTTATGTTTGGGTGAATATTGGGGTTGGGTTTAGGGTTGGATAAGATGTATTTTTAATTTCACACTGAATGGTACACTCTTGATGGGGAAAATTTTTGGATGTTTTTCCATTCTCCATTATAGCCTATGAGATTCATTAGAATGAATGGGCCCATAGGGTAAGGGTTTGGGTTAGGGTTAGAGTTCAGGACACACATATGTTCGGTTTAAAATTGGGGTTGGGTTTAGGGTTGGATAAGATGTATGTTTAATATCACACTGAATGGTACACTCTTGATGGGGAAAAATTTTGGATGTTTTTCCATTCTCCATTATACCCTATGAGATTCATTAAAATGAATGGGCCCATAGGGTAAGGGTTAGGGTTAGGGTTAGAGTTCAGGACACACATATGTTCGGTTTAAAATTGGGGTTGAGTTTAGGGTTGGGTAAGATGTATTTTTAATATCACACTGAATGGTACACTATTGATGGAGAAAAATTTTGGATGTTTTTCCATTCTCCATTATAGCCTATGAGATTCATTAGAATGAATGGGCCCATATGGTAAGGGTTAGGGTTAGGGTTAGAGTTCAGGACACACTTATGTTTGGGTGAATATTGGGGTTGGGTTTAGGGTTGGATAAGATGTATTTTTAATTTCACACTGAATGGTACACTCTTGATGGGGAAAATTTTTGGATGTTTTTCCATTCTCCATTATAGCCTATGAGATTCATTAGAATGAATGGGCCCATAGGGTAAGGGTTTGGGTTAGGGTTAGAGTTCAGGACACACATATGTTCGGTTTAAAATTGGGGTTGGGTTTAGGGTTGGATAAGATGTATGTTTAATATCACACTGAATGGTACACTCTTGATGGGGAAAAATTTTGGATGTTTTTCCATTCTCCATTATAGCCTATGAGATTCATTAGAATGAATGGGCCCATAGGGTTAGGGTTAGGGTTAGAGTTCAGGACACACTTATGTTTGGGTGAATATTGGGGTTGGGTTTAGGGTTGGATAAGATGTATTTTTAATTTCACACTGAATGGTACACTGAATGGGGAAAATTTTTGGATGTTTTTCCATTCTCCATTATATCCTATGAGATTCATTAGAATGAAAGAGGCCCATAGGGTAAGGGTTTGGGTTAGGGTTAGAGTTCAGGACACACATATGTTCGGTTTAAAATTGGGGTTGGGTTTAGGGTTGGATAAGATGTATGTTTAATATCACAATGAATGGTACACTCTTGATGGGGAAAAATTTTGGATGTTTTTCCATTCTCCATTATAGCCTATGAGATTCATTAGAATGAATGGGCCCATATGGTAAGGGTTAGGGTTAGGGTTAGAGTTCAGGACACACATACGTTCGGTTTAAAATTGGGGTCTGGTTTAGGGTTGGGTAAGATGTATTTTTAATATCACACTGAATGGTACACTATTGATGGAGAAAAATTTTGGATGTTTTTCCATTCTCCATTATAGCCTATGAGATTCATTAGAATGAATGGGCCCATATGGTAAGGGTTAGGGTTAGGGTTAGAGTTCAGGACACACATATGTTGGGTTTAAAATTGGGGTCTGGGTTAGGGTTGGGTTAGATGTATTTTTAATATCACACTGAATGGTACACTCTTGATGGGGAAAAATTTTGGATGTTTTTCCATTCTCCATTATAGCCTATGAGATTCATTAGAATGAATGGGCCCATAGGGTTAGGGTTAGGGTTAGAATTAAGGACACACTTATGTTTGGGTGAATATTGGGGTTGGGTTTAGGGTTGGATTAGATGTATTTTTAATATCACACTGAATGGTACACTCTTGATGGGGAAAAATTTTGGATGTTTTTCCATTCTCCATTATAGCCTATGAGATTCATTAAAATGAATGGGCCCATAGGGTAAGGGTTAGGGTTAGGGTTAGAGTTCAGGACACACATATGTTCGGTTTAAAATTGGGGTTGGGTTTAGGGTTGGGTAAGATGTATTTTTAATATCACACTGAATGGTACACTATTGATGGAGAAAAATTTTGGATGTTTTTCCATTCTCCATTATAGCCTATGAGATTCATTAGAATGAATGGGCCCATATGGTAAGGGTTAGGGTTAGGGTTAGAGTTCAGGACACACTTATGTTTGGGTGAATATTGGGGTTGGGTTTAGGGTTGGATAAGATGTATTTTTAATTTCACACTGAATGGTACACTCTTGATGGGGAAAATTTTTGGATGTTTTTCCATTCTCCATTATAGCCTATGAGATTCATTAGAATGAATGGGCCCATAGGGTAAGGGTTTGGGTTAGGGTTAGAGTTCAGGACACACATATGTTCGGTTTAAAATTGGGGTTGGGTTTAGGGTTGGATAAGATGTATGTTTAATATCACACTGAATGGTACACTCTTGATGGGGAAAAATTTTGGATGTTTTTCCATTCTCCATTATACCCTATGAGATTCATTAGAATGAATGGGCCCATATGGTAAGGGTTAGGGTTAGGGTTAGAGTTCAGGACACACATACGTTGGGTTTAAAATTGGGGTCTGGTTTAGGGTTGGGTTAGATGTATTTTTAATATCACACTGAATGGTACACTATTGATGGGGAAAAATTTTGGATGTTTTTCCATTCTCCATTATAGCCTATGAGATTCATTAGAATGAATGGGCTCATATGGTAAGGGCTAGGGTTAGGGTTAGAGTTCAGGACGCACTTATGTTTGCGTAAATATTGGAGTTGGGTTTAGGGTTGGATAAGATCTATTTTTAATATCACACTGAATGGTACACTATTGATGGGGAAAAATTTTGGATGTTTTTCCATTCTCCATTATAGCCTATGAGATTCATTAGAATGAATGGGCCCATACGGTTAGGGTTAGGGTTAGAGTTCAGGACACACTTATGTTTGGGTGAATATTGGGGTTGGGTTTAGGGTTGGATATGATGTATTTTTAATATCACACTGAATGGTACACTCTTGATGGGGAAAATTTTTGGATGTTTTTCCATTCTCCATTATATCCTATGAGATTCATTAGAATGAATGGGCCCATATGGTAAGGGTTTGGGTTAGGGTTAGAGTTCAGGAAACACATATGTTCGGTTTAAAATTGGGGTTGGGTTTAGGGTTGGGTAAGATGTATTTTTAATATCACACTGAATGGTACACTATTGATGGAGAAAAATTTTGGATGTTTTTCCATTCTCCATTATAGCCTATGAGATTCATTAGAATGAATGGGCCCATAGGGTTAGGGTTAGGGTTAGAATTAAGGACACACTTATGTTTGGGTGAATATTGGGGTTGGGTTTAGGGTTGGATTAGATGTATTTTTAATATCACACTGAATGGTACACTCTTGATGGGGAAAAATTTTGGATGTTTTTCCATTCTCCATTATAGCCTATGAGATTCATTAAAATGAATGGGCCCATAGGGTAAGGGTTAGGGTTAGGGTTAGAGTTCAGGACACACATATGTTCGGTTTAAAATTGGGGTTGGGTTTAGGGTTGGGTAAGATGTATTTTTAATATAACACTGAATGGTACACTATTGATGGAGAAAAATTTTGGATGTTTTTCCATTCTCCATTATAGCCTATGAGATTCATTAGAATGAATGGGCCCATATGGTAAGGGTTAGGGTTAGGGTTAGAGTTCAGGACACACATATGTTGGGTTTAAAATTGGGGTCTGGGTTAGGGTTGGGTTAGATGTATTTTTAATATCACACTGAATGGTACACTCTTGATGGGGAAAAATTTTGGATGTTTTTCCATTCTCCATTATAGCCTATGAGATTCATTAGAATGAATGGGCCCATAGGGTTAGGGTTAGGGTTAGAATTAAGGACACACTTATGTTTGGGTGAATATTGGGGTTGGGTTTAGGGTTGGATTAGATGTATTTTTAATATCACACTGAATGGTACACTCTTGATGGGGAAAAATTTTGGATGTTTTTCCATTCTCCATTATAGCCTATGAGATTCATTAAAATGAATGGGCCCATAGGGTAAGGGTTAGGGTTAGGGTTAGAGTTCAGGACACACATATGTTCGGTTTAAAATTGGGGTTGGGTTTAGGGTTGGGTAAGATGTATTTTTAATATCACACTGAATGGTACACTATTGATGGAGAAAAATTTTGGATGTTTTTCCATTCTCCATTATAGCCTATGAGATTCATTAGAATGAATGGGCCCATATGGTAAGGGTTAGGGTTAGGGTTAGAGTTCAGGACACACTTATGTTTGGGTGAATATTGGGGTTGGGTTTAGGGTTGGATAAGATGTATTTTTAATTTCACACTGAATGGTACACTCTTGATGGGGAAAATTTTTGGATGTTTTTCCATTCTCCATTATAGCCTATGAGATTCATTAGAATGAATGGGCCCATAGGGTAAGGGTTTGGGTTAGGGTTAGAGTTCAGGACACACATATGTTCGGTTTAAAATTGGGGTTGGGTTTAGGGTTGGATAAGATGTATGTTTAATATCACACTGAATGGTACACTCTTGATGGGGAAAAATTTTGGATGTTTTTCCATTCTCCATTATACCCTATGAGATTCATTAAAATGAATGGGCCCATAGGGTAAGGGTTAGGGTTAGGGTTAGAGTTCAGGACACACATATGTTCGGTTTAAAATTGGGGTTGGGTTTAGGGTTGGGTAAGATGTATTTTTAATATCACACTGAATGGTACACTATTGATGGAGAAAAATTTTGGATGTTTTTCCATTCTCCATTATAGCCTATGAGATTCATTAGAATGAATGGGCCCATATGGTAAGGGTTAGGGTTAGGGTTAGAGTTCAGGACACACTTATGTTTGGGTGAATATTGGGGTTGGGTTTAGGGTTGGATAAGATGTATTTTTAATTTCACACTGAATGGTACACTCTTGATGGGGAAAATTTTTGGATGTTTTTCCATTCTCCATTATAGCCTATGAGATTCATTAGAATGAATGGGGCCATAGGGTAAGGGTTTGGGTTAGGGTTAGAGTTCAGGACACACATATGTTCGGTTTAAAATTGGGGTTGGGTTTAGGGTTGGATAAGATGTATGTTTAATATCACACTGAATGGTACACTCTTGATGGGGAAAAATTTTGGATGTTTTTCCATTCTCCATTATAGCCTATGAGATTCATTAGAATGAATGGGCCCATAGGGTTAGGGTTAGGGTTAGAGTTCAGGACACACTTATGTTTGGGTGAATATTGGGGTTGGGTTTAGGGTTGGATAAGATGTATTTTTAATTTCACACTGAATGGTACACTCTTGATGGGGAAAATTTTTGGATGTTTTTCCATTCTCCATTATATCCTATGAGATTCATTAGAATGAAAGAGGCCCATAGGGTAAGGGTTTGGGTTAGGGTTAGAGTTCAGGACACACATATGTTCGGTTTAAAATTGGGGTTGGGTTTAGGGTTGGATAAGATGTATGTTTAATATCACAATGAATGGTACACTCTTGATGGGGAAAAATTTTGGATGTTTTTCCATTCTCCATTATAGCCTATGAGATTCATTAGAATGAATGGGCCCATATGGTAAGGGTTAGGGTTAGGGTTAGAGTTCAGGACACACATACGTTCGGTTTAAAATTGGGGTCTGGTTTAGGGTTGGGTAAGATGTATTTTTAATATCACACTGAATGGTACACTATTGATGGAGAAAAATTTTGGATGTTTTTCCATTCTCCATTATAGCCTATGAGATTCATTAGAATGAATGGGCCCATATGGTAAGGGTTAGGGTTAGGGTTAGAGTTCAGGACACACATATGTTGGGTTTAAAATTGGGGTCTGGGTTAGGGTTGGGTTAGATGTATTTTTAATATCACACTGAATGGTACACTCTTGATGGGGAAAAATTTTGGATGTTTTTCCATTCTCCATTATAGCCTATGAGATTCATTAGAATGAATGGGCCCATAGGGTTAGGGTTAGGGTTAGAATTAAGGACACACTTATGTTTGGGTGAATATTGGGGTTGGGTTTAGGGTTGGATTAGATGTATTTTTAATATCACACTGAATGGTACACTCTTGATGGGGAAAAATTTTGGATGTTTTTCCATTCTCCATTAAAGCCTATGAGATTCATTAAAATGAATGGGCCCATAGGGTAAGGGTTAGGGTTAGGGTTAGAGTTCAGGACACACATATGTTCGGTTTAAAATTGGGGTTGGGTTTAGGGTTGGGTAAGATGTATTTTTAATATCACACTGAATGGTACACTATTGATGGAGAAAAATTTTGGATGTTTTTCCATTCTCCATTATAGCCTATGAGATTCATTAGAATGAATGGGCCCATATGGTAAGGGTTAGGGTTAGGGTTAGAGTTCAGGACACACTTATGTTTGGGTGAATATTGGGGTTGGGTTTAGGGTTGGATAAGATGTATTTTTAATTTCACACTGAATGGTACACTCTTGATGGGGAAAATTTTTGGATGTTTTTCCATTCTCCATTATAGCCTATGAGATTCATTAGAATGAATGGGCCCATAGGGTAAGGGTTTGGGTTAGGGTTAGAGTTCAGGACACACATATGTTCGGTTTAAAATTGGGGTTGGGTTTAGGGTTGGATAAGATGTATGTTTAATATCACACTGAATGGTACACTCTTGATGGGGAAAAATTTTGGATGTTTTTCCATTCTCCATTATACCCTATGAGATTCATTAGAATGAATGGGCCCATATGGTAAGGGTTAGGGTTAGGGTTAGAGTTCAGGACACACATACGTTGGGTTTAAAATTGGGGTCTGGTTTAGGGTTGGGTTAGATGTATTTTTAATATCACACTGAATGGTACACTATTGATGGGGAAAAATTTTGGATGTTTTTCCATTCTCCATTATAGCCTATGAGATTCATTAGAATGAATGGGCTCATATGGTAAGGGCTAGGGTTAGGGTTAGAGTTCAGGACGCACTTATGTTTGCGTAAATATTGGAGTTGGGTTTAGGGTTGGATAAGATCTATTTTTAATATCACACTGAATGGTACACTATTGATGGGGAAAAATTTTGGATGTTTTTCCATTCTCCATTATAGCCTATGAGATTCATTAGAATGAATGGGCCCATACGGTTAGGGTTAGGGTTAGAGTTCAGGACACACTTATGTTTGGGTGAATATTGGGGTTGGGTTTAGGGTTGGATATGATGTATTTTTAATATCACACTGAATGGTACACTCTTGATGGGGAAAATTTTTGGATGTTTTTCCATTCTCCATTATATCCTATGAGATTCATTAGAATGAATGGGCCCATATGGTAAGGGTTTGGGTTAGGGTTAGAGTTCAGGAAACACATATGTTCGGTTTAAAATTGGGGTTGGGTTTAGGGTTGGGTAAGATGTATTTTTAATATCACACTGAATGGTACACTATTGATGGAGAAAAATTTTGGATGTTTTTCCATTCTCCATTATAGCCTATGAGATTCATTAGAATGAATGGGCCCATAGGGTTAGGGTTAGGGTTAGAATTAAGGACACACTTATGTTTGGGTGAATATTGGGGTTGGGTTTAGGGTTGGATTAGATGTATTTTTAATATCACACTGAATGGTACACTCTTGATGGGGAAAAATTTTGGATGTTTTTCCATTCTCCATTATAGCCTATGAGATTCATTAAAATGAATGGGCCCATAGGGTAAGGGTTAGGGTTAGGGTTAGAGTTCAGGACACACATATGTTCGGTTTAAAATTGGGGTTGGGTTTAGGGTTGGGTAAGATGTATTTTTAATATAACACTGAATGGTACACTATTGATGGAGAAAAATTTTGGATGTTTTTCCATTCTCCATTATAGCCTATGAGATTCATTAGAATGAATGGGCCCATATGGTAAGGGTTAGGGTTAGGGTTAGAGTTCAGGACACACTTATGTTTGCGTGAATATTGGGGTTGGGTTTAGGGTTGGATTAGATGTATTTTTAATATCACACTGAATGGTACACTCTTGATGGGGAAAAATTTTGGATGTTTTTCCATTCTCCATTATAGCCTATGAGATTCATTAGAATGAATGGGCCCATAGGGTTACGGTTAGGGTTAGAGTTCAGGACACACTTATGTTTGGGTGAATATTGAAGTTGGGTTTAGGGTTGGATAAGATGTATTTTTAATATCACACTGAATGGTACACTCTTGATGGGGAAAAATTTTGGATGTTTTTCCATTCTCCATTATAGCCTATGAGATTCATTAGGATGAATGGGCCCATAAGGTAAGGGTTAGGGTTAGGGTTAGAGTTCAGGACACACATACGTTCGGTTTAAAATTGGGGTCTGGTTTAGGGTTGGGTAAGATGTATTTTTAATATCACACTGAATGGTACACTATTGATGCAGAAAAATTTTGGATGTTTTTCCATTCTCCATTATAGCCTATGAGATTCATTAGAATGAATGGGCCCATATGGTAAGGGTTAGGGTTAGGGTTAGAGTTCAGGACACACATATGTTCGGTTTAAAATTGGGGTCTGGTTTAGGGTTGGATAAGATGTATTTTTAATTTCACACTGAATGGTACACTCTTGATGGGGAAAATTTTTGGATGTTTTTCCATTCTCCATTATATCCTATGAGATTCATTAGAATGAATGGGCCCATAGGGTAAGGGTTTGGGTTAGGGTTAGAGTTCAGGACACACATATGTTCGGTTTAAAATTGGGGTTGGGTTTAGGGTTGGATAAGATGTATGTTTAATATCACACTGAATGGTACACTCTTGATGGGGAAAAATTTTGGATGTTTTTCCATTCTCCATTATAGCCTATGAGATTCATTAGAATGAATGGGCCCATATGGTAAGGGTTAGGGTTAGGGTTAGAGTTCAGGACACACATACGTTCGGTTTAAAATTGGGGTCTGGTTTAGGGTTGGGTAAGATGTATTTTTAATATCACACTGAATGGTACACTATTGATGGAGAAAAATTTTGGATGTTTTTCCATTCTCCATTATAGCCTATGAGATTCATTAGAATGAATGGGCCCATAGGGTAAGGGTTAGGGTTAGGGTTAGAGTTCAGGACACACTTATGTTTGCGTGAATATTGGAGTTGGGTTTAGGGTTGGATAAGATGTATTTTTAATATCACACTGAATCGTACACTCTTGATGGGGAAAAATTTTGGATGTTTTTCCATTCTCCATTATAGCCTATGAGATTCATTAGAATGAATGGGCCCATAGGGTTAGGGTTAGGGTTAGAATTAAGGACACACTTATGTTTGGGTGAATATTGGGGTTGGGTTAAGGGTTGGATTAGATGTATTTTTAATATCACACTGAATGGTACACTCTTGATGGGGAAAAATTTTGGATGTTTTTCCATTCTCCATTATAGCCTATGAGATTCATTAAAATGAATGGGCCCATATGGTAAGGGTTAGGGTTAGGGTTAGAGTTCAGGACACACATATGTTCGGTTTAAAATTGGGGTTGGGTTTAGGGTTGGGTAAGATGTATTTTTAATATCACACTGAATGGTACACTATTGATGGAGAAAAATTTTGGATGTTTTTCCATTCTCCATTATAGCCTATGAGATTCATTAGAATGAATGGGCCCATATGGTAAGGGTTAGGGTTAGGGTTAGAGTTCAGGACACACATACGTTCGGTTTAAAATTGGGGTCTGGTTTAGGGTTGGGTAAGATGTATTTTTAATATCACACTGAATGGTACACTATTGATGGAGAAAAATTTTGGATGTTTTTCCATTCTCCATTATAGCCTATGAGATTCATTAGAATGAATGGGCCCATATGGTAAGGGTTAGGGTTAGGGTTAGAGTTAGAGTTCAGGACACACATATGTTCGGTTTAAAATTGGGGTCTGGTTTAGGGTTGGATAAGATGTATTTTTAATTTCATACTGAATGGTACACTCTTGATGGGGAAAATTTTTGGATGTTTTTCCATTCTCCATTATATCCTATGAGATTAATTAGAATGAATGGGCCCATAGGGTAAGGGTTTGGGTTAGGGTTAGAGTTCAGGACACACATACGTTCGGTTTAAAATTGGGGTCTGGTTTAGGGTTGGGTAAGATGTATTTTTAATATCACACTGAATGGTACACTATTGATGGAGAAAAATTTTGGATGTTTTTCCATTCTCCATTATAGCCTATGAGATTCATTAGAATGAATGGGCCCATAGGGTAAGGGTTAGGGTTAGGGTTAGAGTTCAGGACACACATACGTTCGGTTTAAAATTGGGGTCTGGTTTAGGGTTGGGTAAGATGTATTTTTAATATCACACTGAATGGTACACTATTGATGGAGAAAAATTTTGGATGTTTTTCCATTCTCCATTATAGCCTATGAGATTCATTAGAATGAATGGGCCCATAAGGTAAGGGTTAGGGTTAGGGTTAGAGTTCAGGACACACATATGTTCGGTTTAAAATTGGGGTCTGGTTTAGGGTTGGATAAGATGTATTTTTAATTTCACACTGAATGGTACACTCTTGATGGGGAAAATTTTTGGATGTTTTTCCATTCTCCATTATATCCTATGAGATTCATTAGAATGAATGGGCCCATAGGGTAAGGGTTTGGGTTAGGGTTAGAGTTCAGGACACACATATGTTCGGTTTAAAATTGGGGTTGGGTTTAGGGTTGGATAAGATGTATGTTTAATATCACACTGAATGGTACACTCTTGATGGGGAAAAATTTTGGATGTTTTTCCATTCTCCATTATAGCCTATGAGATTCATTAGAATGAATGGGCCCATATGGTAAGGGTTAGGGTTAGGGTTAGAGTTCAGGACACACATACGTTCGGTTTAAAATTGGGGTCTGGTTTAGGGTTGGGTAAGATGTATTTTTAATATCACACTGAATGGTACACTATTGATGGAGAAAAATTTTGGATGTTTTTCCATTCTCCATTATAGCCTATGAGATTCATTAGAATGAATGGGCCCATATGGTAAGGGTTAGGGTTAGGGTTAGAGTTAGAGTTCAGGACACACATATGTTCGGTTTAAAATTGGGGTCTGGTTTAGGGTTGGATAAGATGTATTTTTAATTTCATACTGAATGGTACACTCTTGATGGGGAAAATTTTTGGATGTTTTTCCATTCTCCATTATATCCTATGAGATTAATTAGAATGAATGGGCCCATAGGGTAAGGGTTTGGGTTAGGGTTAGAGTTCAGGACACACATACGTTCGGTTTAAAATTGGGGTCTGGTTTAGGGTTGGGTAAGATGTATTTTTAATATCACACTGAATGGTACACTATTGATGGAGAAAAATTTTGGATGTTTTTCCATTCTCCATTATAGCCTATGAGATTCATTAGAATGAATGGGCCCATAGGGTAAGGGTTAGGGTTAGGGTTAGAGTTCAGGACACACTTATGTTTGCGTGAATATTGGAGTTGGGTTTAGGGTTGGATAAGATGTATTTTTAATATCACACTGAATGGTACACTCTTGATGGGGAAAAATTTTGGATGTTTTTCCATTCTCCATTATAGCCTATGAGATTCATTAGAATGAATGGGCCCATAGGGTTAGGGTTAGGGTTAGGGTTAGAATTAAGGACACACTTATCTTTGGGTGAATATTGGGGTTGGGTTTAGGGTTGGATTAGATGTATTTTTAATATCACACTGAATGGTACACTCTTGATGGGGAAAAATTTTGGATGTTTTTCCATTCTCCATTATAGCCTATGAGATTCTTTAGAATGAATGGGCCCATATGGTAAGGGTTAGGGTTAGGGTTAGAGTTCAGGACACACATATGTTCGGTTTAAAATTGGGGTCTTGTTTAGGGTTGGGTAAGATGTATTTTTAATATCACACTGAATGGTACACTATTGATGGAGAAAAATTTTGGATGTTTTTCCATTCTCCATTATAGCCTATGAGATTCATTAGAATGAATGGGCCCATATGGTAAGGGTTAGGGTTAGGGTTAGAGTTCAGGACACACATACGTTGGGTGTAAAATTGGGGTCTGGTTTAGGGTTGGGTTAGATGTATTTTTAATATCACACTGAATGGTACACTCTTGATGGGGAAAATTTTTGGATGTTTTTCCATTCTCCATTATATCCTATGAGATTCATTAGAATGAATGGGCCCATATGGTAAGGGTTTGGGTTAGGGTTAGAGTTCAGGAAACACATAT
Organism: Heteronotia binoei; assembly: GCF_032191835.1. NCBI lineage: Eukaryota > Metazoa > Chordata > Lepidosauria > Squamata > Gekkonidae > Heteronotia > Heteronotia binoei. The sequence continues at coordinate 69,535,991 of NC_083226.1, forward strand.
GTTCGGTTTAAAATTGGGGTTGGGTTTAGGGTTGGGTAAGATGTATTTTTAATATCACACTGAATGGTACACTATTGATGGAGAAAAATTTTGGATGTTTTTCCATTCTCCATTATAGCCTATGAGATTCATTAGAATGAATGGGCCCATAGGGTTAGGGTTAGGGTTAGAATTAAGGACACACTTATGTTTGGGTGAATATTGGGGTTGGGTTTAGGGTTGGATTAGATGTATAGTTAATATCACACTGAATGGTACACTCTTGATGGGGAAAAATTTTGGATGTTTTTCCATTCTCCATTATAGCCTATGAGATTCATTAAAATGAATGGGCCCATATGGTAAGGGTTAGGGTTAGGGTTAGAGTTCAGGACACACATATGTTCGGTTTAAAATTGGGGTTGGGTTTAGGGTTGGGTAAGATGTATTTTTAATATCACACTGAATGGTACACTATTGATGGAGAAAAATTTTGGATGTTTTTCCATTCTCCATTATAGCCTATGAGATTCATTAGAATGAATGGGCCCATATGGTAAGGGTTAGGGTTAGGGTTAGAGTTCAGGACACACTTATGTTTGCGTGAATATTGGGGTTGGGTTTAGGGTTGGATTAGATGTATTTTTAATATCACACTGAATGGTACACTCTTGATGGGGAAAAATTTTGGATGTTTTTCCATTCTCCATTATAGCCTATGAGATTCATTAAAATGAATGGGCCCATATGGTAAGGGTTAGGGTGAGGGTTAGAGTTCAGGAAACACATATGTTCGGTTTAAAATTGGGGTTGGGTTTAGGGTTGGGTAAGATGTATTTTTAATATCACACTGAATGGTACACTATTGATGGAGAAAAATTTTGGATGTTTTTCCATTCTCCATTATAGCCTATGAGATTCATTAGAATGAATGGGCCCGTAGGGTTAGGGTTAGGGTTAGGGTTAGAATTAAGGACACACTTATGTTTGGGTGAATATTGGGGTTGGGTTTAGGGTTGGATTAGATGTATTTTTAATATCACACTGAATGGTACACTCTTGATGGGGAAAAATTTTGGATGTTTTTCCATTCTCCATTATAGGCTATGAGATTCATTAGAATGAATGGGCCCATATGGTAAGGGTTAGGGTTAGGGTTAGAGTTCAGGACACACTTATGTTTGCGTAAATATTGGAGTTGGGTTTAGGGTTGGATAAGATGTATTTTTAATATCACACTGAATGGTACACTCTTGATGGGAAAAATTTTTGGATGTTTTTCCATTCTCCATTATAGCCTATGAGATTCATTAGAATGAATGGGCCCATAGGGTTACGGTTAGGGTTAGAGTTCAGGACACACTTATGTTTGGGTGAATATTGGGGTTGGGTTTAGGGTTGGATAAGATGTATTTTTAATATCACACTGAATGGTACACTCTTGATGGGGAAAAATTTTGGATGTTTTTCCATTCTCCATTATAGCCTATGAGATTCATTAGGATGAATGGGCCCATAGGGTAAGGGTTAGGGTTAGGGTTAGAGTTCAGGACACACATATGTTCGGTTTAAAATTGGGGTCTGGTTTAGGGTTGGATAAGATGTATTTTTAATTTCACACTGAATGGTACACTCTTGATGGGGAAAATTTTTGGATGTTTTTCCATTCTCCATTATAGCCTATGAGATTAATTAGAATGAATGGGCCCATAGGGTAAGGGTTTGGGTTAGGGTTAGAGTTCAGGACACACATACGTTCGGTTTAAAATTGGGGTCTGGTTTAGGGTTGGGTAAGATGTATTTTTAATATCACACTGAATGGTACACTATTGATGGAGAAAAATTTTGGATGTTTTTCCATTCTCCATTATAGCCTATGAGATTCATTAGAATGAATGGGCCCATAGGGTAAGGGTTAGGGTTAGGGTTAGAGTTCAGGACACACTTATGTTTGCGTGAATATTGGAGTTGGGTTTAGGGTTGGATAAGATGTATTTTTAATATCACACTGAATGGTACACTCTTGATGGGGAAAAATTTTGGATGTTTTTCCATTCTCCATTATAGCCTATGAGATTCATTAGAATGAATGGGCCCATAGGGTTAGGGTTAGGGTTAGAATTAAGGACACACTTATCTTTGGGTGAATATTGGGGTTGGGTTTAGGGTTGGATTAGATGTATTTTTAATATCACACTGAATGGTACACTCTTGATGGGGAAAAATTTTGGATGTTTTTCCATTCTCCATTATAGCCTATGAGATTCATTAAAATGAATGGGCCCATATGGTAAGGCTTAGGGTTAGGGTTAGAGTTCAGGAAACACATATGTTCGGTTTAAAATTGGGGTTGGGTTTAGGGTTGGGTAAGATGTATTTTTAATATCACACTGAATGGTACACTATTGATGGAGAAAAATTTTGGATGTTTTTCCATTCTCCATTATAGCCTATGAGATTCATTAGAATGAATGGGCCCATAGGGTTAGGGTTAGGGTTAGAGCTCAGGACACACTTATGTTTCGGTGAATATTGGGGTTGGGTTTAGGGTTGGATAAGATGTATTTTTAATTTCACACTGAATGGTACACTCTTGATGGGGAAAATTTTTGGATGTTTTTCCATTCTCCATTATAGCCTATGAGATTCATTAGAATGAATGGGCCCATAGGGTAAGGGTTTGGGTTAGGGTTAGAGTTCAGGACACACATATGTTCGGTTTAAAATTGGGGTTGGGTTTAGGGTTGGATAAGATGTATGTTTAATATCACACTGAATGGTACACTCTTGATGGGGAAAAATTTTGGATGTTTTTCCATTCTCCATTATACCCTATGAGATTCATTAGAATGAATGGTCCCATATGGTAAGGGTTAGGGTTAGGGTTAGAGTTCAGGACACACATACGTTGGGTGTAAAATTGGGGTCTGGTTTAGGGTTGGGTTAGATGTATTTTTAATATCACACTGAATGGTACACTATTGATGGGGAAAAATTTTGGATGTTTTTCCATTCTCCATTATAGCCTATGAGATTCATTAGAATGAATGGGCCCATAGGGTAAGGGTTAGGGTTAGGGTTAGAGTTCAGGACACACTTATGTTTGCGTAAATATTGGAGTTGGGTTTAGGGTTGGATAAGATGTATTTTTAATATCACACTGAATGGTACACTATTGATGGGGAAAAATTTTGGATGTTTTTCCATTCTCCATTATAGCCTATGAGATTCATTAGAATGAATGGGCCCATAGGGTTAGGGTTAGGGTTAGAGTTCAGGACACACTTATGTTTGAGTGAATATTGGGGTTGGGTTTAGGGTTGGATATGATGTATTTTTAATATCACACTGAATGGTACACTCTTGATGGGGAAAATTTTTAGATGTTTTTCCATTCTCCATTATATCCTATGAGATTCATTAGAATGAATGGGCCCATATGGTAAGGGTTTGGGTTAGGGTTAGAGTTCAGGAAACACATATGTTCGGTTTAAAATTGGGGTTGGGTTTAGGGTTGGGTAAGATGTATTTTTAATATCACACTGAATGGTACACTATTGATGGAGAAAAATTTTGGATGTTTTTCCATTCTCCATTATAGCCTATGAGATTCATTAGAATGAATGGGCCCATAGGGTTAGGGTTAGGGTTAGAATTAAGGACACACTTATGTTTGGGTGAATATTGGGGTTGGGTTTAGGGTTGGATTAGATGTATAGTTAATATCACACTGAATGGTACACTCTTGATGGGGAAAAATTTTGGATGTTTTTCCATTCTCCATTATAGCCTATGAGATTCATTAGGATGAATGGGCCCATAGGGTAAGGGTTAGGGTTAGGGTTAGAGTTCAGGACACACATATGTTCGGTTTAAAATTGGGGTCTGGTTTAGGGTTGGATAAGATGTATTTTTAATTTCACACTGAATGGTACACTCTTGATGGGGAAAATTTTTGGATGTTTTTCCATTCTCCATTATAGCCTATGAGATTAATTAGAATGAATGGGCCCATAGGGTAAGGGTTTGGGTTAGGGTTAGAGTTCAGGACACACATACGTTCGGTTTAAAATTGGGGTCTGGTTTAGGGTTGGGTAAGATGTATTTTTAATATCACACTGAATGGTACACTATTGATGGAGAAAAATTTTGGATGTTTTTCCATTCTCCATTATAGCCTATGAGATTCATTAGAATGAATGGGCCCATAGGGTAAGGGTTAGGGTTAGGGTTAGAGTTCAGGACACACTTATGTTTGCGTGAATATTGGAGTTGGGTTTAGGGTTGGATAAGATGTATTTTTAATATCACACTGAATGGTACACTCTTGATGGGGAAAAATTTTGGATGTTTTTCCATTCTCCATTATAGCCTATGAGATTCATTAGAATGAATGGGCCCATAGGGTTAGGGTTAGGGTTAGAGCTCAGGACACACTTATGTTTCGGTGAATATTGGGGTTGGGTTTAGGGTTGGATAAGATGTATTTTTAATTTCACACTGAATGGTACACTCTTGATGGGGAAAATTTTTGGATGTTTTTCCATTCTCCATTATAGCCTATGAGATTCATTAGAATGAATGGGCCCATAGGGTAAGGGTTTGGGTTAGGGTTAGAGTTCAGGACACACATATGTTCGGTTTAAAATTGGGGTTGGGTTTAGGGTTGGATAAGATGTATGTTTAATATCACACTGAATGGTACACTCTTGATGGGGAAAAATTTTGGATGTTTTTCCATTCTCCATTATACCCTATGAGATTCATTAGAATGAATGGTCCCATATGGTAAGGGTTAGGGTTAGGGTTAGAGTTCAGGACACACATACGTTGGTTGTAAAATTGGGGTCTGGTTTAGGGTTGGGTTAGATGTATTTTTAATATCACACTGAATGGTACACTATTGATGGGGAAAAATTTTGGATGTTTTTCCATTCTCCATTATAGCCTATGAGATTCATTAGAATGAATGGGCCCATAGGGTAAGGGTTAGGGTTAGGGTTAGAGTTCAGGACACACTTATGTTTGCGTAAATATTGGAGTTGGGTTTAGGGTTGGATAAGATGTATTTTTAATATCACACTGAATGGTACACTATTGATGGGGAAAAATTTTGGATGTTTTTCCATTCTCCATTATAGCCTATGAGATTCATTAGAATGAATGGGCCCATAGGGTTAGGGTTAGGGTTAGAGTTCAGGACACACTTATGTTTGAGTGAATATTGGGGTTGGGTTTAGGGTTGGATATGATGTATTTTTAATATCACACTGAATGGTACACTCTTGATGGGGAAAATTTTTAGATGTTTTTCCATTCTCCATTATATCCTATGAGATTCATTAGAATGAATGGGCCCATATGGTAAGGGTTTGGGTTAGGGTTAGAGTTCAGGAAACACATATGTTCGGTTTAAAATTGGGGTTGGGTTTAGGGTTGGGTAAGATGTATTTTTAATATCACACTGAATGGTACACTATTGATGGAGAAAAATTTTGGATGTTTTTCCATTCTCCATTATAGCCTATGAGATTCATTAGAATGAATGGGCCCATAGGGTTAGGGTTAGGGTTAGAGTTCAGGACACACTTATGTTTGAGTGAATATTGGGGTTGGGTTTAGGGTTGGATATGATGTATTTTTAATATCACACTGAATGGTACACTCTTGATGGGGAAAATTTTTAGATGTTTTTCCATTCTCCATTATATCCTATGAGATTCATTAGAATGAATGGGCCCATATGGTAAGGGTTTGGGTTAGGGTTAGAGTTCAGGAAACACATATGTTCGGTTTAAAATTGGGGTTGGGTTTAGGGTTGGGTAAGATGTATTTTTAATATCACACTGAATGGTACACTATTGATGGAGAAAAATTTTGGATGTTTTTCCATTCTCCATTATAGCCTATGAGATTCATTAGAATGAATGGGCCCATAGGGTTAGGGTTAGGGTTAGAATTAAGGACACACTTATGTTTGGGTGAATATTGGGGTTGGGTTTAGGGTTGGATTAGATGTATAGTTAATATCACACTGAATGGTACACTCTTGATGGGGAAAAATTTTGGATGTTTTTCCATTCTCCATTATAGCCTATGAGATTCATTAAAATGAATGGGCCCATATGGTAAGGGTTAGGGTTAGGGTTAGAGTTCAGGACACACATATGTTCGGTTTAAAATTGGGGTTGGGTTTAGGGTTGGGTAAGATGTATTTTTAATATCACACTGAATGGTACACTATTGATGGAGAAAAATTTTGGATGTTTTTCCATTCTCCATTATAGCCTATGAGATTCATTAGAATGAATGGGCCCATATGGTAAGGGTTAGGGTTAGGGTTAGAGTTCAGGACACACTTATGTTTGCGTGAATATTGGGGTTGGGTTTAGGGTTGGATTAGATGTATTTTTAATATCACACTGAATGGTACACTCTTGATGGGGAAAAATTTTGGATGTTTTTCCATTCTCCATTATAGTCTATGAGATTCATTAGAATGAATGGGCCCATATGGTAAGGGTTAGGGTTAGGGTTAGAGTTCAGGACACACATATGTTGGGTTTAAAATTGGGGTCTGGTTTAGGGTTGGGTTAGATGTATTTTTAATATCACACTGAATGGTACACTCTTGATGGGGAAAAATTTTGGATGTTTTTCCATTCCCCATTATAGCCTTTGAGATTCATTAAAATGAATGGGCCCATATGGTAAGGGTTAGGGTTAGGGTTAGAGTTCAGGAAACACATATGTTCGGTTTAAAATTGGGGTTGGGTTTAGGGTTGGGTAAGATGTATTTTTAATATCACACTGAATGGTACACTATTGATGGAGAAAAATTTTGGATGTTTTTCCATTCTCCATTATAGCCTATGAGATTCTTTAGAATGAATGGGCCCATATGGTAAGGGTTAGGGTTAGGGTTAGAGTTCAGGACACACATATGTTCGGTTTAAAATTGGGGTCTGGTTTAGGGTTGGGTAAGATGTATTTTTAATATCACACTGAATGGTACACTATTGATGGAGAAAAATTTTGGATGTTTTTCCATTCTCCATTATAGCCTATGAGATTCATTAGAATGAATGGGTCCATAGGGTAAGGGTTAGGGTTAGGGTTAGAGTTCAGGACACACATATGTTCGGTTTAAAATTGGGGTCTGGTTTAGGGTTTGGTAAGATGTATTTTTAATATCACACTGAATGCTACACTCTTGATGGAGAAAAATTTTGGATGTTTTTCCATTCCCCATTATAGCCTATGAGATTCATTAGAATGAATGGGCCCATATGGTAAGGGTTAGGGTTAGAGTTCAGGACACACTTATGTTTGGGTGAATATTGGGGTTGGGTTTAGGGTTGGATAAGATGTATTTTTAATTTCACACTGAATGGTACACTCTTGATGGGGAAAATTTTTGGATGTTTTTCCATTCTCCATTATAGCCTATGAGATTCATTAGAATGAATGGGCCCATATGGAAAGGGTTAGGGTTAGGGTTAGAGTTCAGGACACACATATGTTCGGTTTAAAATTGGGGTTGGGTTTAGGGTTGGATAAGATGTATGTTTAATATCACACCTAATGGTACACTCTTGATGGGGAAAAATTTTGGATGTTTTTCCATTCTCCATTATAGCCTATGAGATTCATTAGAATGAATGGGCCCATATGGTAAGGGTTAGGGTTAGGGTTAGAGTTCAGGACACACATATGTTGGGTTTAAAATTGGGGTCTGGTTTAGGGTTGGGTTAGATGTATTTTTAATATCACACTGAATGGTACACTCTTGATGGGGAAAAATTTTGGATGTTTTTCCATTCTCCATTATAGCCTATGAGATTCATTAGAATGAATGGGCCCATAGGGTTAGGGTTAGGGTTAGAGTTCAGGACACACATACGTTGGGTGTAAAATTGGGGTCTGGTTTAGGGTTGGGTTAGATGTATTTTTAATATCACACTGAATGGTACACTATTGATGGGGAAAAATTTTGGATGTTTTTCCATTCTCCATTATAGCCTATGAGATTCATTAGAATGAATGGGCCCATAGGGTAAGGGTTAGGGTTAGGGTTAGAGTTCAGGACACACTTATGTTTGCGTAAATATTGGAGTTGGGTTTAGGGTTGGATAAGATGTATTTTTAATATCACACTGAATGGTACACTATTGATGGGGAAAAATTTTGGATGTTTTTCCATTCTCCATTATAGCCTATGAGATTCATTAGAATGAATGGGCCCATAGGGTTAGGGTTAGGGTTAGAGTTCAGGACACACTTATGTTTGAGTGAATATTGGGGTTGGGTTTAGGGTTGGATATGATGTATTTTTAATATCACACTGAATGGTACACTCTTGATGGGGAAAATTTTTAGATGTTTTTCCATTCTCCATTATATCCTATGAGATTCATTAGAATGAATGGGCCCATATGGTAAGGGTTTGGGTTAGGGTTAGAGTTCAGGAAACACATATGTTCGGTTTAAAATTGGGGTTGGGTTTAGGGTTGGGTAAGATGTATTTTTAATATCACACTGAATGGTACACTATTGATGGAGAAAAATTTTGGATGTTTTTCCATTCTCCATTATAGCCTATGAGATTCATTAGAATGAATGGGCCCATAGGGTTAGGGTTAGGGTTAGAATTAAGGACACACTTATGTTTGGGTGAATATTGGGGTTGGGTTTAGGGTTGGATTAGATGTATAGTTAATATCACACTGAATGGTACACTCTTGATGGGGAAAAATTTTGGATGTTTTTCCATTCTCCATTATAGCCTATGAGATTCATTAAAATGAATGGGCCCATATGGTAAGGGTTAGGGTTAGGGTTAGAGTTCAGGACACACATATGTTCGGTTTAAAATTGGGGTTGGGTTTAGGGTTGGGTAAGATGTATTTTTAATATCACACTGAATGGTACACTATTGATGGAGAAAAATTTTGGATGTTTTTCCATTCTCCATTATAGCCTATGAGATTCATTAGAATGAATGGGCCCATATGGTAAGGGTTAGGGTTAGGGTTAGAGTTCAGGACACACTTATGTTTGCGTGAATATTGGGGTTGGGTTTAGGGTTGGATTAGATGTATTTTTAATATCACACTGAATGGTACACTCTTGATGGGGAAAAATTTTGGATGTTTTTCCATTCTCCATTATAGTCTATGAGATTCATTAGAATGAATGGGCCCATATGGTAAGGGTTAGGGTTAGGGTTAGAGTTCAGGACACACATATGTTGGGTTTAAAATTGGGGTCTGGTTTAGGGTTGGGTTAGATGTATTTTTAATATCACACTGAATGGTACACTCTTGATGGGGAAAAATTTTGGATGTTTTTCCATTCCCCATTATAGCCTTTGAGATTCATTAAAATGAATGGGCCCATATGGTAAGGGTTAGGGTTAGGGTTAGAGTTCAGGAAACACATATGTTCGGTTTAAAATTGGGGTTGGGTTTAGGGTTGGGTAAGATGTATTTTTAATATCACACTGAATGGTACACTATTGATGGAGAAAAATTTTGGATGTTTTTCCATTCTCCATTATAGCCTATGAGATTCTTTAGAATGAATGGGCCCATATGGTAAGGGTTAGGGTTAGGGTTAGAGTTCAGGACACACATATGTTCGGTTTAAAATTGGGGTCTGGTTTAGGGTTGGGTAAGATGTATTTTTAATATCACACTGAATGGTACACTATTGATGGAGAAAAATTTTGGATGTTTTTCCATTCTCCATTATAGCCTATGAGATTCATTAGAATGAATGGGTCCATAGGGTAAGGGTTAGGGTTAGGGTTAGAGTTCAGGACACACATATGTTCGGTTTAAAATTGGGGTCTGGTTTAGGGTTTGGTAAGATGTATTTTTAATATCACACTGAATGCTACACTCTTGATGGAGAAAAATTTTGGATGTTTTTCCATTCCCCATTATAGCCTATGAGATTCATTAGAATGAATGGGCCCATATGGTAAGGGTTAGGGTTAGAGTTCAGGACACACTTATGTTTGGGTGAATATTGGGGTTGGGTTTAGGGTTGGATAAGATGTATTTTTAATTTCACACTGAATGGTACACTCTTGATGGGGAAAATTTTTGGATGTTTTTCCATTCTCCATTATAGCCTATGAGATTCATTAGAATGAATGGGCCCATATGGAAAGGGTTAGGGTTAGGGTTAGAGTTCAGGACACACATATGTTCGGTTTAAAATTGGGGTTGGGTTTAGGGTTGGATAAGATGTATGTTTAATATCACACCTAATGGTACACTCTTGATGGGGAAAAATTTTGGATGTTTTTCCATTCTCCATTATAGCCTATGAGATTCATTAGAATGAATGGGCCCATATGGTAAGGGTTAGGGTTAGGGTTAGAGTTCAGGACACACATATGTTGGGTTTAAAATTGGGGTCTGGTTTAGGGTTGGGTTAGATGTATTATTAATATCACACTGAATGGTACACTCTTGATGGGGAAAAATTTTGGATGTTTTTCCATTCTCCATTATAGCCTATGAGATTCATTAGAATGAATGGGCCCATAGGGTTAGGGTTAGGGTTAGAGTTCAGGACACACTTATGTTTGGGTGAATATTGGGGTTGGGTTTAGGGTTGGATAAGATGTATTTTTAATATCACACTGAATGGTACACTATTGATGGAGAAAAATTTTGGATGTTTTTCCATTCTCCATTATAGCCTATGAGATTCTTTAGAATGAATGGGCCCATATGGTAAGGGTTAGGGTTAGGGTTAGAGTTCAGGACACACATATGTTCGGTTTAAAATTGGGGTCTGGTTTAGGGTTGGGTAAGATGTATTCTTAATATCACACTGAATGGTACACTATTGATGGAGAAAAATTTTGGATGTTTTTCCATTCTCCATTATAGCCTATGAGATTCATTAGAATGAATGGGTCCATAGGGTAAGGGTTAGGGTTAGGGTTAGAGTTCAGGACACACATATGTTCGGTTTAAAATTGGGGTCTGGTTTAGGGTTTGGTAAGATGTATTTTTAATATCACACTGAATGCTACACTCTTGATGGAGAAAAATTTTGGATTTTTTTCCATTCCCCATTATAGCCTATGAGATTCATTAGAATGAATGGGCCCATATGGTAAGGGTTAGGGTTAGAGTTCAGGACACACTTATGTTTGGGTGAATATTGGGGTTGGGTTTAGGGTTGGATAAGATGTATTTTTAATTTCACACTGAATGGTACACTCTTGATGGGGAAAATTTTTGGATGTTTTTCCATTCTCCATTATATCCTATGAGATTTATTAGAATGAATGGGCCCATAGGGTAAGGGTTTGGGTTAGGGTTAGAGTTCAGGACACACTTATGTTTGGGTGAATATTGGGGTTGGGTTTAGCGTTGGATAAGATGTATTTTTAATATCACACTGAATGGTACACTCTTGATGGGGAAAAATTTTGGATGTTTTCCCATTCTCCATTATAGCCTATGAGATTCATTAGAATGAATGGGCCCATATGGTAAGGGTTAGGGTTAGGGTTAGAATTAAGGACACACTTATGTTTGGGTGAATATTGGGGTTGGGTTTAGGGTTGGATTAGATGTATTTTTAATATCACACTGAATGGTACACTCTTGATGGGGAAAAATTTTGGATGTTTTTCCATTCTCCATTATAGCCTATGAGATTCATTAGAATGAATGGGCCCATATGGTAAGGGTTAGGGTTAGAGTTCAGGACACACTTATGTTTGCGTGAATATTGGAGTTGGGTTTAGGGTTGGATAAGATGTATTTTTAATATCACACTGAATGGTACACTCTTGATGGGGAAAAATTTTGGATGTTTTTCCATTCTCCATTATAGCCTATGAGATTCATTAGAATGAATGGGCCCATATGGTAAGGGTTAGGGTTAGAGTTCAGGACACACTTATGTTTGCGTGAATATTGGAGTTGGGTTTAGGGTTGGATAAGATGTATTTTTAATATCACACTGAATGGTACACTCTTGATGGGGAAAAATTTTGGATGTTTTTCCATTCTCCATTATAGCCTATGAGATTCATTAGAATGAATGGGCCCATATGGTAAGGGTTAGGGTTAGGGTTAGAGTTCAGGACACACATATGTTCGGTTTAAAATTGGGGTTGGGTTTAGGGTTGGGTAAGATGTATTTTTAATATCACACTGAATGGTACACTATTGATGGAGAAAAATTTTGGATGTTTTTCCATTCTCCATTATAGCCTATGAGATTCATTAGAATGAATGGGCCCATATGGTAAGGGTTAGGGTTAGGGTTAGAGTTCAGGACACACTTATGTTTGGGTGAATATTGGGGTTGGGTTTAGGGTTGGATAAGATGTATTTTTAATTTCACACTGAATGGTACACTCTTGATGGGGAAAATTTTTGGATGTTTTTCCATTCTCCATTATATCCTATGAGATTCATTAGAATGAATGGGCCCATATGGAAAGGGTTAGGGTTAGGGTTAGAGTTCAGGACAAACATATGTTCGGTTTAAAATTGGGGTTGGGTTTAGGGTTGGATAAGATGTATGTTTAATATCACACTGAATGGTACACTCTTGATGGGGAAAATTTTTGGATGTTTTTCCATTCTCCATTATAGCCTATGAGATTCATTAGAATGAATGGGCCCATATGGTAAGGGTTAGGGTTAGGGTTAGAGTTCAGGACACACATATGTTGGGTTTAAAATTGGGGTCTGGTTTAGGGTTGGGTTAGATGTATTTTTAATATCACACTGAATGGTACACTCTTGATGGGGAAAAATTTTGGATGTTTTTCCATTCTCCATTATAACCTATGAGATTCATTAGAATGAATGGGCCCATAGGGTTAGGGTTAGGGTTAGAGTTCAGGACACACTTATGTTTGGGTGAATATTGGGGTTGGGTTTAGGGTTGGATAAGATGTATTTTTAATATCACACTGAATGGTACACTCTTGATGGGGAAAAATTTTGGATGTTTTTCCATTCTCCATTATAGCCTATGAGATTCATTAAAATGAATGGGCCCATATGGTAAGGGTTAGGGTTAGGGTTAGAGTTCAAGAAACACATATGTTCGGTTTAAAATTGGGGTTGGGTTTAGGGTTGGGTAAGATGTATTTTTCATATCACACTGAATGGTGCACTATTGATGGAGAAAAATTTTGGATGTTTTTCCATTCTCCATTATAGCCTATGAGATTCTATAGAATGAATGGGCCCATATGGTAAGGGTCAGGGTTAGGGTTAGAGTTCAGGACACACATATGTTCGGTTTAAAATTGGGGTCTAATTTAGGGTTGGGTAAGATGTATTTTTAATATCACACTGAATGGTACACTATTGATGGAGAAAAATTTTGGATGTTTTTCCATTCTCTATTATAGCCTATGAGATTCATTAGAATGAATGGGTCCATAGGGTAAGGGTTAGGGTTAGAGTTCAGGACACACATATGTTCGGTTTAAAATTGGGGTCTGGTTTAGGGTTTGGTAAGATGTATTTTTAATATCACACTGAATGCTACACTCTTGATGGAGAAAAATTTTGGATGTTTTTCCATTCCCCATTATAGCCTATGAGATTCATTAGAATGAATGGGCCCATATGGTAAGGGTTAGGGTTAGAGTTCAGGACACACTTATGTTTGGGTGAATATTGGGGTTGGGTTTAGGGTTGGATAAGATGTATTTTTAATTTCACACTGAATGGTACACTCTTGATGGGGAAAAATTTTGGATGTTTTTCCATTCTCCATTATAGCCTATGAGATTCATTAAAATGAATGGGCCCATATGGTCAGGGTTAGGGTTAGGGTTAGAGTTCAGGACACACATATGTTCGGTCTAAAATTGGGGTTGGGTTTAGGGTTGGGTAAGATGTATTTTTAATATCACACTGAATGGTACACTATTGATGGAGAAAAATTTTGGATGTTTTTCCATTCTCCATTATAGCCTATGAGATTCATTACAATGAATGGGCCCATATGGTAAGGGTTAGGGTTAGGGTTAGAGTTCAGGACACACTTATGTTTGGGTGAATATTGGGGTTGGGTTTAGGGTTGGATAAGATGTATTTTTAATTTCACACTGAATGGTACACTCTTGATGGGGAAAATTTTTGGATGTTTTTCCATTCTCCATTATAGCCTATGAGATTCATTAGAATGAATGGGCCCATATGGAAAGGGATAGGGTTAGGGTTAGAGTTCAGGACACACATATGTTCGGTTTAAAATTGGGGTTGGGTTTAGGGTTGGGTAAGATGTATTTTTAATATAACACTGAATGGTACACTATTGATGGAGAAAAATTTTGGATGTTTTTCCATTCTCCATTATAGCCTATGAGATTCATTAGAATGAATGGGCCCATATGGTAAGGGTTAGGGTTAGGGTTAGAGTTCAGGACACCCATATGTTGGGTTTAAAATTGGGGTCTGGTTTAGGGTTGGGTTAGATGTATTTTTAATATCACACTGAATGGTACACTCTTGATGGGGAAAAATTTTGGATGTTTTTCCATTCTCCATTATAGCCTATGAGATTCATTAGAATGAATGGGCCCATAGGGTTAGGGTTAGGGTTAGAGTTCAGGACACACTTATGTTTGGGTGAATATTGGGGTTGGGTTTAGGGTTGGATAAGATGTATTTTTAATATCACACTGAATGGTACACTCTTGATGGGGAAAAATTTTGGATGTTTTTCCATTCTCCATTATAGCCTATGAGATTCATTAAAATGAATGGGCCCATATGGTAAGGGTTAGGGTTAGGGTTAGAGTTCAGGAAACACATATGTTCGGTTTAAAATTGGGGTTGGGTTTAGGGTTGGGTAAGATGTATTTTTAATATCACACTGAATGGTACACTATTGATGGAGAAAAATTTTGGATGTTTTTCCATTCTCCATTATAGCCTATGAGATTCATTAGAATGAATGGGCCCATAGGGTTAGGGTTAGGGTTAGAATTAAGGACACACTTATGTTTGGGTGAATATTGGGGTTGGGTTTAGGGTTGGATTAGATGTATTTTTAATATCACACTGAATGGTACACTCTTGATGGGGAAAAATTTTGGATGTTTTTCCATTCTCCATTATAGCCTATGAGATTCATTAGAATGAATGGGCCCATATGGTAAGGGTTAGGGTTAGAGTTCAGGACACACTTATGTTTGCGTGAATATTGGAGTTGGGTTTAGGGTTGGATAAGATGTATTTTTAATATCACACTGAATGGTACACTCTTGATGGGGAAAAATTTTGGATGTTTTTCCATTCTCCATTATAGCCTATGAGATTCATTAGAATGAATGGGCCCATAGGGTAAGGGTTAGGGTTAGGGTTAGAGTTCAGGACACACATATGTTCGGTTTAAAATTGGGGTTGGGTTTAGGGTTGGGTAAGATGTATTTTTAATATCACACTGAATGGTACACTATTGATGGAGAAAAATTTTGGATGTTTTTCCATTCTCCATTATAGCCTATGAGATTCATTAGAATGAATGGGCCCATATGGTAAGGGTTAGGGTTAGGGTTAGAGTTCAGGACACACTTATGTTTGGGTGAATATTGGGGTTGGGTTTAGGGTTGGATAAGATGTATTTTTAATTTCACACTGAATGGTACACTCTTGATGGGGAAAATTTTTGGATGTTTTTCCATTCTCCATTATATCCTATGAGATTCATTAGAATGAATGGGCCCATATGGAAAGGGTTAGGGTTAGGGTTAGAGTTCAGGACACACATATGTTCGGTTTAAAATTGGGGTTGGGTTTAGGGTTGGATAAGATGTATGTTTAATATCACACTGAATGGTACACTCTTGATGGGGAAAATTTTTGGATGTTTTTCCATTCTCCATTATAGCCTATGAGATTCATTAGAATGAATGGGCCCATATGGTAAGGGTTAGGGTTAGGGTTAGAGTTCAGGACACACATATGTTGGGTTTAAAATTGGGGTCTGGTTTAGGGTTGGGTTAGATGTATTTTTAATATCACACTGAATGGTACACTCTTGATGGGGAAAAATTTTGGATGTTTTTCCATTCTCCATTATAGCCTATGAGATTCATTAAAATGAATGGGCCCATATGGTCAGGGTTAGGGTTAGGGTTAGAGTTCAGGACACACATATGTTTGGGTGAATATTGGGGTTGGGTTTAGGGTTGGATAAGATGTATTTTTAATTTCACACTGAATGGTACACTCTTGATGGGGAAAAATTTTGGATGTTTTTCCATTCTCCATTATAGCCTATGAGATTCATTAAAATGAATGGGCCCATATGGTCAGGGTTAGGGTTAGGGTTAGAGTTCAGGACACACATATGTTCGGTCTAAAATTGGGGTTGGGTTTAGGGTTGGGTAAGATGTATTTTTAATATCACACTGAATGGTACACTATTGATGGAGAAAAATTTTGGATGTTTTTCCATTCTCCATTATAGCCTATGAGATTCATTACAATGAATGGGCCCATATGGTAAGGGTTAGGGTTAGGGTTAGAGTTCAGGACACACTTATGTTTGGGTGAATATTGGGGTTGGGTTTAGGGTTGGATAAGATGTATTTTTAATTTCACACTGAATGGTACACTCTTGATGGGGAAAATTTTTGGATGTTTTTCCATTCTCCATTATAGCCTATGAGATTCATTAGAATGAATGGGCCCATATGGAAAGGGATAGGGTTAGGGTTAGAGTTCAGGACACACATATGTTCGGTTTAAAATTGGGGTTGGGTTTAGGGTTGGGTAAGATGTATTTTTAATATAACACTGAATGGTACACTATTGATGGAGAAAAATTTTGGATGTTTTTCCATTCTCCATTATAGCCTATGAGATTCATTAGAATGAATGGGCCCATATGGTAAGGGTTAGGGTTAGGGTTAGAGTTCAGGACACCCATATGTTGGGTTTAAAATTGGGGTCTGGTTTAGGGTTGGGTTAGATGTATTTTTAATATCACACTGAATGGTACACTCTTGATGGGGAAAAATTTTGGATGTTTTTCCATTCTCCATTATAGCCTATGAGATTCATTAGAATGAATGGGCCCATAGGGTTAGGGTTAGGGTTAGAGTTCAGGACACACTTATGTTTGGGTGAATATTGGGGTTGGGTTTAGGGTTGGATAAGATGTATTTTTAATATCACACTGAATGGTACACTCTTGATGGGGAAAAATTTTGGATGTTTTTCCATTCTCCATTATAGCCTATGAGATTCATTAAAATGAATGGGCCCATATGGTAAGGGTTAGGGTTAGGGTTAGAGTTCAGGAAACACATATGTTCGGTTTAAAATTGGGGTTGGGTTTAGGGTTGGGTAAGATGTATTTTTAATATCACACTGAATGGTACACTATTGATGGAGAAAAATTTTGGATGTTTTTCCATTCTCCATTATAGCCTATGAGATTCATTAGAATGAATGGGCCCATAGGGTTAGGGTTAGGGTTAGAATTAAGGACACACTTATGTTTGGGTGAATATTGGGGTTGGGTTTAGGGTTGGATTAGATGTATTTTTAATATCACACTGAATGGTACACTCTTGATGGGGAAAAATTTTGGATGTTTTTCCATTCTCCATTATAGCCTATGAGATTCATTAGAATGAATGGGCCCATATGGTAAGGGTTAGGGTTAGAGTTCAGGACACACTTATGTTTGCGTGAATATTGGAGTTGGGTTTAGGGTTGGATAAGATGTATTTTTAATATCACACTGAATGGTACACTCTTGATGGGGAAAAATTTTGGATGTTTTTCCATTCTCCATTATAGCCTATGAGATTCATTAGAATGAATGGGCCCATAGGGTAAGGGTTAGGGTTAGGGTTAGAGTTCAGGACACACATATGTTCGGTTTAAAATTGGGGTTGGGTTTAGGGTTGGGTAAGATGTATTTTTAATATCACACTGAATGGTACACTATTGATGGAGAAAAATTTTGGATGTTTTTCCATTCTCCATTATAGCCTATGAGATTCATTAGAATGAATGGGCCCATATGGTAAGGGTTAGGGTTAGGGTTAGAGTTCAGGACACACTTATGTTTGGGTGAATATTGGGGTTGGGTTTAGGGTTGGATAAGATGTATTTTTAATTTCACACTGAATGGTACACTCTTGATGGGGAAAATTTTTGGATGTTTTTCCATTCTCCATTATATCCTATGAGATTCATTAGAATGAATGGGCCCATATGGAAAGGGTTAGGGTTAGGGTTAGAGTTCAGGACACACATATGTTCGGTTTAAAATTGGGGTTGGGTTTAGGGTTGGATAAGATGTATGTTTAATATCACACTGAATGGTACACTCTTGATGGGGAAAATTTTTGGATGTTTTTCCATTCTCCATTATAGCCTATGAGATTCATTAGAATGAATGGGCCCATATGGTAAGGGTTAGGGTTAGGGTTAGAGTTCAGGACACACATATGTTGGGTTTAAAATTGGGGTCTGGTTTAGGGTTGGGTTAGATGTATTTTTAATATCACACTGAATGGTACACTCTTGATGGGGAAAAATTTTGGATGTTTTTCCATTCTCCATTATAGCCTATGAGATTCATTAAAATGAATGGGCCCATATGGTCAGGGTTAGGGTTAGGGTTAGAGTTCAGGACACACATATGTTTGGGTGAATATTGGGGTTGGGTTTAGGGTTGGATAAGATGTATTTTTAATTTCACACTGAATGGTACACTCTTGATGGGGAAAAATTTTGGATGTTTTTCCATTCTCCATTATAGCCTATGAGATTCATTAAAATGAATGGGCCCATATGGTCAGGGTTAGGGTTAGGGTTAGAGTTCAGGACACACATATGTTCGGTATAAAATTGGGGTTGGGTTTAGGGTTGGGTAAGATGTATTTTTAATATCACACTGAATGGTACACTATTGATGGAGAAAAATTTTGGATGTTTTTCCATTCTCCATTATAGCCTATGAGATTCATTACAATGAATGGGCCCATATGGTAAGGGTTAGGGTTAGGGTTAGAGTTCAGGACACACTTATGTTTGGGTGAATATTGGGGTTGGGTTTAGGGTTGGATAAGATGTATTTTTAATTTCACACTGAATGGTACACTCTTGATGGGGAAAATTTTTGGATGTTTTTCCATTCTCCATTATAGCCTATGAGATTCATTAGAATGAATGGGCCCATATGGAAAGGGTTAGGGTTAGGGTTAGAGTTCAGGACACACATATGTTCGGTTTAAAATTGGGGTTGGGTTTAGGGTTGGGTAAGATGTATTTTTAATATCACACTGAATGGTACACTATTGATGGAGAAAAATTTTGGATGTTTTTCCATTCTCCATTATAGCCTATGAGATTCATTAGAATGAATGGGCCCATATGGTAAGGGTTAGGGTTAGGGTTAGAGTTCAGGACACACATATGTTGGGTTTAAAATTGGGGTCTGGTTTAGGGTTGGGTTAGATGTATTTTTAATATCACACTGAATGGTACACTCTTGATGGGGAAAAATTTTGGATGTTTTTCCATTCTCCATTATAGCCTATGAGATTCATTAGAATGAATGGGCCCATAGGGTTAGGGTTAGGCTTAGAGTTCAGGACACACTTATGTTTGGGTGAATATTGGGGTTGGGTTTAGGGTTGGATAAGATGTATTTTTAATATCACACTGAATGGTACACTCTTGATGGGGAAAAATTTTGGATGTTTTTCCATTCTCCATTATAGCCTATGAGATTCATTAAAATGAATGGGCCCATATGGTAAGGGTTAGGGTTAGGGTTAGAGTTCAGGACACACTTATGTTTGGGTGAATATTGGGGTTGGGTTTAGCGTTGGATAAGATGTATTTTTAATATCACACTGAATGGTACACTCTTGATTGGGAAAAATTTTGGATGTTTTTCCATTCTCCATTATAGCCTATGAGATTCATTAGAATGAATGGGCCCATATGGTAAGGGTTAGGGTTAGGGTTAGAGTTCAGGACACACATATGTTGGGTTTAAAATTGGGGTCTGGTTTAGGGTTGGGTTAGATGTATTTTTAATATCACACTGAATGGTACACTCTTGATGGGGAAAAATTTTGGATGTTTTTCCATTCTCCATTATAGCCTATGAGATTCATTAGAATGAATGGGCCCATAGG
Source organism: Heteronotia binoei (assembly GCF_032191835.1). Taxonomy (NCBI): domain Eukaryota; kingdom Metazoa; phylum Chordata; class Lepidosauria; order Squamata; family Gekkonidae; genus Heteronotia; species Heteronotia binoei. The sequence goes on from NC_083226.1 coordinate 69,556,146, forward strand.
GTTAGGGTTAGGGTTAGAGTTCAGGACACACTTATGTTTGGGTGAATATTGGGGTTGGGTTTAGGGTTGGATAAGATGTATTTTTAATATCACACTGAATGGTACACTCTTGATGGGGAAAAATTTTGGATGTTTTTCCATTCTCCATTATAGCCTATGAGATTCATTAAAATGAATGGGCCCATATGGTAAGGGTTAGGGTTAGGGTTAGAGTTCAGGAAACACATATGTTCGGTTTAAAATTGGGGTTGGGTTTAGGGTTGGGTAAGATGTATTTTTAATATCACACTGAATGGTACACTATTGATGGAGAAAAATTTTGGATGTTTTTCCATTCTCCATTATAGCCTATGAGATTCATTAGAATGAATGGGCCCATAGGGTTAGGGTTAGGGTTAGGGTTAGAATTAAGGACACACTTATGTTTGGGTGAATATTGGGGTTGGGTTTAGGGTTGGATTAGATGTATTTTTAATATCACACTGAATGGTACACTCTTGATGGGGAAAAATTTTGGATGTTTTTCCATTCTCCATTATAGCCTATGAGATTCATTAGAATGAATGGGCCCATATGGTAAGGGTTAGGGTTAGAGTTCAGGACACACTTATGTTTGCGTGAACATTGGAGTTGGGTTTAGGGTTGGATAAGATGTATTTTTAATATCACACTGAATGGTACACTCTTGATGGGGAAAAATTTTGGATGTTTTTCCATTCTCCATTATAGCCTATGAGATTCATTAGAATGAATGGGCCCATATGGTAAGGGTTAGGGTTAGGGTTAGAGTTCAGGACACACATATGTTCGGTTTAAAATTGGGGTTGGGTTTAGGGTTGGGTAAGATGTATTTTTAATATCACACTGAATGGTACACTATTGATGGAGAAAAATTTTGGATGTTTTTCCATTCTCCATTATAGCCTATGAGATTCATTAGAATGAATGGGCCCATATGGTAAGGGTTAGGGTTAGGGTTAGAGTTCAGGACACACTTATGTTTGGGTGAATATTGGGGTTGGGTTTAGGGTTGGATAAGATGTATTTTTAATTTCACACTGAATGGTACACTCTTGATGGGGAAAATTTTTGGATGTTTTTCCATTCTCCATTATATCCTATGAGATTCATTAGAATGAATGGGCCCATATGGAAAGGGTTAGGGTTAGGGTTAGAGTTCAGGACACACATATGTTCGGTTTAAAATTGGGGTTGGGTTTAGGGTTGGATAAGATGTATGTTTAATATCACACTGAATGGTACACTCTTGATGGGGAAAATTTTTTGGATGTTTTCCCATTCTCCATTATAGCCTATGAGATTCATTAGAATGAATGGGCCCATATGGTAAGGGTTAGGGTTAGGGTTAGAGTTCAGGACACACATATGTTGGGTTTAAAATTGGGGTCTGGTTTAGGGTTGGGTTAGATGTATTTTTAATATCACACTGAATGGTACACTCTTGATGGGGAAAAATTTTGGATGTTTTTCCATTCTCCATTATAACCTATGAGATTCATTAGAATGAATGGGCCCATAGGGTTAGGGTTAGGGTTAGAGTTCAGGACACACTTATGTTTGGGTGAATATTGGGGTTGGGTTTAGGGTTGGATAAGATGTATTTTTAATATCACACTGAATGGTACACTCTTGATGGGGAAAAATTTTGGATGTTTTTCCATTCTCCATTATAGCCTATGAGATTCATTAAAATGAATGGGCCCATATGGTAAGGGTTAGGGTTAGGGTTAGAGTTCAAGAAACACATATGTTCGGTTTAAAATTGGGGTTGGGTTTAGGGTTGGGTAAGATGTATTTTTAATATCACACTGAATGGTGCACTATTGATGGAGAAAAATTTTGGATGTTTTTCCATTCTCCATTATAGCCTATGAGATTCTATAGAATGAATGGGCCCATATGGTAAGGGTTAGGGTTAGGGTTAGAGTTCAGGACACACATATGTTCGGTTTAAAATTGGGGTCTAATTTAGGGTTGGGTAAGATGTATTTTTAATATCACACTGAATGGTACACTATTGATGGAGAAAAATTTTGGATGTTTTTCCATTCTCTATTATAGCCTATGAGATTCATTAGAATGAATGGGTCCATAGGGTAAGGGTTAGGGTTAGAGTTCAGGACACACATATGTTCGGTTTGAAATTGGGGTCTGGTTTAGGGTTTGGTAAGATGTATTTTTAATATCACACTGAATGCTACACTCTTTATGGAGAAAAATTTTGGATGTTTTTCCATTCCCCATTATAGCCTATGAGATTCATTAGAATGAATGGGCCCATATGGTAAGGGTTAGGGTTAGAGTTCAGGACACACTTATGTTTGGGTGAATATTGGGGTTGGGTTTAGGGTTGGATAAGAAGTATTTTTAATTTCACACTGAATGGTACACTCTTGATGGGGAAAAATTTTGGATGTTTTTCCATTCTCCATTATAGCCTATGAGATTCATTAAAATGAATGGGCCCATATGGTCAGGGTTAGGGTTAGGGTTAGAGTTCAGGACACACATATGTTCGGTCTAAAATTGGGGTTGGGTTTAGGGTTGGGTAAGATGTATTTTTAATATCACACTGAATGGTACACTATTGATGGAGAAAAATTTTGGATGTTTTTCCATTCTCCATTATAGCCTATGAGATTCATTACAATGAATGGGCCCATATGGTAAGGGTTAGGGTTAGGGTTAGAGTTCAGGACACACTTATGTTTGGGTGAATATTGGGGTTGGGTTTAGGGTTGGATAAGATGTATTTTTAATTTCACACTGAATGGTACACTCTTGATGGGGAAAATTTTTGGATGTTTTTCCATTCTCCATTATAGCCTATGAGATTCATTAGAATGAATGGGCCCATATGGAAAGGGTTAGGGTTAGGGTTAGAGTTCAGGACACACATATGTTCGGTTTAAAATTGGGGTTGGGTTTAGGGTTGGATAAGATGTATGTTTAATATCACACTGAATGGTACACTCTTGATGGGGAAAAATTTTGGATGTTTTTCAATTCTCCATTATAGCCTATGAGATTCATTAGAATGAATGGGCCCATATGGTAAGGGTTAGGGTTAGGGTTAGAGTTCAGGACACACATATGTTGGGTTTAAAATTGGGGTCTGGTTTAGGGTTGGGTTAGATGTATTTTTAATATCACACTGAATGGTACACTCTTGATGGGGAAAAATTTTGGATGTTTTTCCATTCTCCATTATAGCCTATGAGATTCATTAGAATGAATGGGCCCATATGGTAAGGGTTAGGGTTAGGGTTAGAGTTCAGGAAACACATATGTTCGGTTTAAAATTGGGGTTGGGTTTAGGGTTGGGTAAGATGTATTTTTAATATCACACTGAATGGTACACTATTGATGGAGAAAAATTTTGGATGTTTTTCCATTCTCCATTATAGCCTATGAGATTCTTTAGAATGAATGGGCCCATATGGTAAGGGTTAGGGTTAGGGTTAGAGTTCAGGACACACATATGTTCGGTTTAAAATTGGGGTCTGGTTTAGGGTTGGGTAAGATGTATTTTTAATATCACACTGAATGGTACACTATTGATGGAGAAAAATTTTGGATGTTTTTCCATTCTCCATTATAGCCTATGAGATTCATTAGAATGAATGGGTCCATAGGGTAAGGGTTAGGGTTAGGGTTAGAGTTCAGGACACACATATGTTCGGTTTAAAATTGGGGTCTGGTTTAGGGTTTGGTAAGATGTATTTTTAATATCACACTGAATGCTACACTCTTGATGGAGAAAAATTTTGGATGTTTTTCCATTCCCCATTATAGCCTATGAGATTCATTAGAATGAATGGGCCCATATGGTAAGGGTTAGGGTTAGAGTTCAGGACACACTTATGTTTGGGTGAATATTGGGGTTGGGTTTAGGGTTGGATAAGATGTATTTTTAATTTCACACTGAATGGTACACTCTTGATGGGGAAAATTTTTGGATGTTTTTCCATTCTCCATTATATCCTATGAGATTTATTAGAATGAATGGGCCCATAGGGTAAGGGTTTGGGTTAGGGTTAGAGTTCAGGACACACTTATGTTTGGGTGAATATTGGGGTTGGGTTTAGCGTTGGATAAGATGTATTTTTAATATCACACTGAATGGTACACTCTTGATTGGGAAAAATTTTGGATGTTTTTCCATTCTCCATTATAGCCTATGAGATTCATTAGAATGAATGGGCCCATATGGTAAGGGTTAGGGTTAGGGTTAGAGTTCAGGACACACATATGTTCGGTTTAAAATTGGGGTCTGGTTTAGGGTTGGGTAAGATGTATTTTTAATATCACACTGAATGGTACACTCTTGATGGGGAAAAATTTTGGATGTTTTTCCATTCTCCATTATAGCCTATGAGATTCATTAGAATGAATGGGCCCATAGGGTAAGGGTTAGGGTTAGGGTTAGAGTTCAGGACACACTTATGTTTGGTTGAATATTGGGGTTGGGTTTAGGGTTGGATAAGATGTATTTTTAATATCACACTGAATGGTACACGCTTGATGGGGAAAAATTTTGGATGTTTTTCCTTTCTCCATTATAGCCTATGAGATTCATTAGAATGAATGGGCCCATATGGTAAGCGTTAGGGTTAGCGTTAGAGTTCAGGACACACATATGTTCGGTTTAAAATTGGGGTCTGGTTTAGGGTTGGGTAAGATGTATTTTTAATATCACACTGAATGTTACACTATTGATGAAGAAAATTTTGGATGTTTTCCCATTTCCCATTATATCCTATGAGATTCATTAGAATGAATGGGCCCATAGGGTTAGGGTTAGGGTTAGAGTTCAGGAAACACTTATGTTTGGGTGAATATTGGGGTTGGGTTTAGGGTTGGATAAGATGTATTTTTAATATCACACTGAATGGTACACTCTTGATGGGGAAAAATTTTGGATGTTTTTCCATTCTCCATTATAGCCTATGAGATTCATTAGAATGAATGGGCCCATATGGTAAGGGTTAGGGTTAGAGTTCAGGGCACACGTATGTTCCGTTTAAAATTGGGGTCTGGTTTAGGGTTGGGTAAGATGTATTTTTAATAGCACACTGAATGGTACACTCTTGATGGGGAAGAATTTTGGATGTTTTTCCATTCTCCATTATAGCCTATGAGATTCATTAGAATGAATGGGCCCATAGGGTAAGGGTTAGGGTTAGGGTTAGAGTTCAGGACACACTTATGTAAAATTTTGGATGTTTTTCCATTCTCCATTATAGCCTATGAGATTCATTAGAATGAATTGTTCCATAGGGTAAGGGTTAGGGTTAGAGTTCAGGACACACATATGTTCGGTTTAAAATTGGGGTCTGGTTTAGGGTTGGGTAAGATGTATTTTTAATATCACACTGAATGGTACACTCTTGATGGGGAAAAATTTTGGATGTTTTTCCATTCTACATTATAGCCTATGAGATTCATTAGAATGAATGGGCCCATAGGGTAAGGGTTAGGGTTAGGGTTAGAGTTCAGGACACACTTATGTTTGGGTGAATATTGGGCTTGGGTTTAGGGTTGGATAAGATGTATTTTTAATATCACAGTGAATGGTACACTCTTGATGGGGAAAAATTTTGGATGTTTTTCCACTCTCCTTTATAGCCTATGAGATTCATTAGAATTAATGGGCCCATAGGGTTAGGGTTAGGGTTAGGGGTAGAGTTCAGGACACACTTATGTTTGGGTGAATATTGGGGTTGGGTTTAGCGTTGGATAAGATGTATTTTTAATATCACACTGAATGGTACACTCTTGATGGGGAAAAATTTTGGATGTTTTTCCATTCCCCATTATAGCCTATGAGATTCATTAGAATGAATGGGCCCATATGGTAAGGGTTAGGGTTAGGGTTAGAGTTCAGGACACACATATGTTCGGTTTAAAATTGGGGTCTGCTTTAGGGTTGGGTAAGATGTATTTTTAATATCACACTGAATGTTACACTATTGATGAAGAAAAATTTTGGATGTTTTTCCATTCCCCATTATATCCTATGAGATTCATTAGAATGAATGGGCCCATATGGTAAGGGTTAGGGTTAGAGTTGAGGACACACATATGTTCAGTTTAAAATTGGGGTTGGGTTTAGGGTTGGATAAGATGTATTCCTAATATCACACTGAATGGTACACTCTTGATGGGGAAAAATTTTGGATGTTTTTCCATTCTACATTATAGCCTATGAGATTCATTAGAATGAATGGGGCCATAGGGTAAGGGTTAGGGTTATGGTTAGAGTTCAGGACACACTTATGTTTGGGTGAATATTGGGGTTGGGTTTAGGGTTGGATAAGATGTATTTTTAATATCACAGTGAATGGTACACTCTTAATGGGGAAAAATTTTGGATGTTTTTCCATTCTCCATTATAGCCTATGAGATTCATTAGAATTAATGGGCCCATAGGGCTAGGGTTAGGGTTAGGGTTAGAGTTCAGGACACACTTATGTTTGGGTGAATATTGGGGTTGGGTTTAGCGTTGGATAAGATCTATTTTTAATATCACACTGAATGGTACACTCTTGATGGGGAAAAATTTTGGATGTTTTTCCATTCTCCATTATAGCCTATGAGATTCATTAGAATGAATGGGCCCATATGGTAAGGGTTAGGGTTAGAGTTCAGGACACACTTATGTTTGGGTGAATATTGGGGGTGGGTTTAGGGTTGGATAAGAAGTATTTTTAATTTCACACTGAATGGTACACTCTTGATGGGGAAAAATTTTGGATGTTTTTCCATTCTCCATTATAGCCTATGAGATTCATTAAAATGAATGGGCCCATATGGTCAGGGTTAGGGTTAGGGTTAGAGTTCAGGACACACATATGTTCGGTCTAAAATTGGGGTTGGGTTTAGGGTTGGGTAAGATGTATTTTTAATATCACACTGAATGGTACACTATTGATGGAGAAAAATTTTGGATGTTTTTCCATTCTCCATTATAGCCTATGAGATTCATTACAATGAATGGGCCCATATGGTAAGGGTTAGGGTTAGGGTTAGAGTTCAGGACACACATATGTTCGGTTTAAAATTGGGGTCTGGTTTAGGGTTGGGTAAGATGTATTTTTAATATCACACTGAATGGTACACTATTGATGGAGAAAAATTTTGGAAGTTTTTCCATTCTCCATTATAGCCTATGAGATTCATTAGAATGAATGGATCCATAGGGTAAGGGTTAGGGTTAGGGTTAGAGTTCAGGACACACATATGTTCGGTTTAAAATTGGGGTCTGGTTTAGGGTTTGGTAAGATGTATTTTTAATATCACACTGAATGCTACACTCTTGATGGAGAAAAATTTTGGATGTTTTTCCATTCCCCATTATAGCCTATGAGATTCATTAGAATGAATGGGCCCATATGGTAAGGGTTAGGGTTAGAGTTCAGGACACACTTATGTTTGGGTGAATATTGGGGTTGGGTTTAGGGTTGGATAAGATGTATTTTTAATTTCACACTGAATGGTACACTCTTGATGGGGAAAATTTTTGGATGTTTTTCCATTCTCCATTATATCCTATGAGATTTATTAGAATGAATGGGCCCATAGGGTAAGGGTTTGGGTTAGGGTTAGAGTTCAGGACACACTTATGTTTGGGTGAATATTGGGGTTGGGTTTAGCGTTGGATAAGATGTATTTTTAATATCACACTGAATGGTACACTCTTGATGGGGAAAAATTTTGGATGTTTTTCCATTCTCCATTATAGCCTATGAGATTCATTAGAATGAATGGGCCCATATGGTAAGGGTTAGGGTTAGGGTTAGAGTTCAGGACACACATATGTTCGGTTTAAAATTGGGGTCTGGTTTAGGGTTGGGTAAGATGTATTTTTAATATCACACTGAATGGTACACTCTTGATGGGGAAAAATTTTGGATGTTTTTCCATTCTCCATTATAGCCTATGAGATTCATTAGAATGAATGGGCCCATAGGGTAAGGGTTAGGGTTAGGGTTAGAGTTCAGGACACACTTATGTTTGGTTGAATATTGGGGTTGGGTTTAGGGTTGGATAAGATGTATTTTTAATATCACACTGAATGGTACACGCTTGATGGGGAAAAATTTTGGATGTTTTTCCTTTCTCCATTATAGCCTATGAGATTCATTAGAATGAATGGGCCCATATGGTAAGCGTTAGGGTTAGCGTTAGAGTTCAGGACACACATATGTTCGGTTTAAAATTGGGGTCTGGTTTAGGGTTGGGTAAGATGTATTTTTAATATCACACTGAATGTTACACTATTGATGAAGAAAATTTTGGATGTTTTCCCATTTCCCATTATATCCTATGAGATTCATTAGAATGAATGGGCCCATAGGGTTAGGGTTAGGGTTAGAGTTCAGGAAACACTTATGTTTGGGTGAATATTGGGGTTGGGTTTAGGGTTGGATAAGATATATTTTTAATATCACACTGAATGGTACACTCTTGATGGGGAAAAATTTTGGATGTTTTTCCATTCTCCATTATAGCCTATGAGATTCATTAGAATGAATGGGCCCATATGGTAAGGGTTAGGGTTAGAGTTCAGGGCACACGTATGTTCCGTTTAAAATTGGGGTCTGGTTTAGGGTTGGGTAAGATGTATTTTTAATAGCACACTGAATGGTACACTCTTGATGGGGAAGAATTTTGGATGTTTTTCCATTCTCCATTATAGCCTATGAGATTCATTAGAATGAATGGGCCCATAGGGTAAGGGTTAGGGTTAGGGTTAGAGTTCAGGACACACTTATGTAAAATTTTGGATGTTTTTCCATTCTCCATTATAGCCTATGAGATTCATTAGAATGAATTGTTCCATAGGGTAAGGGTTAGGGTTAGAGTTCAGGACACACATATGTTCGGTTTAAAATTGGGGTCTGGTTTAGGGTTGGGTAAGATGTATTTTTAATATCACACTGAATGGTACACTCTTGATGGGGAAAAATTTTGGATGTTTTTCCATTCTACATTATAGCCTATGAGATTCATTAGAATGAATGGGCCCATAGGGTAAGGGTTAGGGTTAGGGTTTGAGTTCAGGACACACTTATGTTTGCGTGAATATTGGGCTTGGGTTTAGGGTTGGATAAGATGTATTTTTAATATCACAGTGAATGGTACACTCTTGATGGGGAAAAATTTTGGATGTTTTTCCACTCTCCTTTATAGCCTATGAGATTCATTAGAATTAATGGGCCCATAGGGTTAGGGTTAGGGTTAGGGGTAGAGTTCAGGACACACTTATGTTTGGGTGAATATTGGGGTTGGGTTTAGCGTTGGATAAGATGTATTTTTAATATCACACTGAATGGTACACTCTTGATGGGGAAAAATTTTGGATGTTTTTCCATTCCCCATTATAGCCTATGAGATTCATTAGAATGAATGGGCCCATATGGTAAGGGTTAGGGTTAGGGTTAGAGTTCAGGACACACATATGTTCGGTTTAAAATTGGGGTCTGCTTTAGGGTTGGGTAAGATGTATTTTTAATATCACACTGAATGTTACACTATTGATGAAGAAAAATTTTGGATGTTTTTCCATTCCCCATTATATCCTATGAGATTCATTAGAATGAATGGGCCCATATGGTAAGGGTTAGGGTTAGAGTTGAGGACACACATATGTTCAGTTTAAAATTGGGGTTGGGTTTAGGGTTGGATAAGATGTATTCCTAATATCACACTGAATGGTACACTCTTGATGGGGAAAAATTTTGGATGTTTTTCCATTCTACATTATAGCCTATGAGATTCATTAGAATGAATGGGGCCATAGGGTAAGGGTTAGGGTTATGGTTAGAGTTCAGGACACACTTATGTTTGGATGAATATTGGGGTTGGGTTTAGGGTTGGATAAGATGTATTTTTAATATCACAGTGAATGGTACACTCTTAATGGGGAAAAATTTTGGATGTTTTTCCATTCTCCATTACAGCCTATGAGATTCATTAGAATTAATGGGCCCATAGGGCTAGGGTTAGGGTTAGGGTTAGAGTTCAGGACACACTTATGTTTGGGTGAATATTGGGGTTGGGTTTAGCGTTGGATAAGATGTATTTTTAATATCACACTGAATGGTACACTCTTGATGGGGAAAAATTTTGGATGTTTTTCCATTCTCCATTATAGCCTATGAGATTCATTAGAATGAATGGGCCCATATGGTAAGGGTTAGGGTTAGGGTTAGAGTTCAGGACACACATATGTTCGGTTTAAAATTGGGGTCTGGTTTAGGGTTGGGTAAGATGTATTTTTAATATCACACTGAATGGTACACTCTTGATGGGGAAAAATTTTGGATGTTTTTCCATTCTCCATTATAGCCTATGAGATTCATTAGAATGAATGGGCCCATAGGGTAAGGGTTAGGGTTAGGGTTAGAGTTCAGGACACACTTATGTTTGGGTGAATATTGGGGTTGGGTTTAGGGTTGGATAAGATGTATTTTTAATATCACACTGAATGGTACACGCTTGATGGGGAAAAATTTGGATGTTTTTCCTTTCTCCATTATAGCCTATGAGATTCATTAGAATGAATGGGCCCATATGGTAAGCGTTAGGGTTAGCGTTAGAGTTCAGGACACACATATGTTCGGTTTAAAATTGGGGTCTGGTTTAGGGTTGGGTAAGATGTATTTTTAATATCACACTGAATGTTACACTATTGATGAAGAAAATTTTGGATGTTTTTCCATTTCCCATTATATCCTATGAGATTCATTAGAATGAATGGGCCCATAGGGTTAGGGTTAGGGTTAGAGTTCAGGAAACACTTATGTTTGGGTGAATATTGGGGTTGGGTTTAGGGTTGGATAAGATGTATTTTTAATATCACACTGAATGGTACACTCTTGATGGGGAAAAATTTTGGATGTTTTTCCATTCTCCATTATAGCCTATGAGATTCATTAAAATGAATGGGCCCATATGGTAAGGGTTAGGGTTAGGGTTAGAGTTCAAGAAACACATATGTTCGGTTTAAAATTGGGGTTGGGTTTAGGGTTGGGTAAGATGTATTTTTAATATCACACTGAATGGTGCACTATTGATGGAGAAAAATTTTGGATGTTTTTCCATTCTCCATTATAGCCTATGAGATTCTATATAATGAATGGGCCCATATGGTAAGGGTTAGGGTTAGGGTTAGAGTTCAGGACACACATATGTTCGGTTTAAAATTGGGGTCTAATTTAGGGTTGGGTAAGATGTATTTTTAATATCACACTGAATGGTACACTATTGATGGAGAAAAATTTTGGATGTTTTTCCATTCTCTATTATAGCCTATGAGATTCATTAGAATGAATGGGTCCATAGGGTAAGGGTTAGGGTTAGAGTTCAGGACACACATATGTTCGGTTTAAAATTGGGGTCTGGTTTAGGGTTTGGTAAGATGTATTTTTAATATCACACTGAATGCTACACTCTTGATGGAGAAAAATTTTGGATGTTTTTCCATTCCCCATTATAGCCTATGAGATTCATTAGAATGAATGGGCCCATATGGTAAGGGTTAGGGTTAGAGTTCAGGACACACTTATGTTTGGGTGAATATTGGGGTTGGGTTTAGGGTTGGATAAGATGTATTTTTAATTTCACACTGAATGGTACACTCTTGATGGGGAAAAATTTTGGATGTTTTTCCATTCTCCATTATAGCCTATGAGATTCATTAAAATGAATGGGCCCATATGGTCAGGGTTAGGGTTAGGGTTAGAGTTCAGGACACACATATGTTCGGTCTAAAATTGGGGTTGGGTTTAGGGTTGGGTAAGATGTATTTTTAATATCACACTGAATGGTACACTATTGATGGAGAAAAATTTTGGATGTTTTTCCATTCTCCATTATAGCCTATGAGATTCATTACAATGAATGGGCCCATATGGTAAGGGTTAGGGTTAAGGTTAGAGTTCAGGACACACTTATGTTTGGGTGAATATTGGGGTTGGGTTTAGGGTTGGATAAGATGTATTTTTAATTTCACACTGAATGGTACACTCTTGATGGGGAAAATTTTTGGATGTTTTTCCATTCTCCATTATAGCCTATGAGATTCATTAGAATGAATGGGCCCATATGGAAAGGGTTAGGGTTAGGGTTAGAGTTCAGGACACAAATATGTTCGGTTTAAAATTGGGGTTGGGTTTAGGGTTGGATAAGATGTATGTTTAATATCACACTGAATGGTACACTCTTGATGGGGAAAAATTTTGGATGTTTGTCCATTCTCCATTATAGCCTATGAGATTCATTAGAATGAATGGGCCCATATGGTAAGGGTTAGGGTTAGGGTTAGAGTTCAGGACACACATATGTTGGGTTTAAAATTGGGGTCTGGTTTAGGGTTGGGTTAGATGTATTTTTAATATCACACTGAATGGTACACTCTTGATGGGGAAAAATTTTGGATGTTTTTCCATTCTCCATTATAGCCTATGAGATTCATTAGAATGAATGGGCCCATAGGGTTAGGGTTAGGGTTAGAGTTCAGGACACACTTATGTTTGGGTGAATATTGGGGTTGGGTTTAGGGTTGGATAAGATGTATTTTTAATATCACACTGAATGGTACACTCTTGATGGGGAAAAATTTTGGATGTTTTTCCATTCTCCATTATAGCCTATGAGATTCATTAAAATGAATGGGCCCATATGGTAAGGGTTAGGGTTAGGGTTAGAGTTCAAGAAACACATATGTTCGGTTTAAAATTGGGGTTGGGTTTAGGGTTGGGTAAGATGTATTTTTAATATCACACTGAATGGTGCACTATTGATGGAGAAAAATTTTGGATGTTTTTCCATTCTCCATTATAGCCTATGAGATTCTATAGAATGAATGGGCCCATATGGTAAGGGTTAGGGTTAGGGTTAGAGTTCAGGACACACATATGTTCGGTTTAAAATTGGGGTCTAATTTAGGGTTGGGTAAGATGTATTTTTAATATCACACTGAATGGTACACTATTGATGGAGAAAAATTTTGGATGTTTTTCCATTCTCTATTATAGCCTATGAGATTCATTAGAATGAATGGGTCCATAGGGTAAGGGTTAGGGTTAGAGTTCAGGACACACATATGTTCGGTTTAAAATTGGGGTCTGGTTTAGGGTTTGGTAAGATGTATTTTTAATATCACACTGAATGCTACACTCTTGATGGAGAAAAATTTTGGATGTTTTTCCATTCCCCATTATAGCCTATGAGATTCATTAGAATGAATGGGCCCATATGGTAAGGGTTAGGGTTAGAGTTCAGGACACACTTATGTTTGGGTGAATATTGGGGTTGGGTTTAGGGTTGGATAAGATGTATTTTTAATTTCACACTGAATGGTACACTCTTGATGGGGAAAAATTTTGGATGTTTTTCCATTCTCCATTATAGCCTATGAGATTCATTAAAATGAATGGGCCCATATGGTCAGGGTTAGGGTTAGGGTTAGAGTTCAGGACACACATATGTTCGGTCTAAAATTGGGGTTGGGTTTAGGGTTGGGTAAGATGTATTTTTAATATCACACTGAATGGTACACTATTGATGGAGAAAAATTTTGGATGTTTTTCCATTCTCCATTATAGCCTATGAGATTCATTACAATGAATGGGCCCATATGGTAAGGGTTAGGGTTAGGGTTAGAGTTCAGGACACACTTATGTTTGGGTGAATATTGGGGTTGGGTTTAGGGTTGGATAAGATGTATTTTTAATTTCACACTGAATGGTACACTCTTGATGGGGAAAATTTTTGGATGTTTTTCCATTCTCCATTATAGCCTATGAGATTCATTAGAATGAATGGGCCCATATGGTAAGGGTTAGGGTTAGAGTTCAGGACACACTTATGTTTGGGTGAATATTGGGGTTGGGTTTAGGGTTGGATAAGATGTATTTTTAATTTCACACTGAATGGTACACTCTTGATGGGGAAAATTTTTGGATGTTTTTCCATTCTCCATTATAGCCTATGAGATTCATTAGAATGAATGGGCCCATATGGTAAGGGTTAGGGTTAGGGTTAGAGTTCAGGACACACATATGTTGGGTTTAAAATTGGGGTCTGGTTTAGGGTTGGGTTAGGTGTATTTTTAATATCACACTGAATGGTACACTCTTGATGGGGAAAAATTTTGGATGTTTTTCCATTCTCCATTATAGCCTATGAGATTCATTAGAATGAATGGGCCCATAGGGTTAGGGTTAGGGTTAGAGTTCAGGACACACTTATGTTTGGGTGAATATTGGGGTTGGGTTTAGGGTTGGATAAGATGTATTTTTAATATCACACTGAATGGTACACTCTTGATGGGGAAAAATTTTGGATGTTTTTCCATTCTCCATTATAGCCTATGAGATTCATTAAAATGAATGGGCCCATATGGTAAGGGTTAGGGTTAGGGTTAGAGTTCAAGAAACACATATGTTCGGTTTAAAATTGGGGTTGGGTTTAGGGTTGGGTAAGATGTATTTTTAATATCACACTGAATGGTGCACTATTGATGGAGAAAAATTTTGGATGTTTTTCCATTCTCCATTATAGCCTATGAGATTCTATAGAATGAATGGGCCCATATGGTAAGGGTTAGGGTTAGGGTTAGAGTTCAGGACACACATATGTTCGGTTTAAAATTGGGGTCTAATTTAGGGTTGGGTAAGATGTATTTTTAATATCACACTGAATGGTACACTATTGATGGAGAAAAATTTTGGATGTTTTTCCATTCTCTATTATAGCCTATGAGATTCATTAGAATGAATGGGTCCATAGGGTAAGGGTTAGGGTTAGAGTTCAGGACACACTTATGTTTGGGTGAATATTGGGGTTGGGTTTAGGGTTGGATAAGAAGTATTTTTAATTTCACACTGAATGGTACACTCTTGATGGGGAAAAATTTTGGATGTTTTTCCATTCTCCATTATAGCCTATGAGATTCATTAAAATGAATGGGCCCATATGGTCAGGGTTAGGGTTAGGGTTAGAGTTCAGGACACACATATGTTCGGTCTAAAATTGGGGTTGGGTTTAGGGTTGGGTAAGATGTATTTTTAATATCACACTGAATGGTACACTATTGATGGAGAAAAATTTTGGATGTTTTTCCATTCTCCATTATAGCCTATGAGATTCATTACAATGAATGGGCCCATATGGTAAGGGTTAGGGTTAGGGTTAGAGTTCAGGACACACTTATGTTTGGGTGAATATTGGGGTTGGGTTTAGGGTTGGATAAGATGTATTTTTAATTTCACACTGAATGGTACACTCTTGATGGGGAAAATTTTTGGATGTTTTTCCATTCTCCATTATAGCCTATGAGATTCATTAGAATGAATGGGCCCATATGGAAAGGGTTAGGGTTAGGGTTAGAGTTCAGGACACACATATGTTCGGTTTAAAATTGGGGTTGGGTTTAGGGTTGGATAAGATGTATGTTTAATATCACACTGAATGGTACACTCTTGATGGGGAAAAATTTTGGATGTTTTTCCATTCTCCATTATAGCCTATGAGATTCATTAGAATGAATGGGCCCATATGGTAAGGGTTAGGGTTAGAGTTCAGGACACACATATGTTGGGTTTAAAATTGGGGTCTGGTTTACGGTTGGGTTAGATGTATTTTTAATATCACACTGAATGGTACACTCTTGATGGGGAAAAATTTTGGATATTTTTCCATTCTCCATTATAGCCTATGAGATTCATTAGAATGAATGGGCCCATAGGGTTAGGGTTAGGGTTAGAGTTCAGGACACACTTATGTTTGGGTGAATATTGGGGTTGGGTTTAGGGTTGGATAAGATGTATTTTTAATATCACACTGAATGGTACACTCTTGATGGGGAAAAATTTTGGATGTTTTTCCATTCTCCATTATAGCCTTTGAGATTCATTAAAATGAATGGGCCCATATGGTAAGGGTTAGGGTTAGGGTTAGAGTTCAGGAAACACATATGTTCGGTTTAAAATTGGGGTTGGGTTTAGGGTTGGGTAAGATGTATTTTTAATATCACACTGAATGGTACACTATTGATGGAGAAAAATTTTGGATGTTTTTCCATTCTCCATTATAGCCTATGAGATTCTTTAGAATGAATGGGCCCATATGGTAAGGGTTAGGGTTAGGGTTAGAGTTCAGGACACACATATGTTCGGTTTAAAATTGGGGTCTGGTTTAGGGTTGGGTAAGATGTATTTTTAATATCACACTGAATGGTACACTATTGATGGAGAAAAATTTTGGATGTTTTTCCATTCTCCATTATAGCCTATGAGATTCATTAGAATGAATGGGTCCATAGGGTAAGGGTTAGGGTTAGGGTTAGAGTTCAGGACACACATATGTTCGGTTTAAAATTGGGGTCTGGTTTAGGGTTTGGTAAGATGTATTTTTAATATCACACTGAATGCTACACTCTTGACGGAGAAAAATTTTGGATGTTTTTCCATTCCCCATTATAGCCTATGAGATTCATTAGAATGAATGGGCCCATATGGTAAGGGTTAGGGTTAGAGTTCAGGACACACTTATGTTTGGGTGAATATTGGGGTTGGGTTTAGGGTTGGATAAGATGTATTTTTAATTTCACACTGAATGGTACACTCTTGATGGGGAAAATTTTTGGATGTTTTTCCATTCTCCATTATATCCTATGAGATTTATTAGAATGAATGGGCCCATAGGGTAAGGGTTTGGGTTAGGGTTAGAGTTCAGGACACACTTATGTTTGGGTGAATATTGGGGTTGGGTTTAGCGTTGGATAAGATGTATTTTTAATATCACACTGAATGGTACACTCTTGATGGGGAAAAATTTTGGATGTTTTTCCATTCTCCATTATAGCCTATGAGATTCATTAGAATGAATGGGCCCGTATGGTAAGGGTTAGGGTTAGGGTTAGAGTTCAGGACACACATATGTTCGGTTTAAAATTGGGGTCTGGTTTAGGGTTGGGTAAGATGTATTTTTAATATCACACTGAATGGTACACTCTTGATGGGGAAAAATTTTGGATGTTTTTCCATTCTCCATTATAGCCTATGAGATTCATTAGAATGAATGGGCCCATAGGGTAAGGGTTAGGGTTAGGGTTAGAGTTCAGGACACACTTATGTTTGGTTGAATATTGGGGTTGGGTTTAGGGTTGGATAAGATGTATTTTTAATATCACACTGAATGGTACACGCTTGATGGGGAAAAATTTTGGATGTTTTTCCATTCTCCATTATAGCCTTTGAGATTCATTAAAATGAATGGGCCCATATGGTAAGGGTTAGGGTTAGGGTTAGAGTTCAGGAAACACATATGTTCGGTTTAAAATTGGGGTTGGGTTTAGGGTTGGGTAAGATGTATTTTTAATATCACACTGAATGGTACACTATTGATGGAGAAAAATTTTGGATGTTTTTCCATTCTCCATTATAGCCTATGAGATTCTTTAGAATGAATGGGCCCATATGGTAAGGGTTAGGGTTAGGGTTAGAGTTCAGGACACACATATGTTCGGTTTAAAATTGGGGTCTGGTTTAGGGTTGGGTAAGATGTATTTTTAATATCACACTGAATGGTACACTATTGATGGAGAAAAATTTTGGATGTTTTTCCATTCTCCATTATAGCCTATGAGATTCATTAGAATGAATGGGTCCATAGGGTAAGGGTTAGGGTTAGGGTTAGAGTTCAGGACACACATATGTTCGGTTTAAAATTGGGGTCTGGTTTAGGGTTTGGTAAGATGTATTTTTAATATCACACTGAATGCTACACTCTTGATGGAGAAAAATTTTGGATGTTTTTCCATTCCCCATTATAGCCTATGAGATTCATTAGAATGAATGGGCCCATATGGTAAGGGTTAGGGTTAGAGTTCAGGACACACTTATGTTTGGGTGAATATTGGGGTTGGGTTTAGGGTTGGATAAGATGTATTTTTAATTTCACACTGAATGGTACACTCTTGATGGGGAAAATTTTTGGATGTTTTTCCATTCTCCATTATATCCTATGAGATTTATTAGAATGAATGGGCCCATAGGGTAAGGGTTTGGGTTAGGGTTAGAGTTCAGGACACACTTATGTTTGGGTGAATATTGGGGTTGGGTTTAGCGTTGGATAAGATGTATTTTTAATATCACACTGAATGGTACACTCTTGATGGGGAAAAATTTTGGATGTTTTTCCATTCTCCATTATAGCCTATGAGATTCATTAGAATGAATGGGCCCGTATGGTAAGGGTTAGGGTTAGGGTTAGAGTTCAGGACACACATATGTTCGGTTTAAAATTGGGGTCTGGTTTAGGGTTGGGTAAGATGTATTTTTAATATCACACTGAATGGTACACTCTTGATGGGGAAAAATTTTGGATGTTTTTCCATTCTCCATTATAGCCTATGAGATTCATTAGAATGAATGGGCCCATAGGGTAAGGGTTAGGGTTAGGGTTAGAGTTCAGGACACACTTATGTTTGGTTGAATATTGGGGTTGGGTTTAGGGTTGGATAAGATGTATTTTTAATATCACACTGAATGGTACACGCTTGATGGGGAAAAATTTTGGATGTTTTTCCTTTCTCCATTATAGCCTATGAGATTCATTAGAATGAATGGGCCCATATGGTAAGCGTTAGGGTTAGCGTTAGAGTTCAGGACACACATATGTTCGGTTTAAAATTGGGGTCTGGTTTAGGGTTGGGTAAGATGTATTTTTAATATCACACTGAATGTTACACTATTGATGAAGAAAATTTTGGATGTTTTCCCATTTCCCATTATATCCTATGAGATTCATTAGAATGAATGGGCCCATAGGGTTAGGGTTAGGGTTAGAGTTCAGGAAACACTTATGTTTGGGTGAATATTGGGGTTGGGTTTAGGGTTGGATAAGATGTATTTTTAATATCACACTGAATGGTACACTCTTGATGGGGAAAAATTTTGGATGTTTTTCCATTCTCCATTATAGCCTATGAGATTCATTAGAATGAATGGGCCCATATGGTAAGGGTTAGGGTTAGAGTTCAGGGCACACATATGTTCCGTTTAAAATTGGGGTCTGGTTTAGGGTTGGGTAAGATGTATTTTTAATAGCACACTGAATGGTACACTCTTGATGGGGAAGAATTTTGGATGTTTTTCCATTCTCCATTATAGCCTATGAGATTCATTAGAATGAATGGGCCCATAGGGTAAGGGTTAGGGTTAGGGTTAGAGTTCAGGACACACTTATGTAAAATTTTGGATGTTTTTCCATTCTCCATTATAGCCTATGAGATTCATTAGAATGAATGGGTCCATAGGGTAAGGGTTAGGGTTAGAGTTCAGGACACACATATGTTCGGTTTAAAATTGGGGTCTGGTTTAGGGTTGGGTAAGATGTATTTTTAATATCACACTGAATGGTACACTCTTGATGGGGAAAAATTTTGGATGTTTTTCCATTCTACATTATAGCCTATGAGATTCATTAGAATGAATGGGCCCATAGGGTAAGGGTTAGGGTTAGGGTTAGAGTTCAGGACACACTTATGTTTGGGTGAATATTGGGCTTGGGTTTAGGGTTGGATAAGATGTATTTTTAATATCACAGTGAATGGTACACTCTTGATGGGGAAAAATTTTGGATGTTTTTCCACTCTCCTTTATAGCCTATGAGATTCATTAGAATTAATGGGCCCATAGGGTTAGGGTTAGGGTTAGGGGTAGAGTTCAGGACACACTTATGTTTGGGTGAATATTGGGGTTGGGTTTAGCGTTGGATAAGATGTATTTTTAATATCACACTGAATGGTACACTCTTGATGGGGAAAAATTTTGGATGTTTTTCCATTCCCCATTATAGCGATGAGATTCATTAGAATGAATGGGGCCATAGGGTAAGGGTTAGGGTTAGGGTTAGAGTTCAGGACACACTTATGTTTGGGTGAATATTGGGGTTGGGTTTAGGGTTGGATAAGATGTATTTTTAATATCACAGTGAATGGTACACTCTTAATGGGGAAAAATTTTGGATGTTTTTCCATTCTCCATTATAGCCTATGAGATTCATTAGAATTAATGGGCCCATAGGGCTAGGGTTAGGGTTAGGGTTAGAGTTCAGGACACACTTATGTTTGGGTGAATATTGGGGTTGGGTTTAGCGTTGGATAAGATGTATTTTTAATATCACACTGAATGGTACACTCTTGATGGGGAAAAATTTTGGATGTTTTTCCATTCTCCATTATAGCCTATGAGATTCATTAGAATGAATGGGCCCATATGGTAAGGGTTAGGGTTAGGGTTAGAGTTCAGGACACACATATGTTCGGTTTAAAAGTGGGGTCTGGTTTAGGGTTGGGTAAGATGTATTTTTAATATCACACTGAATGGTACACTATTGATGGAGAAAATTTTTGGATGTTTTTCCATTTCCCATTATATCCTATGAGATTCATTAGAATGAATGGGCCCATAGGGTTAGGGTTAGGGTTAGAGTTCAGGACACACTTATGTTTGGGTGAATATTGGGGTTGGGTTTAGGGTTTGATAAGATGTATTTTTAATATCACACTGAATGGTACACTCTTGATGGGGAAAAATTTTGGATGTTTTTCCATTCTCCATTATAGCCTATGAGATTCATTAGAATGAATGGGCCCATATGGTAAGCGTTAGGGTTAGCGTTAGAGTTCAGGACACACATATGTTCGGTTTAAAATTGGGGTCTGGTTTAGGGTTGGGTAAGATGTATTTTTAATATCACACTGAATGTTACACTATTGATGAAGAAAAATTTTGGATGTTTTTCCATTCCCCATTATATCCTTTGAGATTCATTAGAATGAATGGGCCCATACGGTAAGGGTTAGGGTTAGGGTTAGAGTTCAGGACACACTTATGTTTGGGTGAATATTGGGGTTGGGTTTAGGGTTGGATAAGATGTCTTTTTAATATCACACTGAATGGTACACTCTTGATGCTGAAAATTTTTGGATGTTTTTCCATTCCCCATTATATCCTATGAGATTTATAAGAATGAATGGGGCCATATGGTAAGGGTTAGGGTTAGGGTTAGAGTTCAGGACACACTTATGTTTGGGTGAATATTGGGGTTGGGTTTAGGGTTGGATAAGATATATTTTTAATATCACACTGAATGGTACACTCTTGATGGGGAAAAATTTTGGATGTTTTTCCATTCTCCATTATAGCCTATGAGATTCATTAGAATGAATGGGCCCATATGGTAAGGGTTAGGGTTAGAGTTCAGGGCACACATCTGTTCAGTTTAAAATTGGGGTTGGGTTTAGTGTTGGGTAAGATGTATTTTTAATATCACACTGAATGGTACAGTATTGATGGAGAAAAATTTTGGATGCTTTTCCATTCTCCATTATAGCCTATGAGATTCATTAGAATGAATGGGCCCATATGGTTAGGGTTAGGGTTAGTGTTAGAGTTCAGGACACACATATGTTCGGTTTAAAATTGGGGTCGGGTTTAGGGTTGGGTAAGATGTATTTTTAATATCACACTGAATGCTACACTTGATGGGGAAAAATTTTGGATGTTTTTCCATTCTCCATTATATCCTATGAGATTCATTAGAATAAATGGGCCCATATGGTAAGGGTTAGGGTTAGGGTTAGAGTTCAGGACACACTTATGTTTGGGTGAATATTGGGGTTGGGTTTAGGGTTGGATAAGATGTCTTTTTAATATCACACTGAATGGTACACTCTTGATGGGGAAAAATTTTGGATGTTTTTCCATTCTCCATTATAGCCTATGAGATTCATTTGAATGAATGGGTCCATAGGGTAAGGGTTAGGGTTAGAGTTCAGGACACACATATGTTCCGTTTAAAATTGGGGTCTGGTTTAGGGTTGGGTAAGATGTATTTTTAATAGCACACTAAATGCTACACTCTTGATGGAGAAAAATTTTGGATGTTTTTCCATTCCCCATTATATTCTATGAGATTCATTAGAATGAATGGGCCCATATGGTAAGGGTTAGGGTTAGAGTTCAGGACACACTTATGTTTGGGTGAATATTGGGGTTGGGTTTAGGGTTGGATAAGATGTATTTTTAATATCACACTGAATGGTACACTCTTGATGGGGAAAAATTTTGGATGTTTTTCCATTCTCCATTATAGCCTATGACATTCATTAGAATGAATGGGCCCATAAGGTAAGGGTTAGGGTTAGGGTTAGAGTTGAGGACACACTTATGTTTGGGTGAATATTGGGGTTGGGTTTAGGGTTGGATAAGATGTATTTTTAATTTCACACTGAATGGTACACTCTTGATGGGGAAGAATTTTGGATGTTTTTCCATTCTCCATTATAGCATATGAGATTCATTAGAATGAATGGGCCCATATGGTAAGGGTTAGGGTTAGGGTTAGAGATCAGGAAACACATTGTTCGGTTTAAAATTGGGGTCTGGTTTATTGTTGGGTAAGATGTATTTTTAATATCACACTGAATGGTACACTATTGATGGGGAAGAATTTTGGATGTTTTTCCATTCTCCATTATAGCCTATGAGATTCATTAGAATGAATGGGCCCATAGGGTAAGGGTTAGGGTTAGAGTTCAGGACACACTTATGTAAAATTTTGGATGTTTTTCCATTCTCCACTATAGCCTATTAGATTCATTAGAATGAATGGGTCCATAGGGTAAGGGTTAGGGTTAGAGTTTAGGGCACACATATGTTCGGTTTAAAATTGGGGTTGGGTTTAGTGTTGGGTAAGATGTATTTTTAATATTACACTGAATGGTACACTATTGATGGAGAAAATTTTTGGATGTTTTTCCATTCTCCATTATAGCCTATGAGATTCATTAGAATGAATGGGTCCATAGGGTAAGGGTTAGGGTTAGGGTTAGAGTTCAGGACACACATATGTTCGGTTTAAAATTGGGGTCTGGTTTAGGGTTTGGTAAGATGTATTTTTAATATCACACTGAATGCTACACTCTTGATGGAGAAAAATTTTGGATGTTTTTCCATTCCCCATTATAGCCTATGAGATTCATTAGAATGAATGGGCCCTTATGGTAAGGGTTAGGGTTAGAGTTCAGGACACACTTATGTTTGGGTGAATATTGGGGTTGGGTTTAGGGTTGGATAAGATGTATTTTTAATATCACACTGAATGGTACACTCTTGATGGGGAAAAATTTTGGATGTTTTTCCATTCTCCATTATAGCCTATGAGATTCATTAGAATGAATGGGCCCATATGGTAAGGGTTAGGGTTAGAGTTCAGGACACACTTATGTTTGGGTGAATATTGGGGTTGGGTTTAGGGTTGGATAAGATGTATTTTTAATTTCACACTGAATGGTACACTCTTGATGGGGAAGAATTTTGGATGTTTTTCCATTCTCCATTATTGCCTATGCGATTCATTAGAATGAATGGGCCCATAGGGTAAGGGTTAAAGTTAGGGTTAGAGTTCAGGACACACATATGTTCGGTTTAAAATTGGGGTTGGGTTTAGGGTTGGATAAGATGTATTTTTAATATCACACTGAATGGTACACTCTTGATGGGGAAAAATTTTGGATGTTTTTCCATTCTCCATTATAGCATATGAGATTCATTAGAATGAATGGGCCCATATGGTAAGGGTTATGGTTATAGTTCAGGACACACATTGTTCGGTTTAAAATTGGGGTCTGGTTTATTGTTGGGTAAGATGTATTTTTAATATCACACTACATAGCTCACTTCACAAAGTACTTGTCACTTGCTGGGAACAAGGCAAATTACCACAGGACTTTCGCGATGCAATCATCATCACCCTATACAAGAACAAAGGGGAAAAGTCAGACTGCTCCAACTACCGGGGGATAACCCTGCTCTCCATCGCAGGCAAAATCCTTGCCAGAATACTCCTGAACAGACTGGTGCCCACCATTGCAGAAGAACTCCTCCCAGAGAGCCAGTGCGGCTTCAGAGCTAACAGGAGCACCACCGACATGGTATTTGTTCTCAGGCAGCTCCAAGAGAAATGCAGGGAACAGAACAAGGCTCTGTATGTGACTTTTGTCGACCTTACCAAAGCTTTCGATACCGTTAGCAGGAAAGGCCTGTGGCAAATCTTGGAACGTTTAGGATGTCCCCCAAGGTTCCTCAGCATGATCATCCAGCTACACGAAGACCAGCGAGGCCAAGTCAGACACTGCAACGACCTCTCGGAGCCCTTCCCAATAGGCACAGGTGTAAAGCAAGGCTGCGTTCTCGCGCCAACTCTCTTTACGATCTTCTTTAGCATGATGCTTCAAAGAGCTGCAGTAGATCTAGATGAGGAAGATGGTGTCTACATCCGCTATCGCACCAATGGCAGCCTGTTCAACCTGAGGCGACTAAAGGCACACTCCAAGACAATGGAAAAACTCATCCGAGAGCTACTGTTTGCTGATGATGCTGCACTTGTCTCCCACTCGGTATCAGCTCTGCAGCATATGACGTCCTGCTTTGCAGAGGCTGCCAAGCTATTCGGCCTAGAAGTTAGTCTGAAGAAGACAGAAGTTCTCCACCAGCCTGCACCCCAGGAAGATTATCACCCTCCCTGCATCACTGTGGGTGAATCAGTTCTGAAGACAGTCCAGCAGTTCAGCTACCTGGGGTGCATCATCTCCTCAGATGCCAAGATCGACAAGGAGATTGACAACAGGCTGGCAAAGGCAAACCGTGCATTTGGCCGACTGCACAAAAGAGTGTGGAGCAACAAGCATCTGAAAAAAGGCACAAAGATCAATGTTTACAAAGCGGTTGTGATGACAACCCTCATCTATGGCTCCGAATCGTGGGTTTTATACCGTCATCACCTGCGACTCCTTGAGCGCTTTCATCAGCGCTGCCTTCGCACCATCCTCAACATCCACTGGAGTGACTTTGTGACCAACACTGAAGTCCTCAAGCGGGCAGAGGTTACCAGCATCGAGGCACTGCTGTTGAAGACGCAGCTGCGTTGGGCAGGGCATATTTCTAGGATGGAAAACCACCGCCTTCCCAAGATTGCCCTGTATGGCGAACTCTCCACCGGCCATCGAAATAGAGGGGCACCAAAGAAGAGGTACAAGGACTCCTTGAAGAAATCCCTTAGCACCTGTCACATCAACCATCACCAGTGGTCTGACCTAGCCTCAGATCGCAAAGCATGGAGACACACCATCCACCAGGCTGTCTCTTCCTTTGAGAACACACGCATAGCTGGTCTTGAGGACAAAAGGAGATTGAGGAAGAATCGCACTGCTACAGGACCAACCCTAAATCAGACTTTTCCCTGCAGCCGCTGTGGCCGGACCTGCCTGTCCCACATTGGTCTTGTCAGCCACCAGCGAGCCTGCAGCAAACGTGGACTATTGCACCCTTCTTAAATCTTCGTTCGCGAAGCCAAGCCGAGAGAATGGTACACTATTGATGGGGAAGAATTTTGGATGTTTTTCCATTCTCCATTATAGCCTATGAGATTCATTAGAATGAATGGGCCCATAGGGTAAGGGTTAGGGTTAGGGTTAGAGTTCAGGACACACTTATGTAAAATTTTGGATGTTTTTCCATTCTCCACTATAGCCTATGAGATTCATTAGAATGAATGGGTCCATAGGGTAAGGGTTAGGGTTAGAGTTCAGGACACACATATGTTCGGTTTAAAATTGGGGTCTGGTTTAGGGTTGGGTAAGATGTATTTTTAATATCACACTGAATGGTACACTATTGATGGAGAAAAATTTTGGATGTTTTTCCATTCTCCATTATAGCCTATGAGATTCATTAGAATGAATGGGCCCATATGGTAAGGGTTAGGGTTAGAGTTCAGGACACACTTATGTGTGGTAAGCCCATATGGTAAGGGTTAGGGTTAGGGTTAGAGTTCAGGACACACATATGTTCGGTTTAAAATTGGGGTTGGGTTTAGGGTTGGGTAAGATGTATTTTTAATATCACACTGAATGCTACACTATTGATGGAGAAAATTTTTGGATGTTTTTCCATTCCCCATTATATCCTATGAGATTCATTAGAATGAATGGGACCATATGGTAAGGGTTAGGGTTAGAGTTCAGGACACACTTATGTTTGGGTGAATATTGGGGTTGGGTTTAGGGTTTGATAAGATGTCTTTTTAATATCACACTGAATGGTACACTCTTGATGGGGAAAAATTTTGGATGTTTTTCCATTCTCCATTATAGCCTCTGAGATTCATTAGAATGAATGGGTCCATAGGGTAAGGGTTAGGGTTAGAGTTCAGGACACACATATGTTCGGTTTAAAATTGGGTTCTGGTTTAGGGTTGGGTAAGATGTATTTTTAATATCACACTGAATGCTACACTCTTGATGGAGAAAAATTTTGGATGTTTTTCTATTCCCCATTATATCCTATGAGATTCATTAGAATGAATGGGCCCATAAGGTAAGGGTTAGGGTTCAGGACACACTTATGTTTGGGTGAATATTGTCTTCTTTCTCATCCGGTAGCAGCAACACAGCACTTTGAGGTGAGAATAATTCCTGGTTCGGGAGTCAAAGGTAGACAAGACAAGAGGGAAAACCTAGGCCCTTAGCAAAGAGTTTTATAATCCATTTTAGCAGTTGGTTAACATTTTTTGTGTCATTTCAGCCCCAACTGTTTCGGCTCCTAGCTGATAATTGATTTTTTAAAAAAATATTTTCAAACAAAGCCACCTGTGTGCTTGCAAAGGAGGACTGAGCTTGTTTTCCTGCAAATTATTTCTTCCATTTTCAGGTCTTTTCCCTGCTTCTGAATTGCTGTAGTGTGTTATTTGAAATGTCTGTGGTACTCCTGAAACTGCTGGGTTTTTGGCTTTTTTTCTGTGACAGAGATTCAGGCTGAATGGGTTAACTTAGTGGAATTCAAACTGGACTTTGGAATCTTACAGCTATTCCAGAAAATATTTAGAAGAGTGTCTGCTAGAAATTGATGAGAACTTGAAGGGACCTTCAGGGGAACACTTATATACAATTGGAAGGTTCAAACCCAATATGTTGCACAATGGGAAAGGAATCAGTGAAATTGTTTAGGTAATAAAAGGACTGCAAAGACCACTGTTGAGATTCAGAGTGTGTGATGACCTAGAGCTGGTTAAATGCTTGGGATAAATGACATCTGTCAACAAATCAACAGTTAATTCATAGGTAGAATACTCCAGTCTCTTCCAGGACCTAGAGAAGATGAAGACTCATAAGAACATAAGAGAAGCCATGTTGGATCAGGCCAATGGCCCATCCAGTCCAACACTCTGTGTCACACAGTGGCCAAAAATCTTGCAGGATCTAGAGAAGATGAAGACTCATAAGTACATAAGAGAAGCCATGTTGGATCAGGCCAATGGCCCATCCAGTCCAACACTCTGTGTCACACAGTGGCCAAAATTATATATAATTATATATTATATACACACACACACACACACTGTGACTAATAGCCACTGATGGACCTCTGCTCCATATTTTTATCTAACCCCCTCTTGAAGCTGGCTATGCTTGTAGCCGCCACCACCTCCTGTGGCAGTGAATTCCACATGTTAATCACCCTTTGGGTGAAGAAGTACCTCCTTTTATCCGTTCTAACCCGACTGCTCAGCAATTTCATTGAATGCCCATGAGTTCTTGTATTGTGAGAAAGGGAGAAAAGTACTTCTTTCTCTACCTTCTCCATCCCATGCATAATCTTGTATCATGTCACCCCGCAGTCGACATTTCTCCAAGCTAAAGAGCCCCAAGCGTTTTAACCTTTCTTCATAGGGAAAGTGTTCCAAACCTTTAATCATTCTAGTTGCCCTTTTCTGCACTCTTTCCAATGCTATAATATCCTTTTTTGAGGTGCGGTGACCAGAATTGCACAGTATTCCAAATGAGACTGCACCATCGATTTTTACAGGGACATTATGATACTGGCTGATTTGATTTGACTCCATAAACCTTTATATGTCATTGTTCCCAGATTTGTGCCTATCCCTACCTAAGCAAAGTCAAGAAAAATCTGGAAGAAATGATCAAAATGGATGTCATTGAACCAGTTGACGAGCTCGCAAATTGGTATCCCCCTATGTTTACTGGCAATAAACCAAATGGAGACATAAGGATCTGTGTTGATTTGACCCAGTTGAATAAAAATGTGGAACATCACCCAATATCTGTAGTGGAATACACACTGGGACATCTGGGCAAAGCCAAATTATTTTCCAAACTGGATGCTAACAGTGGGCTTGGGCAAATTACTTTGACCG
This sequence comes from Heteronotia binoei, assembly GCF_032191835.1. NCBI lineage: Eukaryota > Metazoa > Chordata > Lepidosauria > Squamata > Gekkonidae > Heteronotia > Heteronotia binoei. The sequence goes on from NC_083226.1 coordinate 69,584,460, forward strand.
AAAGCTCCATGAGGCTAACAGCATTCATTAGCACTTTTAGATCAAGATGGGTAGCTATGTAGCACTAGAAAAGGGTAAGAATCTAGTAGCAACAAAATTTGTGGTAATGAGCTTTCATGAGTTACTGCTCACTTCTTCAGATTCAGGTACAATGTTAGTCCATCTGTCCTATATATTGGAAAGTTGAGTGATTTCAGATGTCAAATGGTATTGTCAGGGAAATGACAATAGGTGTGATTAGATTAGGTGTGATATATGAAGTGGAGAGGTAGTAGGCATGGAGAAATCAGCATTATTACATTATTTCATGAACAGTGACTCACAAAAGCTCATAACCTACCACAAATTTTGTTAGTCTGTAAGGTGCTAGTGGATTATTAGCCCTTTTAGGAGACCTTGCATCAAATGATTGCCCTTTGGGACCCTTTGTGTACTCTAGTACTTTCAAAAAATGAATGAACTCTTGTCTTGTTGAGAATGTCTTTTGCCATATGGACAATGGTATAATAATTGGGCTTACAATGGAACAGCATGATATGAGTTTAAAACAGCTTCAGCAGACAAATGTTACCTTCAACAGTGAAAATGTGAGTGTGGAGTTCAAAATGTGTACTTCATTGGACACGATTCATGAAGAAGGTATACATCCTGATTCTGGGAAAATCAAAGCAATTGCAAAACTTCCTAAATTGGTCATATATTCAGGAAATTTTGTGTGACCAGTAATTTACTGTGACTGGTAAAATTCTTTGGACATTTCTTGTATTGTATCAGATCTTACAAATTCACTCAATGAACTATTGAGATCAAAAAGTTTGTTTGGGGACCAAGTAAGGAACATGCTTTTCAGAGAATTAAAAAGATGATGATGAAGATATTGGATTTATATCCCGCCCTCCACTCCGAAGAGTCTCAGAGCAGCTTACAATCTCCTTTACCTTCCTCCCCCACAACAGACACCCTGTGAGGTGGGTGGGGCTGAAGAGGGCTCTCACAGCAGCTGCCCTTTCAAGGACAACCTCTGCCAGAGCTATGGCTGACCCAAGGCCATGTGCTAGCAGGTGCAAGTGGAGGAGTGCGGAATCAAACCCGGTTCTCCCAGATAAGAGTACGCACACTTAACCACTACACCAAACTGGCTCTTTCTTTGTGGCATCTGTTCTGATGATCTTTGTTCCATTGAGGAAAATAATTATTTCACCAGATGCTTCATTTTAAGAACTGTGTGCAGTACTATAACAACATCAAGAAGATGGACAGGTTTGGACAATTGCTTGTGCATCAAGGACACTGTCAGCATCAGAAAATATTTTACAGGGTTTAATGGAGCTCTCTGTGTGTCAGATAGCCCACTGAATATCAAGGAGATTGTTCCATATATCATGTAGCTTATCATGTTTTGAATAATGCATGTTGCAGCTTGAAGAATGGGATGTGCTCTTTCTTCACCTTCAATATAGCAGTTCTCATGGGTTGCAGTGAAAGTAAGTTTCTTATACTTCTATTTCTAGAATATGAATGCAAAGTATTTCATAATTCCTGGAATCATTACATATGCTAAATATTTTTTTTGCAAAACAATAGCCTTTTAATCCTTTAAAATACTCTCAGGACTTGGGTTCTCCTATTTGCTTTTGAAACAGCAAACTACACAGTACTTACTGTAACACACTACATGTACTTTTAGCAATGAACAGCAGCCTTATAATGCTTCCATTTAGGACAAATTTAAACATACTGAAAGGACCATACCCAGTAGAGTTTGCGCTCATTAAAGTGGTTTGCTGCTACCTGTGCATAGCAGCAATGCAAGCTTAATATGACAGTACAACAGTTGCTTGAGTTACAGAGCTCTGGCATGCTAACTCAGCATACACAGCTGCTTTACATAGATACCAGTCCAGTTTAAAGAATGGTGTGCAAGTCCTACATCCCAGGGTGAAGGGCTCTTGCATATCAGTGTCATGTTTAGAACAGGATGAGAGAAGAGGAATGGCAAAGAACTGTTTAAAACTGCTCATCAGGAAAAAAAAAATTGGATGAAAAAATTGCCCAAATTGATCCCTCCAACCCAGAATCTGGATGTGCAATAACTCTCGTGTCTGTATATGCCAATAACTTATTTTATTTTTGCTAATATACAGATAAGGTGGTAAGAAGGAAGCCTAAAATTACAGCGGAAGGATGAAAGTATTTTCCTGCCAGTTAGTAGAAGAATAATTGCAGATTTATACCCCGCCCTTCTCTCTGAATCAGAGACTCAGAGTGGTTTACAATCCCCTATATCTTCTCCCCCAACAACAGAACCCTGTGAGGTGGGTGGGGCTGAGGAGGCTCTCACAGAAGCTGCCCCTTCAAGGACAACTCCTGCGATAGTTAGGGCTAACCCAAGGCCATTTCAGCAGCTGTAAGTAGAGGAGTGGAGAATCAAACCCAGTTCTCCCAGATAAGATTCCACTTAACCACTACATCAAACTGGCTCTCAGCACAGCCATACTTGGTGGCCTACCCAGAGCAAGCACTTGGTCATGTGCCATGCTCTGGCAGCCCATTTTTTGGGAGTGGGGATCAAACTGTATATAGATTAGGGCTTGCACAAATAATGGAGCAAAACTCCTAGAATAAAGCTGGCAGTTCATCAAGCTGTAGAAACACAAATAGGGATGGGCACAAACTAGGAAAATGCAGTTCAGTTTTGGGTTTATGGCATGCTCAGTTCACAAACCGTCATGAACTTTTAGCTGCCAGATGAACTGGTTTGCTTCATGTCACAGTAGAATACTGTCCCCACTGTGTGCTAGAGACAGCACACTTGCCAGGGATCTCTGACTAACTCTCCTCTTCCTGTCCTCCAAGTTTGGTGAGGATTGGATTTACAAGGTCTAAGTTATGGCCCCCCAAAGAAGGTGCCTCCAGGAGAGTTCTTTCTGGGGAAATGACATAGAATGGATTCTGTGCAGACTAGAGACATCAAAGTCACAGGGCACCTCCTCCGGATGCTCCTCTACATGTCCTTCGAGTTTGCTTTGAAATCTGGAAAAAATTTAGATTGAGCAGAGATGGTCTGGAAAAGTATCCCTTCACGAACTGCCACAAACAGGTTGACAGTTCATATAAAGTTTGTGCTGGTTGACCTGCCATGAATTTCAGTTCACAAGCAACAAACTAGTAACTCTGGCAAGATTAAGGAATCTCCTAGGAGCGATGGTATGCACAGCTTCCTGTAGAGTGTTTACAAGGGCAAAGAAGCTTAGGTGTCTCAGCTTTTAGGTTCTTTAGCTCCTCAGGCAACACTAAAACACACATTGTCTCCTCGTGTCACAATAAGGTACTACATGTATCTTTCTTAAAGGTGTATACTTGAATCTAGACTAGTGGTCTCCAGCTTTTTCAGACCTGAGATCTGCCTGTAACTCTCAGGCAGCAGCATAGTACAAGAAGACCTGCAAGCATTTCACACAAAATTTCCTGTCAAATGCTTGTGAATGGATGAGACTTTGCAACCTACCAGAGAGTTCTGATTTATGGGCTGAAGACAAAAGCTCAATCTAGATTAAAACTGGTTTCTATAGGTGGTTAAGATTAATCACATACTCATCACTTAAATGTAAAATTGCATACTTTAAAAAAGCCATATTACACACTTTTAAAAAACAGAAAAGCCATTTTGTATAATATAAATCATAATACCTAACACAAAAAATAATCCATATTTTCCTGTTGTTTCAATAGAGGTAATCCTGCCAAAGAATGTACTTCATTCTAAAGGTTTAGGTCTGTTAATAGCACATCACCTAAGTATGTATTAACATTTTAATACATATTAAGTACAGACCAATCCATTTTTATGAATACTGGGGTAAACCCTTTCTAATGTAGAAAGGAAAAAAAAACTTTTGAACTGTTATGTATGTTCTTTTTTTGTCACAGATGTTTATACTAATTAAGATAAGGTTAGGAAAGGAAAGGTTCCCTGTGCAAGCACCAGTCGTTTCTGACTCTGGGGTGACGTTGCTTTCACAATGTTTTTATGGCAGACTTTTTACGGGGTGGTTTGCCATTGCCTTCCCCAGTCATCTACACTTTACCCCCCAGAAAGCTGGAAACTCGTAGCGCAGAGTGTTGAAGCTGCAGTACTGCAGTCCTAAGCTCTGCTCACGACCTGAGTTCGATCCCCAGTGGAAGCTGGGTTTTCTGGTAGCCAGCTTGAGGTTGACTCAGCCTTCCATCATAAGAACATAAGAGAAGCCATGTTGGATCAGGCCAATGGCCCATCCAGTTCAATACTCTGTGTCACACAGTGGCCAAAAAAATTATATTATTTTATATTATATTATTATCACACACACACACTCTGTGGCTAATAGCCACTGATGGACACCTGCTCCATATTTTTTATCTAACCCCCTCTTGAAGCTGGCTATGCTTGCAGCCGCCACCACCTCCTGTGGCAGTGAATTCCACATGTTAATCACCCTTTGGGTGAAGAAGTACCTCTTTTTCCGTTCTAACCCGACTGCTCAGCAATTTCATTGAAGGCCCACGAGTTCTTGTGAGAAAGGGAGAAAAGTACTTCTTTCTCTACCTTCTCCATCCCATGCATTTTTTTTTTTTTATTGTGTCTCAAATATTACATTACATAGAATACATTTCCAATTCTCTTATGACACCATTTTTACCCCTATTTATATCCCTCCCCCCCACCAAGTGACCATACTAAAGTTACAATTAAATTTTTAACCATGAGCACACTTTTCCCAATTTTTCAAATATAGCTTTGTTGGCTTCCCCCTTAAATACCCATGAGAAGTATATATCCCATTTCTCTTTTATCTCTTCAATTTTTCTATCCCATATCTTATCTTGTTTTAAACATTCTAATATGTCTGATTGTATATATTCATACAAATAATTGTTCCATCTTTCCAGGGTCCATTTTAAGCTCTCCTTCCAACCATATGCTATCACTGCATGTGCTGCTAATATCATTGCTTTGAAAATGCTCTGGTTTTGTTTCTCAATGTTATTGTTTTCCAGTACCCCCATAAATAACAACTCCCCATCTATATCAATATTAAACTTACATGCCTCCACTATTTTTCCCCGAATTTTCCCCCAAAACTCTATAACCTTGGGGCACTCCCACCATAAGTGGGAGTACCACCCTTCTTTTGCATTACAGTGCCAACAATTTGGTTTCATCCCTTTAATCATATATGCCAATTGAGCCGGCGTCCTATACCATTTCAAGATTATCTTCCTTTCAAGTTCTCTATATTTCTCTATCTTAATTTTCTTCAAATTCATCATTAACTTATTCACCTCCTCATCAGTTATTTGTTTTTCTTTATTCCATTTGTTCTTTAAGGTTCTATACATGAACTCCTTATCTTTTACCAATTCAAGGTAAATAATCCCTGACAGTCCTTTCTTCCTTTCATCCACATATAGTGCCTTTTCTATAAAATTGTCATCTCTTTTAATAGCATTTTTATACTTTTCTTGTCGGATTGTTTGATATAATCCCATTAGATTTAACCAATATTGTTTCCCTATCTTACAGTTCAACTCCTGAAGTGGTAATAAGGCCCCTTGGCTATTGTACAAATCCTTGACTCTTATTATGTCTTCCCTTTGCAGCTCTTCATAGAATTTTGGGTTCATCTCTTTTTCCCAGATATCCTTAAGTGGGGTCCATTTCGAGGTTAAAGGCATTAAGATCTTTTTCCACCTCTTCCACACAATTAAAGCTATTTTTCTTGGACCTTCGGTTTGTATCATTACCTTTTTTATCTCTCTCGTGTAAATTCCACTACTACCTGCTCCCTTATTGACTGCAGATTCAAGTCTTACCCATTTATCCCCTTTCCTCCATTCTAACTCCATCAGTGCTTTCAACTGAACTGCATCATAATAAGCTTGTAAATATGGAACTCCCCATCCTAATTCATCTTGGGGCATATATATCAACTTTTTTTGTATTCTTGCTTTTTTCCGACCAAAGACCCAATTTTTAATATGTTCATCCCATTTCCTTATCGTTTCCTGATCTAATCTTATAGGAAGTACTTGAAATAAATATAGCAGCTTTGGGAGTATAAACATTTTTATTGCTCTAATTTTCCCTAAGATACTCAGATTTTTGTTCTTCCATTCCTTCAATTTCTTTAAAATCTTTAACCACACCTTATTATAATTCATTTTTTGTAGCCTCTCTATATTTTTATTAAGATAAACTCCTAAATATTTAATTTTGCTAACTCCTGATTTCATCCCCGTTAAGGCTAATATTGCCTTCTTGGTTTCCCCACCTACATTAATAAACATTATTTCTGATTTCTTAATGTTTATTCCAAGTCCCGAACATAACTTAAAATCTTCTAAAATAACTAACAATTCTCGTATTGCCTGCAATGGATTACTTATTGTCAACAAAATATCATCCGCAAAAAGGTTTAATTTCAATTCTTCCTTACCTATTTGAAATCCCTGAATTCTACCACTATTTCGTATCCTATCTGCTAGGGGTTCAATTGCTAATGCAAATAACAGAGGAGATAATGGGCAACCTTGCTTTACTCCTCTCTGTATCGAAATTTCTCTAGAGTGCCCATCATTTATTCTAATTACTGCTTTGCCCCCCCTATAGATTTCCCTTACAACATTTAAAAAGGGCCCATCAAAACCAAAGTTTTCCAATACCTGCATTAAATAATTGTGATTTACCGTATCAAACGCCTTATACACATCTAATTTTAACAAGGCCAAAGTTTTCTTATCCTTACAGAACAAAACATTCAATATATTTCTCAATGGATCTGCAATAAATCTACCTCTAACAAAACCATATTGATCTTCCTTGATCAAGTTTGGTAAATATTTTTCTAGTCTATTAGCTAGAATTTTTGTAAATATTTTATAGTCTTGATTCATCAGGCTAATTGGCCTATATGAATTTATTTCTAGGGGATCCTTCTGAGGCTTCAAAATTGGTAAAATTTCAGCTTTTTTCCATGAATCTGGTATTTTCCCCCCTTTTAAAATATAATTAAATAAACTTTGCATTTCTGGTATTATTAACTCTGCCATTTCTTTATAATATTCTGCCGTAAAACCATCCAAACCAGGGGATTTCCTATTTTTTAACCTTTTTAATACCTCTATTATTTCCTGCCGGGTAATTTCTTTATTCAGGCTCTCTCTCTGTTCTATCGTTAATTTATTATCTAGCTGTTCCTCGAATCTTTGGTTTTCTCCCGAATTGAATAGTTGTTGATAAAATGTAGCAAATTCCTCTCTTATCCGAGCATTTTTAAAAAATTGTTTATCCCCATTTCCCTTAATACATCCAATTTTTTGTTTTTCCTTCTTCATCTTTAAATAATTCGCCATTCTTCTCATTGTATTTATATTAATTCTATGGTACTCATTCTTAACTAATATATCCTTTTTCCACATAGATAATGAATCCAAGTTCTCTAAATCTTTTTTAAGTTTTTTGAATAATTCATATGACTGCCTATTATAATTTCCCTGTAGGTCTTTCTGTATTCGTTTAATCTCATTTACTATCCTACTTCTTTCCTTATTATTTTCCTTTCTAATTCTAATTTCCTTAGCTATATAAGCTCCTCTTATAACTGCCTTAGCCGCATCCCAAACTACTCCTTCTGTGGCTGAATTCCTATTTTCTCTAAAATAGCATTCTATATCCCTTCTTAAGTCCATCCGATCTTTTCCTGTCAAGGGCAGATATGCCTTATATTTCCAAGTAAACTCTTTTCTCTCTTCACTTATTCTAAATTGCACCCTTAAAGGAGCGTGGTCCGAAATCCATAATGGCTCAGTTACTGCCTTCATCACCTCTAACTCATTTGATTCCTTTACTAAAATATAATCTATATATGAAAAAGTCTTAAATCTATTAGAGAAATATGTAGGTTGAGAATTGTTCCCTTCATATGTGAACACATCTTTCAATTTCCATTTCTTAAATTTCAAGGTTTTACTTTTCTTAAAATCATAATTCATATCCCCTGCCACTACCACATCCCCTTCATAAAAGTTCTGCAATTTCTGGAATACCTTATTTAAGAAGCTTACCTGACCCATATTTGGGGCATAGATAGATGCTATTGTAAACTTCCTACTATTCAACTTAAATTTCAAAAAAACAAATCTTCCCTCTAAATCAGATATTTGATCCAGTACTTCTAACTTCAAGCTAGAATGTGTAAGTATCGCTACCCCTCTTGCCTTCCTAGTTCCTCTTGCTTCCACCCTTGTTTCCCATAGTGTAGAGTTTAGTAGGGGTTCCCCTTCTCCATCCCATGCATAATCTTGTAAACCTCTATCATGTCACCCCGCAGTCGACTTTTCTCCAAGCTAAAGAGCCCCAAGCGTTTTAACCTTTCTTCATAGGGAAAGTCTTCCAAACCTTTAATCATTCTAGTTGCCCTTTTCTGCACTCTTTCCAATGCTATAATATCCTTTTTGGAAGTCTAGGTAAACAATATCTATCGGGTCTCCTTTGTCCACATGTTTGTTCACCCCCTCAAAGAAACGTAACAGGTAAGTGAGGCAAGATCTTCCCTTACAGAACCCATGCTGAGTCTTCCTCAATAACTCGTGTTCATCAATGTGCCTACTCATTCTGTCCATCCTTCCGAGATTGGTAAAATGAATTAGGATAAAGCACTTCATTAATCAAGCAAGCCCTGGAATAAAGACATTGATTCCAATACTTATATTAAAAATGGATATGAGAATAATAGATCCAAACATATTTCAAAAGATGCAAATGTAAAAGATTTTAAGAAACTGTAGTACAAATATATGGCCAATAATGCTATACATTCGAACTACCAAAGTCATCTGGGGCAATATACATTTGTTATCAAAAACTACTTTCAATCCCAAACTATAGACAGTGTGTGCATTGATTGACATTTAAAACAAGTGCCAAGTATGAATTTCCATTGCTTAACACTCTTACCCCTGTAAGGCCAATACTCAAGGTGGTATTGTACAAAAAACATGAACAAGTTATACCTAGAAAATTCTTTTGGAAAGAATCAGCCCTCTCTCCATACAGACAAATGTACCTGATGGCATTTTAAAACGGTTTTATTTTGGAGAACAGACTTTTCTGAACTATGGTGTGTGTTTTTAACTATTTTAGCTGCTTTTTAAAAATTGGAACTGTACAAATAAAGCGTTACCCACTTCTATCATAACAGGCCTGTTAAAAATTAAAAGGGCCACACATGTGAGTGAACTACTCACACTAAGCAAATTGCCTGCATACTTAGCTGTACAATGGATAGATGTGTGTTCAGAATGTTACTTACAAAAGAAAATTTTTGAATCCAAGTTAGCCAAATGCAACCAGTTTTAAAGAATGATGACTATATGATGGAATCCCAAAGACATGCTGTCCATCAAGTTAGCTTTTAGCTTGAGGTTCATCTTTAGTAGGCCATGTTAATGCACCATGCACATACCATTAATTAAATGAAACTGTAGTAACGTATACAAAAGTTTCAAGAAGTGCAGCATATCATTATAATTTATTTGGGTACATTTTATTTTTTCATGTGTGGTAACATTTTAAAAAAAAGAATTCTGTCATTTCAATCCTTTGTGAGGAATGCAAAATTGGAAAGGTCAATGGGTAAATCAAAGATTATTTGCATCTTACAACCACAGGCGGGGAATTCCTTTATAAGAGCCCTTTCCCCCCACTATGTAAAGTTTTTTGCAATCATGCAGTCAATTCTGACTTATATCCAGCATAAAAAGATCCCTATTCCCCTTTTAAACTAGGGTAAGGGAAAAAATTCAGACTTTTGGTCTATTCATATCAACTGAACAAAGGATCATGTACATGAATATATCTTTCATATATCAGGATAGTGCCAGTCATTTTGTGAGAAGGCAAGTTTTAAGAGCATTAAAATAAGAACATCCCACATATTTATAACTTTTATATGCTAGGGTACAATCTTCCAGGTTCTCCTGAATAAGTGCCATTAAACCAAATGAATGCTGTTCTTCCACAACTCCCATTAAGTGTGACTTGGAAAGGGGAATTTTTCAGGAGCTTTGTACTTGTAATACGTGTCAAAGACACAATCCCAAGATTCTCTCTTTGGCTTTCTCGCTCTGTTTATGACATTCAGCAAAATCACATTGTTTTGGCAAAGAAATGAGACAATTTGTTACTTTTGCTCTCAGCTCAGTGTTAGCAGGCACAAAAATCTGTAAGGCATAACAGAAAAAAAGAATAACAACAAAAATAAATCTGAATAATATACATTGTAAGCAGGAAGAGCAGCCCCTTAAAAAGAAACTGTGTGAAATTAGCATTTTACAATGCTATGTCAGCAAGCTTGCCTTGACATGCTGAAGATATCCCTTTTATGCCCAAACCCTGCTCAGATCTAACTCAGATTACATCTAAACATCTGTTGTAGGCCCAAGTCTCCCAGAATATGCTAATGAACATTCTTATATTGGAACTATGAGGCATAACATAAACTTTTGATTCTCTGTTATACAAGTTCTTAAGACAATGCTTTTTATTATGTTCCCACTGCGTCTCCCCAAAGACCCACAACAAAACATATACCCCCCCAATTAACTTGATCCCTCTGTCCGTGCTTTTCTGTATTTTCATATATATATATATATATATATATATATATATATATATATATATATATATATATATATATATATATATATATACACAAAGAATCCACTGAAAACTGGGGTGGTCAATTTATTCCCAAGAGAAGGAATACTGTCATGCACCCCTGAGTTTGAACTATAGAGAGAAATCCAGGACTTGAGCACAAATCACCAGGCACCAGAGTGCCATGATCTCCATGTGTTTGATGTGCATGCCACAGCATAAAAAGAGAAAAGACCATGGAGGCCTGGCTTCAAATCTTGTATCTGCTGAAGACAAGTTACTATTTCAAAGTGGTTTCAGATGAGATGAACAGTACAAGTCAGTCCAATGTACAACCATTTCTGCATCAGTCTGATGCTCAATGCTTATTCAAAAGGGATTTTGTGTAGGAATGTTCCACAGGCTTGCTGAGCTGTCACATCCAGTGCCACTCAGAGACTCAGTTCTCATGATATCAAGCTCTCTTATTCACTTATTTTGAGAACTCAGTTACAGCTGGAAATTAAATGCTATATAAACAAAAAATAGTAGTGCAAGGGTGATACTCAATGAAATGAATGACAATTGCATAAAACAATAATGGCTGAAACCTTCTCTGTTTATAACGAAGTCAAGACAGATTCCATAATGGTGTTAGTAAAAATGTGTAAGCAAATTAACCTCTATTTAGTGTTCCTTTTGACATCCTATATCTACCAATTGTGCCTGGGTTACATAAAACACACTGAATTACTATCAGTGTGACCCTAGGCAGAGCTAATCCAGTCTAAGTACATTATTAATGGATTTGGTGGTGGTGGAAAGTGCTATCAAATTGCAGCTGACTTACGGTGACCACAGAGGGTATTAAAGGCAAGGGACATTCAGAGACGGTTGCCTATCTTTGCATAGTGATCTTGGACTTCCTTGGTGGTCTCCTATCCAAGTACTAACCACTTGGACCCTGCTTATCTAGACCCTGCTTAGCTTCTAAGATCTGATGAGATTAGGCTAGGCTGCCATCCAGGTCAGGGCATTAATTGACTTAGACTGGACGAGATCACAGGATCAATGGTAGCTATTATTTTAAATCTCTGATGTAAACTACAATCTGGAACTTATTCAGCTGGACCAAATTTCATTTTAGGCTTAACATATTTAAAAGATGGGAATGTCTATGTGAAGAGTATGCATAATCAGTTATGACTGCTGCTAAAGCCTTCCCACAAGGGGTCCTTTGCCCAAGATGGTATTTATAATCTCAATTTCCCATCATGTATGCCCACATATACCCACATGCTTATCACATGTCAGTATATTTGTAGTATACATTTTTTTCCTCACTGAAGCAAGGAAAACAGCACATTAGTGAATCAACACCAACACTCTTTCCAACTCAGAGTGACTCTCTTCTATCACATGGTTATACTTGGAGGTCTATGTGGCCCTCCTTTGGATGAATGTTTTCATTAAACTGTATCATCTCAAAGGGGGTGTATGTGGCTCCAGTCATACTTTGGATCCACTAATCTCATCCAATTCCCTTCTTCTTTCTTTCTTTCTTTTTTTTTTTGGCCATCAAGCCACAGCTGACTTATGGAGACCCTGTGGATTTTTCAAGGCAAGAAGCATTCAGAAGTTTGCCATTGCCTGCCTCCACATCACAACCCTGGTATTCCATAGAGGTCTCCCATTCAAGTATTAGCCACAGTTAATCCTGCTTAGCTTCCAAGATCTGATGAGACTGGGCTAGTCTGGGCTCTCCAGGTCTAGGTATTAAAAGCATGCTGAACTTATTCACAAGATTGAGTACCACATAGATCTCGACTACAAAAAGACTGCAGAATGTTTAAGAGGCCACCATTATGAAACAGCCAGTGAGGTGAAGCTAATCTGCTTTTTGTTTGCCAACAAACAATGCAGTCCAGCATTATACATCAAGAATTCTTCCAACAAAGCTGTGCATTACCTGTAAGATCATTTGAAAACTTGTACTGAAAAATCAATGACCTTCTGTGTGTGTGTGTGCACTTTCAATTCACCTCAGCTCAGGGTGGTGCAAATGACTTTACACAGCATGATGCCAGTACCGCTCTGCACTATAATTATTTTTGTAAATAAAAATAAAAAACCCTAGTCAGAAATAAACTGACAAAAATTTACATTCTTCTCTCTTAAAAAAGTAAATAAAATAACATTATTTTAAAATGTGAATTATCTATAAGACATACATTACAGTTACATAGATACATATCAATACAGCACATTCAATCTGCCAAAAATTATTACAAAGCCAATATGAATTCTGCCATACATATATATACATATATATATATGTATGCATGTGTGTATGTGTGTATATATATATATATCATGTATGTACAATGATTATAGCATTCATAATTGCACTATACCTACATCCATTTTTAAATTACAAAATGCTTCATGATGAGGGAATTATAAATTTTTATTTTTTTTTGTAAAAGTGGTTAAGGGTGAATGACACCTCATTCATGTTTATTGAGGACTATCCACCAAGCCCTGCTGTGGACAGCACACATGTTTGTTTAAATGGGAGTCCTATACCTGCACAATTGAAACAAATGCTAAGTTGTGCCATCAGTTAAACACTGGTACTCAAATAATTAGGTGTTCTCATTTAGTTTCTCCACCAAAACACTGCTGATTTTTTTTAAATTTATGTGCTGCAACATGGGAGGGTTTTTTTGGTTAAAAATTCCAGTTTCACATCTGACCTCTCTATCCCAGATATGCAATTCTACAGCCTGACAGCAATCTTATTTTTGGAGTTGATTCAAAATTATCTTTCAAGCTAGTATGAAAAAAAGGCATGTGTAGCCCATCTCTTTTCATTTTCTTGTAGTACACCCTAGCCTTTCAACATGGTTTATTCAACAGTTTCAAATACATTAAAAGCTCTTACCTAAAGATCTTCAAATGCATTTATTAAACAACTTGATCTCGGAAGCTTTATTTCCAATTTCATATTTTGTAATTAAAGGTAGCCTAAAGGAAAGAAGAACAACACTGTGCAATCTTATGCCACCTTAGACATAAGAAAATTGACTTTTAATTAATAGACCATTTGCTTGTGTGTATATAGCACCAAATAACGTTTACTCACACAACTAATCTTTCCTCTTTTTTTTGTTTGACATTGAGAATGGAATGCATTCTTATACAAAGAGGACACAGAAAAGATGAAAACTAGCTTCAGATCATTTGATAGGTGTCTGAATCAGACAGATTCCCAATCAGTTAATTTGGCATTTAATCAGTATTTTACATTTCAGAGTTATCACTTTCATTAACTTTAAAAAAGCCAGTTTTGGCAACATGAAATTTTGGAGACAGTAAAAATAGGTCTGAAAATATGAAGTGAAATTTAGAAGATCTATTTTTTTTTAAAGGAGGGGGGACTTCCAAGCTACTGTAGTGTCCATTTCATTTTTGTTTGGCATCTGAGATTAGAAAATAAGTACAGTTCCAAAAAAAGATAAACATAATGGCACATAGCAGTTTAAAAAACAAACATACCTATTCTATTTCATTAATCTGTTTTGTGTCTTAGTCATCTTGTCATTGTGTTCTGTGCATTTTCTGACTTCCCATGGTACAAATAAAGGTAAAATCCATAACACTGCTACAATTAATGTTCCCATCTAACAACATTCCAACCCTTCAGTGCAAAGACAGTACCAAGAAACATGTATTTGACATTTTTGCCAATAGTTTTTTTTTTCTAATCCGAGTATTAGTAAGTTTGATCCTTCACAAAGTATTTACTGAAAAATCAGAACAATTGATGGCTTAAATTCTAGTGAAAGTGTTTTCCTGACTACTTCACTTTAGAGAAAACACTTCAACCAAGGAATGAAACTTGGGGGAAAGGTTATTGTACCTTAAAGAAAGATAAATGGGTCAAAGGAGACACCAACTTGATTTTGCTTTGCTAGCAAAATAATGATAATAATAATAATTTAAAAAATCACCCCAAGTCCCTATCCTTTGTGAGTGCATGACTGTGAATTTAAAACACATATAGTCACAAGATTTTAACTAAAAAAAAGAGAGAGGAAATGTGCTGCAAATGTAGTTCAGCATCTTTTGTTTTTCCTCAGTAAAGTTTAAATAAAATAATAATATTTACTATAAACTCTGTGAATTTTCACAGAGTCCAGGCAATAAATTAGTATTATGCAGATCTTTTTCACAGATAATACAGTCCCTCTTGAATATCTTCAGTTGCCCAAAAGGAGTAAGGGGGAAAAGGAGATCTAAGAGGCACACAGTTAGACCAGGTTGTACTCCTTCAGGTTTAACTGTAGGATAGTGTCCTTGACAGCAGCAAAGACGAAGCGGATGTTCTCCGTGTCTGTGGCACATGTGAAATGTGAGTAGATAATTTTTTCACTTTCTGGATTCAGATCCACAAACATCTTCAAGATGAATTCCCGTGCTGCTTGTCCATCCCTCTGAGGTCCTGTTATTTCAGAACAAGAGAGTTTAACATTGATATAACTAAAATATATGGCTATTACCTTTGAAGTGCAATGACCTAATAGCAGGAAAGAAAATAGTTTTACGTATTTAAAAAGACCTTACATTATACCTCAGTTGGTGCTACATTCTTGCACTTATCTTTACCAAGCAAGGTATTTTAAAAAAGAAATTGAAAAGATTTTCAGAAATTGTTCACAAGTAAGGATTTCCCATCTGTTTGCTCTGGTTGTTGAAAATGCTCAAAACTCGCACCTTACTATTTTATTTCATTTCGTTGAACACACATTAAAACTGAGTTGAACTTTCAATACTGCTCTACAACCTGCTCTATGCATTTGAATGATTCTTATACTGGTCTTCTCCCTGAAAACCACTTCAAATGAATGGAAGATGAACATCTGTAGTATTTCAGGGACTATTTTTCTATTATCAAACTACCAGATAACACTGTGAACAGATAATTATATAAATATAGCAAAGAAAATAGAATGCATTATTCCCATTGTAAGCTTTGGTGTTCAAATGGCAAACACAAATATTTTTGTGCTAGTAGTTCTGAAAGCATCTATAGATACAAGCAACATTACAGGCTTGTTTCTTGCTGCTTTGAAAGAGGTACAATATAACATTTTACAAAATAACCTTGCTCACCATCATACTCTGGGAAATAGTCAACTAGATGGGAGTACATTATTTTCTCCTCTAGAAGATCTTTCTTATTTAAGAACAGAATGACTGAAGAGTTCTGGAACCAGGGATATGTAATAATTGTCCTAAATAGTGCTTTACTTTCTTCCATTCGATTCTGCAGGAGACAAAAATATAATTACGTGAGGAGAATGCTGGGCATCTTTTCATATACACAAGTTATTTAACTATAACCAATATGCAAAAAGAGTAATCTATAAATTAAGCAATTCATCTTAGGTCATGTTGTCATTAAAGCTATTTAAAACCTTAATGAGCTTATATTTATATCATATTGGGAGAGTAAAGTGAAAAGACAAAAAAGTCTACAAGCTGCTCTTTAAAGACTTTCATTAACTTTTTGACTAAATATCCATTCTGAATAGTTAATATCAAAAGGCTATTTTGTATAGACAACAGGTCAACAACATTTACACAATTTACACAATCACATCTAACTGTTGGTATCATTAACATAGTAATCATAAAAAAATAAATGCTATAATCTCAGGATTCTGAAAAGAATTTGAGTCTCATACTTCTATGGGTCAGAATTCAGCATATGGTACATATGTGTCCTTTTCAATTATAAAACTGAAAGGGACACAATGAACATTTAAATCCAACCCCAGGCTAAAACATATGTTCATTCTTCCACCATCCCCTTCACTACATTACAGATTAAAGTATACCACAAAGTAAAGTACACCACAAGAGCCAAACTATGTGTTGGGGACCTAATGAATCCCAGAACAATGATTTAGAGAAGATGATGAAGATATTGGATTTATATCCTGCCCTCTACTCCGAAGAGTCTCAGAGTGGCTCACAATCTCCTTTACCTTCCTCCCCCACAACAGATACCCTGTGAGATGGGTGGGGCTGGAGAGGGCTCTCCCAGCAGCTGCCCTTTTAAGGACAACCTCTGCCAGAGCTATGGCTGACCGAAGGCCATTCCAGCAGGTGCAAGTGGACGAGTGGAGAATCAAACCCGGTTCTCCCAGATAAGAGTCCGCACACTTAACCACTACACCAAACTGGCTCTCTAGAGGAGAACCAAAAAGCAACCCTTGGCCAACTCTAGAGGAGAACCAAAAAGCAACCCAACTCACCAACTCATGCTTTTAAGATGACTCCTACTGGCCAGCTGCTTGGCAGTGTCTGGCCCTTTAACAGCGTGCTTCCTAGCAATTAACTGGGATCCGGAAATGAGGGGATGAATCACAATTGAGATGCAGGGGCAGCACATGAAAAAGTGATTTCTGTTTACCTCACAAACAAATACACCCTTGGTCTAGTAGGTTTCCAAATAAAAGGCTTTTAGGGAGCACAAGGCTTACATGCTACCCATCCTTTAATCAAAGCTTGTAACCTCTTTTTTATTTGACTGTGGGTGGTTGTGGTTTAAAGAATCAGAGAGGCTAGAGTGGAGGACTGGACATTCTTCAGTCCAGAAGGCAGTTGTCTTAACAGCCTTCCTCCCACATCCCGTAATCTCCAGTCGCCACAAAAGTCTTCATCTCACTAAAGCTCACAGTTTACCAATTCCTCTAGCAGTGGCTATTTCAAGGTAGCTGGGAACCAACTACTAACCCTAAATCACATTTTCTCATTTTCCTGAAAAAATGGGGCAAGTGCCATATTGGGGAATGGTGCTCAGAAGAGCCATAGGTGGCATGTCAGAGAGCCACAAGTGGCTGATGGGCCACTGAGTATTGCTGGGTTCATGTCTATCTTTTTCCATTATGTAAAACATCTCTTACAAAACTTTTAAAATCTTTGCCTGCTGTTACCTTCACATACTGGTTTACCTAGTGTTTCATGTAATTCCTTAATATACCTCACCTTAAAAGATTTCATTTTCTTTTTTAAGAAGCTGTATTTGGTTCCATACTAAGCTACATTTGGCTTTAGAGCAATGGTTCTAAAGTGGGTACCACCACCATCCCCACCAAGGGGCAGTGGGATTACCTGGGGGGCTCTAAGAGGCAAGGGTAGAGATGTGAAGGGAAAAAACCAGAAAAAATTGGGAATTTTTTTTTTTCTTGAAGTCTTTTTTGTTTTTTCCCGAAAAATTGAAAAAAAGGAAAGGAAAGGGGAAAAATGATTATGGAAAGTTTTATTTTAACATGATGAATAAAACATTTTAAGACAAGGTGTTCAAATATTTTCCAAATCATTTCTAAAAAAATATGTATGGTATCAGATTGTTCGAATTTCTATGCATTGAGGACAAGCCCATTCATTGAAACTTAGTCCTACACTCCCTTCTTACACTCCCCCCTCTTCAATTCTTTTTATGAGAATGAGTTTTTTATTTTTATTTTATACTGTGGAGAGGAAATATGAATAATTGTTACTTCTGGATTTTTAAAAATTGTTTTGTGGAGGTCTTTTTATCTGTTCCACATGAACTAGTAAACAGTTCAGGAGATTGTTGCTCCATTTGTTACAATTACAAATAAATATTATTTAAAAAGTAAATTCTATTTGTAATAATTGTTTGGATACACTATATTTTTAGTATGCTCGTTGTGATAATTTTATGCCAAATAAAATGGTCCATAGTCATGCTTTATGTTCCTGAAGTAACAGAATGACTTTCAATCTGGAAAAAAAAAGAGAAGAAATGCTATTGTAGCATTTTTTTTCAATTTTTCCAAAAAAATCTGGGTTTTTTTCTGAAAAAAAATGGGTTTTTTTTCCAAGCTTCTAAATTTCCAGAAATTTTACATCTCTAGGCAAGGGGAGACAATGAAGGTGGGTCTTTTGATCATGTTGTTCGCTTTTTTACAGTTGAACAGCCTATGGCAGCATGCTGGCAAGGATATAAAGATATAAGATTTCACAAATACTATTTTCATAAAGGGGGGAAATCTTTGAAAGGAAAATTTAGGAAGCAGAAGGGAAAAATGGGGTAATTGGGGAAAATTTTAAGATATAAACAGAATTATTTCGATTAGCCTATGACATCTGAGTGGGAGAGGGCTGCCACCCTAATAGCTGTGAGTAATTAATATCATAAGGACCACCAACAGATAGACCAACTTAAGAAATTAATAGGACTGGAATTACCCGCTGAAGAAATTGTGAACCACCTGTTATTTGAATAGCACCATAATTGTATTTTATGGTTTTTAGTTTTGCCTTGTTTTAGTGATTTTGGTATGTAATCTTTTCTGGTTGTTTGTTAGCAGCCCTGTGTCCGTTCACAGAGAGGGTAGGATATAAATCTAAAGTAAGTAAATAAATAAAAATTCTGGTAAAAGGAAAAATTATGGTAAATGAGTATATTTTCAGCAAAAAACCCATTAAAAATAGTCAAACCATAAGAAAGAAAATATAACATGTATTTATTTAGAACTACAGTAATAAAATGAAATAAACAATAGAAGGGTTAAAAAGAGGTGATAAATTAAAATTGTCTTCTATATTCCTTTAGATTCAAGCCATTATTTTTCTTTATCTTTTTTCGGTCTTCAAGGCCCTTTGGTCTTCCAGGACCTTCTAGAACTATTTATGTATGCCATTTTCTTCTGCCAAACATTTCAACATATTATCCAGTATCCATCAGTTTTCATACATAGAAACACATATTTTCAATCAAGCATTATTCTATGGGTGAATGAATTTTATAAAACATAAGTAACACTGATTTTCAAAAAATATACCCCCCCCCCCAATATTTATTACATAGCATAGTTTGTCATTGATTACTAGAATTTTGAATATTGTTACCGTGGCCTGTATTTCTCTCAGTTACCCATTTGTTTTTATCTTAGCCTCTAAACTGAAGTTCACTGGCTATCAAAAGGCAACTGTGTGAGACACTTTTGTGACTTTTTGACACTGTTGTGGGTTTTTTAAAAAAAAGACATGAATGTTCTGCTCAGTGACTAATTCTAAAGAGATTGGGCATGGCTTTGCTTATTTACCCAAACTATTTGCAAAGTTAAATGAAGTTAATTTGCAGTTGCAAGGAAAGGAGGTCAATCTTATTAAGGAAAATCTGTCATATCTACATTTTATTTCAATTAAATCTATTCAAATGGAATATTGGCTATCATGAAGTATATCAATTATTAAGCCTGTTCAAACTAGAAGAGCAAGGCAGGATACAAGATGATGATCTGTAATTTTTATGTGTGTGACGATTTGGATATGCTTCATCAAAGATACATCTGAGTGATCTGAGTACCATTTTTGAAAGGGAATTCCAGATTGGGTGATAAATCCATTTTCAGAAACTGATGAAATTGCAATAGTGGAGAAAAAACTAATTGAGCTACAAAAATACACTGAGCAGAAGCATACCTAGAGTTTTGTTTACAGAAGGAAATTTCTGATTGCTATCCTGCACTATAGACAATAGTTAAAATGCTTTTTGTTGCATTTCCAACATCCTGTTTGGTAGAATATGGTTTTAAGTGTGGTCATCCAACTTCTCTCCAAACCAAGAAATCAACTATACATGGTGATTTAAGACTTCTGCTAAGTGACTTTAAGCCAGACATTGAGAAACTGATATCCATCAGAGTAACCCATCACATTAAAAATGTATCAAACAGTGAAGTAATTACTAAATGTGGTATCTAAGATCCTTGGTAAATGACTGTCAGACTTTGAAAAGTTGGGATCACTGAATCAAGCTCATCAATTTTGTCAAACAGACTAAACGTTTTAATAAAATTTTGAAGAAATGTGCAATTAATTGTTACAGTTTAGAATTTATTGTTATCTTACTTAAAGGGTTGTGCAAACTGCTATTCTGAAAAATAATTCTTATGGAGTAGGAGGCATTGGGGATAATTTTATGGAACCAAGGGCGTGGTGGCCCCCCAAAAGTTTCTTAAATAGAAAAATCTTGTGTAAATTTTATTCATCTTTAACAATATCAAGTTCTCTGAAGACATGATGGTTTCTCGTGTTCTTTACAAGTGTCAAGTACAGCCAACTAGTGCCTCCTCTCTCTTTGCTTCCTCATCTCATTCATCTCCTGCAGGGAGGTAACACAGTCTCCAAATACAGGGACAGAATACACATTTCCAGGCTCCCCCTTGCTTTGAGGTTGTAGAGGAAGATGGAAGCAGATCAGTCACAAATCATGGATGCTGCCTTTCTCACCATTTCTGGGATAAATACATAATTCAGTCTGGATTTTTCCAGACAATGTTTTTTCTCTTCATATGAAAAACGTTAGTTTAGTCACTACTGATTTAAAGTACAATTGTCTGGATTACAAATGTACATTCATCACTTAGTGACTACAGTATCAAATGCTATCAGAACAGTGTGAATCAGCTTTTATGGCTCTTCTTGTGAGAATTAATAAGCCCATGCCAACTCATACTTTTCAGGTTACAGATGTGGAGTCAGCTACAAAGCATCAACAGATATGTATCAAGTGATAAACATGCATGAGTTAAATCAGGTCTTAGTTGCTGTACAGTACTTACAAATTAAATGTGTTGAAAACAAACATACAATCACCTTGATTTAAGGTTTATGACTGTCATCACCTCCCATAGCAGTCTGACCACCAGCACTGGCAGTACCTCTGAGACTTTGTTCGCTCCCAGTGTGTCCGGCTAAGTAGAACCCTTCATCTCACAAAACAAGATATTCACTGGGAGACATTGTACTTTTTTTTAAGCAATCAGGCCAAAAAGACTGCCTATGCCAATCTAAATCCTCCTATTTGAAGAACTATATTCTACATTTTTAAGCTATTGAAAATAGGCTTGATTCTATGTAGAACTTTAACCTTAAAACAGCATTTAAACACTGCTGTCTCCTAACAAGTTTAATATTCATAGTTGAGTTAAATAACCTTACAAATAACTAGGACATCACTTTAATGAATATTCTATGATTCCCTAATTTTTTACAACTTGCGGCTGAATCAGCTCCTTCAGTCACCAAACATATGCTCAAATAGCCAACTTTCAGCCATCAACAAATATTTCTTTCCAGAATGAGACTAAAGAGCTACTGGACACCCTTTAAAACAAAAATGACCACTTAAAGCAGTCATTTGGCACCTTACGTAGGAACAAACTAACTGTGCCTTCATTATCGAAGGTCAATGTTCAGACAAACCTCCTCAATGCAGAAGTCCTTCACAGTAAACAAAAACAAAATGTGCAAGTTTATGTTAACTCCAAAAATGTATTCTATGAAAATATGACTAAACAATGGATATGCTTTTCTTTTGTGAAAGATGCCAAGCAATATTCTACTAAAATAACTTGAGTCAACATTCCTAGTTGAAGCAAGTCTTTCAACAGCTCCAAGTATGAAAGCATACACTACCATAAAAAGGTCAAATAAAACTCTTAGATCACAAATAAAATAATGCATTGTATTCACACACTGCATACCCATCTATTTTCTCAAATTAAGGAACAATATTACCAAATATATATTTTTTTAATTATGTAAGTCTCCATGATCTATACACACAGTTAATTTATATACAAACACATATTTACATTGTATCATACTGCCACAAGTTGTAAAGATTTAAATATAGTGCATACATATTGAAGGGAATGACATACACCGTCTATTTTTTAAAACCATAACTGCATGAATACTTGGCTTTGGGTAGAAGGCTGTGGCCAGGAGACATAGCAATATAGGAAATGCAGCATAGGCATTTCCCTGTACTGGCTGCTCTTCCCCTCCCAATTGAGTGATAAGATTATGGGTTCAACAGGCAGGTATTGTTTCTGCTTTAAACCTCTGGCCATCTGATTATACAGCCACCTTCCTGACTTATCACCTCAAATCAACTCTCTGTCTACTACTGTGGTAATGTCTGACACTTATATAAATCCTTTATATTCTACATTTACTCTTCCTCAGGATGTCACCCTAAATTAATTAAAGAATCACAAACCCACTAAGATCTATCGTAACCCATCTCGACAAATATTACTGAGTCAGCACTCACTATTGTTCCCACCTGGAGATCGATTCATCATTACAGCCTCCTTAGTAATGGGAGGGACCACCCCCCCTCAAAACCCTATATAAACTGTGTCCAAATCACATTATATCATCCATTCTGTAAGGTGCCACATACAGTCTGTACCCCCATTACTCTCTGTAACTGGCTCTTTAGGGCGTGTCACACTGGTCATGCATGCTCTCCATTTCTCTTTGCTGCACGGATGTCTGCACTACAGGACAGGCAGTATCACCCGCTTCAACCAAACCCCACAACTCCCTATCGATCACCTCTATCCTTCTTAGCCCTTGATTGTGTATATATTGCTGCTTGTGTGCGTGATTGTACCTTTTTACATTATTTTCTAGTAAACATTATAAAATATATTTGATCTGGAGTGTTCCTTTATGAGAATCGGACCTTCGCATAATTGCTGAAGATCTCAGCTCCTAATTCACTCTGCTTAAGTGTCCTTCTTGCTAATTTCCCCATCTAAAAGAGGAGACATCAAGCATTTCCAGTAACAAGGCCAGCAAGTCTAAAAACTAAATGTCAACAAGCTCACAAACTCACCCTATCAATCCACATGAACCAAAGCCCAACATATCTGCAGCTTCCATCAAGGCTAATGTAAATGCCAAAAGCTCAAGGCACCTTGCCTCCCTCATGACCAAATAAAATCAATGGCAGCCTTCAAGAGTTAAGAGACAATCACAGAGCCAACACCCAGAAGCATGATGGTACAAGAACATGAAGGATCAGTGCACTAGGTTTGTGATAATTCTTTATGAGAAAGCAGTATGTCCCCCTTCCCCCAAATATTGTAAGTATTCCTGTTACACCAGTCAACAATTATTCCAAGCTTAATATGAATATATTGTTCTGATTCTCCAACACATCCCAATTCTGTTGACACTGGAAAAAAAGAAACAGCTTGAGATTAAAATGATATTATCTTCCAGCAGCAGGAGACTATATACTGTTCATTGCTATAAAAAGAGAAAAAAGAAATAATTCCTGATAATAAATGTTGTCTCTACTCTATCCTCTTTATTTATTACTCATTTATGGCCACATCTTCATCCAAGAGAATTTGGAATAGCAGCATGACATCCAAGGGAAATATTAAGAACATAAGAGAAGCCATGTTAGATCAGGCCAATGGCCCATCCAGTCCAACACTCTGTGTCACAGTGTCCCAAAAAAATTATATATATACACACGCACACACATATATACAGACTGTGGCTAATCGACACTGATGGACCTCTGCTCCATATTTTTATCTAATCCCCTCTTGAAGGTGGCTATACTTGTGGCCGCCGCCACCTCCTGTGGCAGTGAATTCCACATGTTAATCACCCTTTGGGTGAAGAAGTACTTCCTTTTATCCGTTTTAACCTGTCTGCTCAGCAATTTCATCGAATGCCCACGAGTTCTTGTATTGTGAGAAAGGGAGAAAAGTACTTCTTTCTCTACCTTCTCCATCCCATGCATTATGTTGTAAACCTCTATTATATCACCCCGCAGTCGACATTTCTCCAAGCTAAAGAGCCCCAAGCGTTTCAACCTTTCTTCATAGGGAAAGTGTTCCAGCCTTTTAATCATTCTAGTTGCCCTTTTCTGGACTTTCTCCAATGCTATAATATCCTTTTTGAGGTGGGGCAACCAGAACTGCAGACAGTACTCCAAATGAGACCGCAACATCAATTTATACAGGGGCATTATGATACTGGCTGATTTGTTTTCAATTCTCTTCCTAATATTTCCCAGCATGGCGTTGGCCTTTTTTATTGCAATTGCACACTGTCTGGACATTTTCAGTGAGTTATCTACCACGACCCCAAGATCTCTCTCTTGGTCAGTCTCTGCCAGTTCACACCCCATCAACTTGTATTTGTAGCTGGGATTCTTGGCCCCAATGTGCATTACTTTGCACTTGGCCACATTGAACCGCATCTGCCACGTTGACGCCCACTCACCCAGCCTCAACAGATCCCTTTGGAATTCCTCACAATCCTCTCTGGTTCTCACCACCCTGAACAATTTAGTGTCATCTACAAATTTGGCCACTTCACTGCTCACTCCCAACTCTAAATCATTTATGAATAAGTTAAACAGCATGGGACCCAGTACCGAGCCCTGCGGCATCCCACTGCTTACCGTCCTCCACTGCGAAGACTGCCCATTTATACTCACTCTCTGCTTCCTATTACTCAGCCAGTTTTTGATCCACAAGAGGACCTGTCCTTTTACTCCATGACTCTCAAGCTTTCTAAGGAGCCTTTGATGAGGAACTTTATCAAAAGCTTTCTGGAAGTCAAGGTAAACAACATCTATTGGGTCTCCCTTGTCCACATGTTTGTTCACCCCCTCAAAGAAATGTAACAGGTTAGTGAGGCAAGATCTTCCCTTACAGAACCCATGCTGAGAATTCCTCAATAACCCGTGTTCAGCAATGTGCCTACTCATTCTGTCCTTGATAATGCTTTCTACCAACTTTCCCGGTATTGAAGTCAGACTGACTGGCCTGTAATTTCCCGGATCTCCTCTGGAACCCTTTTTAAAGATGGGGGTGACATTTGCTACCTTCCAGTCCTCAGGAACGGAGGCAGATTTCAATAAAAGATTACAGATTTTTGTCATAAGATCCAAAAGTTCAACTTTGAGTTCTTTCAGACCTCTCGGATGTATGCCATCCGGACCCGATGACTTATTAGTTTTTAATTCATCTAACAGTTGTAGGACCTCCTCTTTTGTCACCTCAATCTGACTCAGGTCTTTCAAAACCCCTTCCAAAATTAGTGGTTCTGGGGCGGGCAAAAAGTTCTCATCTTCCACAGTGAAGATGGAGGCAAAAAAATGCATTCAGCTTCTCAGCCATTTCCCTATCCTCCTTCAGTAATCCTTTTACCCCATGGTCATCCAAGGGCCCCACTGCCTCCCTGGCTGGTTTCCAGCTTCTAATATATTTGAAGACATTTTTATTGTTGGTCTTTTATGTTTTTTGCAATATGCTCCTCATAGTCCCTTTTTGCCTGCCTGATCACAGTCTTGATTTGCCACAGCCTGTGTTCCCTTTTATTAATCTCACTTGGACTGGTTTTCCACCACTTAAAGGAGTCCTTACAGCTTCCATTACTTTGTTTGTTAACCATGCAGGCCTTTTCTTATGCCTGTTTGTGCCTTTCCTAACTTGTGGTATGTATTTTATCTGAGCTTATTGGATTATAGTTTTAAATAGTGTCCAAGCTTCCCCAAGGGTTTTGACCGTATTTACCTTTCCTTTCAGTTTCCTCCTCACATGCCTCCTCATCTCAGAGAATTTACCCCTTTTAAAGTTAAACGTGGTTGTGGTGGTCTTTTTGGGCAACTCCCTATTTATACAAATGGTGAAATCAACAACATTATGGTCACTGCTCCCAAGTGGCGCAATCACTTTTACATCTCTCACCAAGTTCTCCCTAAGAGGCAGAGGACATCTTGGGTGTTTTCCCACCGTCCAATCAGGGAGGCAGGAATCTAAAAGATCTTCCCCTTCCTGTGGCTGTGGGAACCACCCTTCAGTTCTGTTCCTGCCTCAACAGGGAGAGCAAGTGTTTAGAATAGGCTCCTATTCTTTTCTTGGAGAGAGACTAATTTCTTAAAAAAAAAAAAAACTTTCCTCAGATCTTTTTCTTCTCCTTCCTATCCTAATCTAATTATTCTACTTTACCCTTCGTCTAAATACTGCAGCCCTTTGTTCACTCACCAGTTCTTCTTCTTTTCGCTACTCCTCCCCCCCCTTTCCATTTTCCTTCGGAGAGAGGAGCGGCGCCGCGGAAACCGCGAGCAAAATGCAAGCCGCGGCGCGAATAGAGGCCAGATGGCACGTCGGGGGAGAGATCCTTTTTTAGATGACGACTCGGTGCCCGACGCATCGCGCGGGGCCGAAAGGCCACTTCCCGGAGCCGGCATGACCTTGGGGCTTGCCTCGGCTGCCGGCAACGTGCCCTGTAGGGGCAGAAGAAAAGACGAAAGGAAGCGGCGCTGGTCTTATTCTGCAGCGGAGGAGGCCTCCTCAGAGCTGCATTCCGGCTGCGACGGCCATTTTGAGCGCCACAAAAAGGCGCGAAAGGAAGCAGGCCTGCAGGCCGACAGCCTCCAGTGGCGGGGGACGATGGATGCCAATCTCCAGGCGGGAGACCCCAGCGCCTTCAGTGACCAGCCAACTCAGGAAGCTCCGCAGACCTACCAGCCCCAGAGGGGCTCTGGTAACGTACCCACCATGGGGCCCTCTTTGTTTGCAGAATTTTTAGACTCCATAAAACAAACTGTGGGTGCAGCAGTTATGGCAGCCACCCACAAGAGACCAAGGTCCCCTAGCCATGCTTCCTCCTCCAGATCCCCATCTCCCAAGAGATCCAGGGGGCATTCTAAGGCTCCAAGGGGTTCCTCAGCCAGTGATTTCCGGGAGGGTGAGAGGCTCCCATATGAAGCTCTATCGGAGGAGTCTTATGGGGAAGAACGGGAGGAGGGTGAATTCCTCTCAGATGAAGAAATAGAGAGCACTACTGTGCCAGAACCCTCCTCACGCCTTTTCAAACCAGAGGAGTTTCAATCTCTTCTTCCCAAAGTGCTAGCTGCACTGGACCTTCAGGGGTCACCTGAGGAACAGGAAACTACAAGTTCCCTGACTAACCCCAAAAATAAGCCCAAGGGAAACGCAGAGTTCTTCCCGAGGCACCGTGCTTCGGACAACGTCTTCCCCTTCCCAGAGTTCTTTGAACGTCATTTAAAAGCTGAATGGGCCAAACCAAGTGTCAGCAAGCAGGTTCCCAATTCTGTCAAAAAATTGTATGAGCTTCCCTCCTTTGCTAACGATATGTTACAGGTTCCCCTGGTCGATGCTCCCGTGGCAGCCCTACAGTCCCAGGGGTTGCTAGCTGAGGACGGTCAGGGTTCAGTCCGCGACAGTTGGGACAGGAAAATCGACCTGGCCTTGAGGAGGAGCCACGAGGCCACAGCCCTGGCCATCAAGGCAACTACTGCTACTTCTATTGTGGCTAGAGCAGCAATAGTGTGGGTCAGACGCTTAGCACAACTCGTACCAGACACGGATAAGAGGATTCTGGAGGGCACCAGCAGACTCATGCGGGCAGCAGAGTTCTCAGCGGACGCCTCACTGGACTCTCTTTCGTTCTCAGCCAGGGCGATGGCAGCTAACACCGTCGCGAGAAGGGGCTTATGGCTGAGAGCGTGGCCAGCCGACAATCACTCAAAATCCATCGTGTCAGGCTATCCCTTTCAAGGAGAGAAGCTATTCGGGGACTCACTGGAGAAGATCCTGGTGGAGACGCGAGACAAAAAGAAAGCAATGCCAAAGTTTCTGAGACGCCCCGACAGACGGGGGTTCGGTTCTAGTTCCTTTCGTAACACAGCCAACTTCTCCAAGCCTAAACAAGAATACAGAAGACAATCCTGGGGTCAATCCAAACAAACTTTCCGCAAGAACTTCTCCAACCCCCGATTCCAGAGGAACCAGCCCAACCGATCGGACAAGTTTGAGAAGGGCCCCAAGCCCAGTAAGGCATGACTGGGATCTCATCCCAGTAGGGGGCCGCTTGCTTCACTTCCATCAAGCCTGGAGGGAGTCACGGGCGGACTCATGGACTCTGGACATTGTTACTCGGGGCTACCCGATAGAATTCAAGCGCTCACCCCCAGACCGCTTTATCGTTTCTCCTCTTCGCTTGAACCCGGGTCGGAGGAATGTTACCCTCAGGGCTATAGACCACCTCCTAGAGATCGCAGCTATAGAACAAGTTCCCTTGAACCAGAGATATCAAGGTGTCTATTCGATCTTCTTCACAGTGCCCAAAAGGAACGGGGACTGGAGGGCGATCCTGGACTTAAAATTCCTGAACAAGAACATCAAACTTCGACACTTCAGAATGGAGTCCATCAGGTCCATTACAGAAGCCCTACATCACCAAGATTACATGGCATCACTGGATCTAACGGAGGCTTATTTGCACATTCCGATCCTACCCGCGCATCGCAGATTTCTTCGTTTTTGCGTGAACAGATCGCACTACCAATTCAGGGCCCTTCCATTCGGCCTGGCGACGGCACTGCGGGTGTTCACCAAGGTCCTGGTGAATCCGATAGCACACCTCAGACAGAGGGGAATCCACGTGCACCCCTATCTCGACGACCTGTTGATAAGATCTTCGTCGAGGAGGGAAGCGGAATTGGACGTCCAGCGCACTGTCAATTGCCTTCAACAGCACGGGTTCTTAATAAACCTATCCAAAAGCCAATTGCATCCGACCCAGAGACTGGAACATCTGGGCATGATAATCGACACCAACTTGAACTCCATATTCCTTCCGGAGGACAAGATCTCAAAGACCAAGACACTGGTACAGCAGGTGATTCAGGGGTCATCATCAACGCTCCTGACACTAGCAAGGCTCATGGGTCTCCTGATCTCGAATCTCGAGGCATTACAGTGGGGTCGCCATCACACCAGACAGTTGCAAATGTTTCTACGACCCTATCAACTCTGCATCATGGAGAGATGTGCCATCTCACTGACGGTACCGATGAAGGTCAAGGAGAGTCTTCTGTGGTGGACCAAGACCACCAACCTTCGGCAGGGAAGAATCTACGCCGCAGAGAGAGAACTACAACTGTTCTCAGACGCCAGCCTCTCAGGTTGGGGGGCTACTCTCAACGAGGTTCCCACACAGGGTCTGTGGTCAGCCAAGGAGTCGACTCTTCCAATCAACCTTCTGGAGCTCCGGGCCATACGATTGGCACTACTCTACTTTCAGGTCCAGGTATCGGGACAGCACGTGCTAGTGCGAACGGACAATATAGCGGCGAAAGCCTACTTAAACAATCAGGGGGGGTCCAGGTCCAGTTCCCTTTACAAGGAGGCTGCGAAGTTATTCGAATGGGCGGAACTCCATTTAAAATCAATAAGAGCGGAGCACATCAAGGGGGGCTGCAATGTCCAAGCAGACTGGCTCAGTCGGGAGAGCATTCAAGCAGGGGAGTGGTCGCTCAACAGGGCCTTGTTTCTGAAGATAGTGAACCATTTCGGCCCACCTTCACTGGATCTCTTTGCGTCTCACCAGAATCACCAGCTCCCTCGGTTCTTCACGAGGTACTACCACAGTCGGGCGGAGGCCACAGACGCCTTAACATCTCCATGGCCGCAGGATCTCCTATACGCCTTTCCCCCGATACCGGTCATTCCCAAGTTGCTCAGGAAGATCAGCCGGCTGGGGGCCGAGGTCATACTAGTTGCACCCTGGTGGCCTCGTCATCCTTGGTTTTCTTCAATTCAGCAGATGTCGGTAGAAGAACCTCTCCACCTACCAGTTCAACCAGACATGCTATTGCAGGGACCAGTATGGCACCCCCATCCCGAATGGCTGAGTCTGACCGTGTGGAGGTTGAGAGGAGATCACTACTAGACCTAGGCTATTCTAGTGATGTGACCAATACAATTCTAGCTTCCAGAAGAGAATCCACTACACGGATCTATAACGCGTCTTGGAAGGCCTTCCACAGGTGGTGTAGGAGAAAACAGGTGGACCCGCTACAGCCTACGGTCCCTAGGATCCTACAATTTCTTCAAGACGGCCTCCGATCCGGACTGAAACCTGCTACTCTCAGACGACAGGTCGCGGCCCTGGCATCAGTTCTCCAGCAGGTAGATGGCGTACATCTGCCATCCCATCCACACCTCCGGCGGTTCCTTAGAGGGGCTTCCTTGAGCTCTCCACCACAAACGCATCGCTTTCCAACTTGGCGACTGAACACGGTGCTCTCGGCTCTAACCAATCCACCCTTCGAACCATTAATGTCCGTACCATTAAGGATAATGCGCATGAAGACGATTTTCCTGGTGGCAATAACCTCGGCCAGGAGGATCTCGGAAATCGGTGCGATGTCGGTCAGGAAGGAACTTTGCGTATTTCATACCCGGATCCCACTTTCCGCCCGAAGATTTCCTCTAGATTCCACCAGAGCCAGGAGATCAACCTACCATCGTTTTGTCCAGATCCCAAGCACCCGAAGGAGCGCACGTGGCATACCTTGGACGTGCGCAGGGCACTCAAGATCTACTTGATTAGGACTGAGACATTTCGTAAATCTGACGCCATGTTGTCAGTGTGGCAGAACCCAGAATGGGACAGAAGATGTCCAAGTCTGCCATCAGTTATGCAATCAAGCAGTGCATAACGGAGGCATACAAGGCGTTACACCTCAAAGTTCCACAAGGAATCACGGCACATTCGACCAGGAGTTCAGCGGCCAACGCGGCCTTCAATAAGAACGCCTCTGTCGAGGAGGTGTGCAAGGCAGCTACATGGTCTTCAATATCCACCTTTATCCGGCACTATAAACTGAATGGCTACGCATCAGCAGACGCCGCCTTCGGCAGGCGAATCCTTCAACACGTCCTGCCCGAGTAGGGCGACTCCACCCTGCTTAACAATACTGCTCTGGGAGCACCCAAGATGTCCTCCGCCTCTTAGGGAGAACGACCCTTGGCACTTACCGTGAGGGGTCCTTCTCCTAAGAGGACAGGAGGACATCTTGCCCTCCCATCTATCGCCCTACCTTGGGCAGCCTGTTCCTACTCCTTTATTCTACACCTGTTGCTGGTACTTTCTACTGATTATGTCCATTGTCATGGACCTGTTTTTTCTCTCTTACGTTCCTTTTTTAGGGTTTACCTTGAATTTCAATCTGCCGCGTTTAGGCAGTTGTACCTGACGTACCGTTAACTGTTTGCATGAGAAGTTCCTTTTTTTTACTAGATATAGGATTTTCGTACTGCTTCTCGGAGTCACCCGAACTGAAGGGTGGTTCCCACAGCCACAGGAAGGGGAAGATCTTTTAGATTCCTGCCTCCCTGATTGGACGGTGGGAAAACACCCAAGATGTCCTCCTGTCCTCTTAGGAGAAGGACCCCTCACGGTAAGTGCCAAGGGTCGTTTTGGGCATTACTTAGGACCAAATCCAGGATCGCCCCACCCCTGGTAGGTTCTGAGACCATCTGCTCCATAGCACAGTCATTGAGAGCATCAAGAAACTCAATCTCTTTCTCTCGACCAGAACACATATTGACCCAATCAATCTGTGGGTAGTTAAAATCACCTATTACGACATAGTTTTTACATTTAGCTGCTATCTTTAAGCCTTCCATCATATTATAATCGTCCTCTCTCTTTTGATTTGGTGGGCGATAACAAACTCCCATAGTTAAATTTCCTTTTGGGCCCTCTATTTCAACCCAAAGCATTTCTAAAAGGGAATTAATTCTCCGACCTGAGTCTTACTGGACCATATATCCTCTCTGACATACAGAGCCACCCCACCTCCAACCCTTCCCTCCCTATCCTTCCGATATAACTTATATCCAGGAATCACCGTGTCCCACTGATTCTCCTCATTCCAGCAAGTTTCTGAAATTCCCACAATGTCTATGTTTTCTCCCAACACTAAACATTCCAATTCACCAATTTTACTTCAAACACTTTTAGCGTTTTCATACAAACAGCTATAATTTCTCAGGCAAGCTAGGCCCGCCACCTTCCTCCTGCCGCCTCGAGACTCTGGCAGACAGTCCATACTGTTTGTCACCATCACAGTGGACAACTCTGATCCGTTACCCAGTAGAAAAATAGCAGCCAACCCTTCATCTCTTTGAGATGAGTCCTCCCAAACCAGAGACATTTCATCTCCTGTCGGCTTTCTCCCAAGATTTAGTTTAAAAACTGCTCTGCCACCTTTTTGATTTTAAGCGCCAGCAGCCTGGTTCCATCCGGGGTCAAGTGGATACCGTCTCTTTTGTACAGCTCCCACTTGTTCCAGAAAGCATCCCAGTGCCTAACAAACTTAAACCCTTCCTCCTTACACCATCGTCTCATCCACACATTGAGACTTCTAATTTGTGCCTGTCTCTTCTGCCCTGCACTTGGAACAGGTAGCACTTCTGAGAAGGCTACCTTGGAGGTCCTGGCCTTAAGTCTCCCACCTAGCAGCCTAAATTTTGCCTCCAGGACCACATGACTGCATTTCCCCACATCGTTGGTGCCAACATGCACCACGACCACAGGCTCCTCCCCAGCACTATCTATCAGCCTATCTACTACACGCGTAATGTCCGCTACCTTCGCACCAGGCAGGCAAGTCACCATACGGTCAGTATGCGGTTTTGCCACCCAGCTGTCTACTCGCCTAAGGATCGAATCACCAACTACCAACCCCGCCCCCTCTCCCCCTGCCCAGGGATGGTTCCTTGGCGCGAAAGGATTCCCACTCACCAACTGAAGAAGAGGTCCCTTCTGAGGGTGCATTCCCCTTATCCTTAGCACGGTGCCCTGTTCCCTCTTGATCCTCACGCTCTCTGGCAGCAACGGGGCTGCTACGTTCAGAGCGGGGCTCATCTAACTGACCGTCTCTGCTTCTCCAGGGCAGTCACCTTGGCCTCAAGGGTACGAACTTGTTCCCTGAGGACCAGGAGCTCCTTGCATCGAGCACACACCCAAGACTTCTGTCCTTTGGGCAGATAGTCATACATGTGACACTCAGTGCAAAACACTGGAAAGCCCCCACCCACCTGCGATCTTTACCTTATGATCCTTACCATCAAAGCTGCCTTTATTTCCTATTTCCTATGGGACGGATGACCTCCAGCGGCATCTGGATTGAGGCGGTGTGGCGGTGCTGATGTTGTTAGACCTGTCGGCCGTGTTCGACACGATCGACCATCGGCTACTGCCCCGCCGCCCCGCCGATGTTGGGGTTGGGGGGTTGGCCCTACAATGGCTCTCCTTCTTCCTCAAGGATCGGGGACAAAGGGTGGCAATCGGGGGTGAGCTCTCCCAGAGACGCACACTACATTGTGGGGTGCCTCAGGGAGCAGTCCTATCGCCGATGCTATTTAATATCTATATGCGCCCCCTTGCCCAGATTGCCAGGAGGTATGGGCTTGGGTGTCACCAGTATGCAGATGACACCCAGCTCTATCTGCTAATGGATAGCCGGCCTGGCTGTGTCCCAGAGAATTTGGACCTGGCACTGCAGGCCGTGGCAACTTGGTTAAGACTGAGTGGGCTGAAATTGAATCCAGCGAAGACAGAGGTCCTTTACCTGGGTCGGGGCGCTCTGGGAGGGGAAATACCTCTCCCGGTTTTTGCCAGGTCAAGAGCCTGGGAGTTCTACTGGAGCCTTCATTTTCAATGGAGGCCCAGATAGCAGCCACTGCCAAATCAGCCTTTTTTCACCTGAGGCGGGTGAGGCAGTTGGCTCCCTTCCTAGAGCATCGGGACCTGGCAGCAGTGATCCATGCAACGGTCACCTCGAGATTAGATTACTGTAATGCCCTCTACATGGGGCTGCCTCTGTGCCGAACCCGGAAGCTGCAGTTAGTGCAGAACGCGGCTGCTAGATTGCTGCTGGGGCTCCCAAAGTGGGAGCACATACAGCCGGGGCTGCGTGAACTGCACTGGCTGCCAGTTATATACCGGATTCGTTACAAAGTGCTGGTCATTACCTTTAAAGCCCTATATGGCCGAGGACCTGTCAACCTTAGGGACCGTCTCTCCCCGCACGAACCCCAGAGAGCACTGAGGTCAGCAGGGAAGAACCTGCTGACTATCCCTGAGCCAAAAGAGGCAAAACTCCAGAGTACCCATACTCGGGCTTTCTCTGTCATGGCTCCACAGCTGTGGAATCAGCTTCCAGAAGAAATGCGGGCCCTGCGGGACTTTGAACAGTTCCGCAGGGCCTGTAAGACCATCCTGTTCCGAATGGCCTTAGCTGAGTAGAACTGCTAAGTAAAACTTGCCATCTGGGAAATAGCACAAAAATATTAATTTTACTGTTTTTAGAATTTTAATGGATTTTAATTAATTGTAGTTAAAATGTTATATTATAGAATGTATGTATTGAATTCTTGCTGTTAGCCACCCTAAGCCTGCTTCGGCGGGGAGGGCGGGATACAAATAAAATGTGATGATGATGATGATATTTACAAACACATAACACAGCATTATGCAGTAGTTTAATCACTGCTTCTTTTCATTCAAAACTTGGATGCATATCATAAGACCACTCCTGCTGGATGAGTCCATCTAGTCTGTTCCTTTAGTGGCCAAAAAGATGCCCTGTAAGGCCCATAAGAAAGAGCCCCGTGGCGCAGAGTGTTAAAGCTGCAGTATTTCAGTCCTAAGCTCTGCTCATGACCTGAGTTTGATCCCCGGCGGAAGCTGAGTTTTAAGGTAGCCGGCTCAAGGTTGACTCAGCCTTCCATCCTCTTGAGGTCGGTAAAATGAGTACCAGATTGCTGGGGGGAAAGTGTAGATGACTGGGGGAGGCAATGGCAAACCATCCTGTAAAAAGTCTGCCATGAAAATGTTGTGAAAGCAACGTCACCCCAGAGTCAGAAACGGCTGGTGCTGGCACAGGGGACAGTCCCGTAGCCAGGATTTGAAGAACTGGGAGGCCCTGATTTTTTTCAGGGGGCACATAGTGGCCCCAACCTCCATGGCCTTCTCTCCTACCACCGCTGAGAAGGAAAGCTGCCAGCTCGCTGCCATACAGCCTTCCCCCTCCCCAAAGCTGCCCCAAGGTGATCCCTTTCCACCCTTCTTCCAGCAGCTCTGGTGGGGAGCCACTCAGAGGTTTAGATACGTGCCACATGGTCTCCTGCAGTTACCTGTAGCATGATCCAGCTAGGCAAGCCCGGCAAGACAAGGGGTGGGGGGGAAGGCGCCATCAAGTCGCAACTGACTTTTGGGGCTACAAGACCTTCAATATGGTTTTCTTCCTGTTGGAGGGCGAGCCGAGGCTGCCCAAGCACAGCTCCCACCCTTGCTCAGGTAGCCAGCGAGACCAGGCCAGAAAACTCCTCTCCACTAATTTATTACTCATTTCCCTTGGATGTCTAATATTTCCCTTGGATGTCATGCTGCCATTCCAAATTCTCTTGGATGAAGATGTGGCCATAAATGAGTAATAAATAAACATCACCTCTCCACTAATCCCCAGCTCCAGACTGCAGCCGGGACCTCCACTTGTGTACGCCAGCCTACCCTCCCCTGCCCTGTCTGCAATGGAGCCATCCATCCCCTACCCCCACTGCCCCACTTGAGGGCCAGAATGGCCTCTTCTTGCAGGCGCCCTCTAGCCCAATGTCAGCCCAACATGGAGCTTAACTTTCAGTCCTGGGTGCTGAAAGTGCCCTGTTGTTTCTGCTTGCTGGGGGGGGGGGCGGTTCAGAGATTTCTTTCAGCCCCTAAGCAAGCAGAAGCAACACAGAGCTTAACTTTCATTCCTGGACACTTAAAATGCCCAGTTGTTTCTGCTTGCTGGGGGGTCAGAGATTTCTTCCAGCCCCTAAGCAAGCAGAAGCAACTTGGAGCTTAACTTTCAGTACTGCGCGCTGAAAGTGCCCCGTTGTTTCTGCTTGCTAAGGGGTCAGAGATTTCTTCCAGCCCCTAAGCAAGCAGAAGCAACTTTGAGCTTAACTTTCAGTCCTGGGCACTGAAGTGCCCCGTTGTTTCTGCTTGCTGCGGGGTCAGATATTTCTTCCAGCCCCTAAGCAAGCAGAAGCAACAGAGAGCTTAAGTTTCAGTCCTGAGCTCCAAAGTGCCCAGTTGTTTCTGCTTGCTGAGGGGTCAGAGAATTCTTCCGGCCTCTAAGCAAGCAGAAGAAACTGTGTATGATCATGTCCCCTAAGCAAGCAGAAGCAACAGTGTATGATGACGGCAGAATGGAGAAGCATGCAGCTGAGGCACTGGAGGCTGGTTGGGGGCCCAAGTCAGGGGGCCCTACCTAGCAGTCAGGGGCTGTTCCCCCACAGGCCCCCTCGTAGCTACGGGCCTGACAGGGGACCTTTCCTTTCCTTTTCCAAGGAGCACATATCCAAAACCTCTGCTTTTTGTTGTAACTAGTGTTCAGAGTGATACTGCCTCTGAACATGGTGGTTCCCTACAGCAGTCCTGGATAACAGCCATTGATGTAGAATAAAGTTAGACTCCAATGCCACCTTTTAGACCAACAAAGTTTTATTTAGGGTGTGAAATCTACAAATCTGACATCAGGGTTCACAAACTGAGAAACTTGTAGGAGAACACTTCAACCTTCTAGGAAATTCAATGGGTGACCTCAAAGCAACTATTTTATTACAAAGGAACTTCAAGAACAGAATAGAAAGGGAAATGGCTGAATTACACATTATTAGAACATTTGGAACAAACACCTCCCCAGGACTCAACAGGGATATTTTTGAAAAATCTTATTAAATATGCTAAACTCATTCTCATCAAAAAGAGCTATACAACAACTGTATTCTACTGTATTTAGAAGACAAGTGGGGAACTGTGAAATTCGGGGGAAGGGGGAATCCCATCTCCCACACACACCCTCTTGCAGAGCCCAGCACAGCACCCATGCTCTCTGCCAGCTCCAATGGGTCCAGCACAGAACCTTAGGTTTAGGCTGCCTGGCAGCAGCCGTCAAACCCAGCATGTCCTCAGGGTCTCCCTGAGCTGCTCTTTCTTAGGTGCAACTCAGAGTCCTGGGCTGTGGAGCTGCTGCTACTGGGCCCAGCATGGCCCCTGGGCTGCATTGCTGATGGCAGCATGCCCAGTGCAGCTTCCAGACTTAACCGGGGGGCATGCCTAATGTAGTTGTTAGGTTGGGTGGCTCCAAGGCTCAGTGCAAAGCCCTGGACTGTGCAGCCACTGGGACCAGCATGAAGCCCTGGGCTGCATGGCCTCCAGGCCCAGTGTCGAGACCCGATGCCACTGCTATTGACCACCATAGATTAGTGCATTTTCTGCACTTTTCAGGGGATTTAAATCTCCCTATGTATTTTAAGAAAGATTTTCTGCAAAAATCTCTTTAGTTTCCATGAGGTCCTGATACACAGATTTAGCTACCCACCCACATATGAAAACCATGGGTAGCTACTACAATATAAGATTGATAAGAATACAATTTTTAGACAAATCAAACTACTTAGTCAAAACTAGAGGCTTTCAAACACTTTAGTCTAGAGTAGAGGTGTCAAATATCTGGCCTGCGGGCCATAACTGGCCTGTCCAGGGCTTTTTTCTCCCCCCTCCTGTCCTCACCCTTTGAAGTTCTGAGGCTGCTGAAGTTCCCTGCTCTTTCTGCCTTGTCTTTGCTGACTGCAGCAGGAAACAAAGCTGCAAGGAAAACATGGAATGAATTTTCCATTAAGTTCTCTGTACCCAGACAGATAGGGCTCAGAGACCTTAATGGAAAATCTATTCCACATTTTCCTTGCAACTTCGTCTGTGCTGCAATGTGTTTCAGTGCAGTTTTACTTTACTTCAGTGTCCCTACAGCTAGCTGTCCCTGAAAATAAAGTGTTGTTGCATTGAGCTATCTTGTCTCTGCTGAATGGTTAGTGAGTACTCTAGCCTTGGAGCCCAAAGGGGGATATTACACTGGAGAGCTATTGTCAATCTGAGCAGAACCTGGGGAGGAGGAGAGGGGGAGAAACTTGGAGTGCCATTTCATTGTATTCTCAGGCTCAGAACATTTTATATTTTTAGTTTCTGCTGTGATCTTTGTGCTTTTTCTTGATGTTTTATTTTAAAAACTGCATTGCCAAATCCTATTATTCCCACACCTTTCCTGTTGGGTCTTGCATTTCAGTCCTGAAGTTAGAACACAGCGAACGCTACGGAGGTGACCAGTGGAAGTCCACTGGTCCCCGGACGTAGCTCGCAAATACGCTCCGCCAATCAAGATCTGTGGTGGGAAGTTTAACTGGCCAAGATTGGACCTGGCCAGGCTGAGGGTTGTTCCGAGATATGTATATAATCGGGACCCGGCCCGCGTTTCCCTCTTTTGTGATGTACTCGCTAATAAAGCATGTTGCCTTCAACACGTCTCGTCCCTCAGTACATTACATTTTCATTCTAAACAAAATATTGCAAGAGTTTTAAGCATGTTTTTATTTTAAGTTAAAGTTTGTATTTTAAGTTAAAAATAATATCTTTAATTGTGTTTGTCTCTGTCCTTTATACAGTTTATATCTCCTCTACCTCACATTATATTTTATGACATGCATGGTCTGGCCCCACAAAATCCCATTTGTGTCAGATCTATCCCTCCTAACACCCCTGGTCTAGAGGGTATTTTTAAATATAAAAAACATTTATATCCCTGCCTTTCTCCTGCACATCTCAAGGTTTTTCACACCATCTACTGTTCAAATTATATAAATTACATATGCCCATTTTTATCTGCTCTTTCCTCTTAGTGAACAGGAACAATGTAAGCAAGACTATTATGATAGGAGAAAGGAAGGCATGAGCTTGTATTTATTGGATTTGTAGGCTTCACCAGCTACAGGCAAGATATGTTGGGCTTGCTGAAACACCAATTTTTGGGCCAAAAGGCAGAGTAAAATAGTATGAATCAACAGCCACCCAAGAGCAAGCGAGGTATCTTTGGGAAGGAATGAAAACAAACAAACACTCCTCTTTTTTAGCTTATCGGCCATTTGGGCTTCCCTCAGACTGCTTACCTGGAATATACAGTCTGATAGTTTAAACAAAATTTTGAAATTATATACCATTTATATCCATGACACTGGATAAAATCCATAATATGCATCCATAATATTCGAAAACATGTTGGAAAAAATGTAGAAGAAATAGTTCTTATTTATATCTTGGGAGGTCTAGTCCAAAAGTGAAAGTTCTGGGCAAGATCATTAACCACACTGGGCAGGGGGGGGGAGGGACATAAAATACCAGTTCCCCAGCTGCAGGTCCCTGGAGGCATAATGAAGATCCCTTTTCAAAAAACCTTCAAGGATTTAATTGTTCCAATTTAGCTGCAAAAATGCAAACTGCTAAACTTTGGGAAAGCAAATTTATATGTGCCATAAATACTTGGTATGACATGATTCGAAAATAACTACACAAATTATAACTGCACAATTTTGCAATATAAATAGTACACTATGAGTGGCATCCTAAAGCATACCCTAAGTTCATTGAGAATAGAATATCACTGTCTATGACAGAACATTCTTGCTGTATTTTACTGACCTGCTGAAATTCTTAATCCAATTCTGTTGCATCATCCTGTAGTATGATTAATGAATTTGGTCAGTTATAATTTATTTTTTTCAACTTATACTGAAACTCGATATTAAAAATTTACAATAGCATAAAATAATCTTAAAATGTTTGTCACATTAAGCAAAAATGCAAAAAATTTACTAAGTTGCAACTCATATGCTCTAGGATCTATATACATGAAATGCAGAAACTTTATATTGAAGAATTATAACTGTATTTAAATGTGTTTGCTTACAAACTTTATCTCTTTATGAATGTGATAAACTGTATAATTGTGTAATAACAGTAAAGAACAATGTGAAAATTCTTATGGTTTCATAAATGCTAGAAAGGTCTTTTGGTTTTTCAGGCATTATATTAGAAGCTAGGATGGACATGGACCAAAAGCACAAGTGGCAACTATCACACTCAAATGTCATCAAGTAATGAACCACTTTAACTGAGGTGATCATGCAATGATGGTGAAGGGGGAAAAAAGTCTTCATTGCTGCCAGTACTGCCACCTCAGGCCTGCAAATTGGGTTCTATGGTGTGCTCTGTCTGATTCAGACCAAGTCTTCCGTCAGTGTCATCCTAGTCAACTGCCAGTTCCCTTCATATTCCCCAGCTCCCTCGTTAACCACAGAGCTAGAAGCCTATCTAGGAGTGACTCTCTTATAGTCCCAACCTCCCTATCATTCTATGTAGCTACTTAGGCTTTCATAATGCCTCAAACAGCTATATTTGAGGCCAGTAGCATCTTAGAGACCAACAAAATGTTTGGGGTATACACTTTCAAGAGTCAGAGTTCCCTTCATCACAACCCAGGGGAGACTTTCAGAATTCCCAAAGAGAGCTGCCTGGAAACCAGAATGATTCATTAATTGCTGAGTGTGTATCATTTTAATTGGTCCACTGCCCCTGCATGGTGGGGACAGCAATGCCTTCAAACTAAGTAAACAAATCTTAACCCATCCTTGGTACCCAACACAAAGTACACACAATCACATATAGCCTCTGTCTGCATCAGGTACTGATGGAGAAGACTCACAAAGATAGATTCATAAAATGTCACAGGTGCATATGAATTCCATCCATTCTGATATTAAGGCAGGGCCTCTTGATTGAATCAAGAATACTCCTGGGCGCTTTGAAAAAGTAGCCTGATGGACTGAATGCTGCAGGAGAACATTAATCAAGCCTCTTTTGACCTGCCAGAATTTCTCCCAGCCATGTTCATAAGCATGACCAAGTTTTCAAGATGATAGCCACAGCTCTTGCAGTCTCTCTCACAGTATAGCTTTCTGGATGATCATAACCTGAAGAAAGCCCATTAGCCCATCTCCTGGACATTGTCTGCAATTATTAGTCACATCTGCCTCCCATCCTAAATTAATAATCTACAATCAAACCCACCTCCTGTCACATCTCCTGATATATCCTCTGGCACTCCAATTTTATAAAAGAATCTCTGCACTGTCCTATGACAGCTCAGTCCTAACAAATGATAACAGATCAGGATGCAGCTCATATTCTACCAATGGGCAACCAGATCCTGCGTATGTGGCCCAATGCTATCACAGATCCTAATTCTCTACCAAATTTGGCTACCAGAAGGGACACCCACTCATTGGTGGCTAGATCTTGGTGCACAAAAAAGTAATATCAAGACCTGCTGTTTGTAGTTTGTAGCTGGTTCCCCTCTAGTATCTTCTCTAGTACCTTATTGTAGCTTGTTCCCCTCTAGTATCTTCTTCCAGAAACACAAGCACAGACTCATTGGATCTTCCCTCTTCAAAACAGAGCATATTTTTCTCTCTTCCATCCTGTATTCCTTCCCAGATTTAACTCTATATCCTTCTACATACTCCTCATTCCTTAGGTTCTCCATCTCCTATCCCTGGTTTGCCTGCTTTATTTCCATCTAGTCTTTCCCCAGTGCACCCCTCCCTTCAATCCTGATTCAAGATTCCTTCCTTCTTATTTGAAATTCTTTCCCACTGATCCCATCAAGCCTTCTGGTCCCTTTTGGGTAAGCATTTACTGCCTCTCTCCCCATGGTATGCTCTGGACAGGCCATGTGGGCAGAACATAATCTGGAATAATTTAAATTGGGTTATAGCAGCGCCAACCTCACGGCCTCACTGGATCTCTTTATTTCAGTCTCTTCGGGGTATTTTACTTTGTTATTTGATGGAAATAGAATTCTCTTCGTAGGGGACCACAGCAGCTTTGTAGTTTTCCCCAAAAATATAGGCTCTCAAGAACTTTAACTCAAACCACAGATTTATTATAACACAAAGTCTTAACTTGGGGATATGGGAGATATTTACACAGGCTAACACGTTGCTCAGTTGTTTCAAGCTTTACAATAACTTCTTTCTTCTTGTGAGTCTCTCTCAGTTACACAGTTCACAGTTTCCCTATATCTTGCTCTCTCCACCTCTAGCAAAGGCTGGCCTCTTGGGTATGATGTACCAAGTCTCACCCCTCGACTGGAGCCACTACTACCAGTCTTTCTGGTGTCTCAGACACACATCCACTCCCTCAACCACCTCACTAGATCTTCAGAGTTGTCTATAGGTGTCTGTGACCGTTGACTGACTCACTCTTGTTCCTCACACACAGCCCTCTTGACTGGTTTTGTCGAGCTTGCAGTCTCTGGAAGACTTTCCCATCACTGTCTCAAGCTCCTTCACAGGATCAGCTGCCCTCCCAGCCTCGGACAGGCACGAACTGACCCACTCAGTCTCTGTCAGGCTCCAACACTGACAGACTTCTGACAGGCCCCAACTCTGTCAGACACCAACTGACTGAATGACTGCCTCAGCAGCTTCTGTCACTCAACCACTTTTCCTCCCTGAGAGCTCCAAGCACTTTGCCCCCACCCTCAGGTCACCTGATGCAGGCCCCGTGCGTCTTCAGTTTCTGGTTAACCCTTAGCTTTCTGTCACATGGGTGTTTGGCCAAAGGTAATACAACTACACACTAGGACTATGAATTATTGTTATTGGACCATCAGATGTAAACTGCCAAGGTAGTACAGCAATTCAGCAGTTCAGTTGTACTGTGCTTTGTTGCTCTTTCTGTTCTGTATCTTGGGTAGAATAATAAAGTTACTTGCTGGTTAAGTACCAGTCTCCCTGCCATCTTTTGGGACTCATCTTTTAGTTCTTCATGTGAAGGGCACTTCTCACTTGACAGACCTGACACAGGGACTGATAGAGATAACAATATTCTCATACAATAAAAAAGTTTCAAAATTAGCTGGAAGCTTCAAACACAGACCTCACAGCACACATTTGACTTGAAGTGACCTGAGGTGGACTAGGAAACACTGTAACATATGGTAGTCTC
Source organism: Heteronotia binoei (assembly GCF_032191835.1). NCBI lineage: Eukaryota > Metazoa > Chordata > Lepidosauria > Squamata > Gekkonidae > Heteronotia > Heteronotia binoei. The sequence continues at coordinate 69,627,769 of NC_083226.1, forward strand.
TCAGTAATATTCAACTGAAAGTGTAACCCTTCACTGAACAGTTGATATGGAGACAAGAAATCATAGCTGTTTCATACATTTGAATCATCAGTTTATACTGTATGATAAACGTGTGAATTTGCTCTAATTTGAGATTATGTAGTAGTTTATTTCATTTTGGGTTTTGTATTCTTTTAGAGAAGGGTTCCCAATCACCGAGCCACGGACCAGTACCGGTCCATGGCCTGCTAGAAACCTAGCAAAGCAGAGCAGCCCTGAACTAAAGAGGTGGCATGGCCTTTCAGAGGAGGCAGCCTTGAAGCAAGGCCACACGACCTCTTTCATCTGCCCAGGTCCCAGGCTGGCAGAAAGGGCAGCGCTGCTGTGACCTTAACCTATCCCTCATTTATAGACCTCTACTGATCAGCTGATCAGTGGGAGGTCTTTAAATGGGAGAGGGAGGCAGAATCAGCCCTAGTCTCCACCCCATTTAAAGACCCCCATGTGGGGCAGGAATGTTGCATGGGCGGGGGGCGGCAGCCTGGAGTAGCAAAAAAACAAACGAACCCAGCACCAAACACCGCCCCCCCCCCCAATCCATTGAAAAATTGTCTTCTACAAAACTGGTCCCTGCTGCCAAAAAGCTTGGGGACCACTGTTTTAGAGAACTTCAATCCAGCATAAATCCCAGCATCATTTTGGGTACTATCTAAAGGTTTTAAGAACCTGAAATTAATTTCTTAATTTCAAGAGCTTGCAAAGCTGAAGTTCCCTGGGGATTCACAATCATTGTATACTTTGAGAAAATTATAAAGAAGAAGATGGATCCTACATGTGAAATGTTCATAAAATGGATGTCTCCTTTCAGTCTGCTTGCACTTCTTGCAAAAAGAATTCCTGAGACTCAAGAATCTCAGAAATGGAGTGGGATGCATCATGGAGGGCTGCAGCTTGAGAAGAAATCTGCAGAAATCCTCCTCCTCATCTCATGTACAAGCTCTTCCCCAAAAAGAAAACAAAATCACTAAGGAGGACATTTCTGCTAATTCCCCTCTACATGCTGAGCCCCCTAAATGCTGCATCCCACAATATTCCTAAAAGCCTCCTAATTGTCAAGAACAACCAGAAGGAGGGGGAAAGCTTGCAGGGTAGGAGAGAGCCATTCAATGAACTCCTTTATGATCCACTGAATTTGTGTGCCACCCTCAAGGCCGCAGAAGTAATTCAAACAAACAGAACAACTTAGGACATCAGCAATCCATACAACACAAATTTCAGCAGTGAAATTCTGCTGAAGAATCAAAAATGCATAACCTAGCTGAGGCCCTCAACATCCCTCTAAAGATAATATTTTACACACACACACACATCTCTGAAAGATCACTGGATAGTCATCCTGACAAACTTGTTTGAAGCAAGGTGTTCCACAACATTGGTGCCATCATGGAAAAATTCTTCTTTGCAATCTTTAGTGCAGCATCAGAATGCTGTAAATTCTCAGCAGGTTTATATGGGAGTGGATATTTCCTTATGCTGAAGAGTACATTTTTTGAACCATTGCTTACCTCATTGTCTGACTCCACAAGTACTTGATCATATTCACTAAGGGCTACCAGAAACATGATAGATGTGACATTTTCAAAGCAGTGTATCCATTTTCTTCGCTCTGATCTTTGGCCTCCCACATCCACCATTCTGCAATGTTAGCAAAATCCACAAAGATAAAGAAACTAAGATATAACAATTATGATTAAACACTTACATAGTATTATGCAAATTCTTAAAATCAATTTGAATGACAACTGAACCAAATAACCATACACTGGCGCTATCTGTCATATTTAAATGAAAGACATATCTTTTTTGTGAGAGACCTACAGAAATTAGGATTAGATTAACAGAAACCCAATAACATCATATGTTTCAACCTAACTACAATGTTTGTTTGTTTACTGTTATGCAGTCCTTAGACCAGTAACCTAACTACAATGAGATCTCACCATTAAATTTTCTGAATACAGCTTTATGATATTAAGAATTCTTTGGCTAGAATGCTTTATTTATTCAATCAGGCTTTTGTAGTTTTTGTTGAGAGACTGAATGTCACATACATCATGGAAGAAGTAGTTTCTTACAAGTTCAAGTTAAAAGTTTTTTGAAAACAGGTTGTAAAACATTACTGATAAATTATAATTACATTTAAAAACTCTGAAACACTGCGGTTTTCTGCTGGAATTAATTTACAGTTTGAACTTTTTCAAATTTTTGAGTTATTGTAAAACATGTACTACTGGTGACAATCTAGCAAAAAAATAAACTATATAATAAAGTTGAGCAACGATTGCACAGAGGATTTTACATTAATAAACTGCTAATTAATCCCAATAACTGACTGGCTTGGGGATAAAATCTATAATATATACATCCTAAATTGGCACTGAAGAGTCTGAAATAGAAATATTCTGTGTATGCAGAAAAATGTGCAAACACAGGGGAAAAGCTTTAGGTGCAACTTAATGTTGTACCCTACAAAGTTGTACTTGCACATTAATCAAATACAAACACTTAATGAAGTTTAGGAGAGGGACAGTGGCTCAGTGGTAGAGTATCTGCTTGGTAAGCAGAAGGTCTCAGGTCCAATCCCTAGCATCTCCAACTAAAAAGGGTCCAGGCAAGTAGGTGTGAAAAATCTCAGCTTGAGACCCTGGAGAGCCGCTGCCAGTCTGAGTAGACAATACTGACTTTGATGGACCAAGGGTCTGATTCAGTATAAGGCAGCTTCATATGTTCATATATGTTCTGTTTATAGTTAACAGTAAGAAGGTTGAATTTGCACCCTTGTGGAAGTTGCAATCATGTTCTATCTTGTTTTCTCAAAAAACATGTACAGTTTAAAATTAGCAATTTCTATGACTATATTTGCTAAGCAACAAATTTCATACACCTGATAAGGGAGCTGAAAAGTAACATATCAAGTAGTTAAAACATAATTGAATCTATACCTGAAAATGACACTTTGTAAGTCAAATGGATATTCAATAATTCCTGTTGTTGGAACTCGAACTCTAAGCACATCTTGTTGGGTAGGCAGATAGCCAGAATCTGCTATACGGTCCAAGTCATTAAGATAACTACGGACAGGAGAGAAACAGGAATGCAAGGTAGTGATATTACAGTCCTACTGAAGGAAGGAGCAATATGGTGTTAGAGGAAGAACAAGAGTTACAAGAGCATGAAAGAGAATGTAACAAACTGCAGAAGGGATGAGATTAAGTTTCAAAAACCGTTGGAAATAACAACAGGAATTTTGACAATCTAAAGAATCTGTGTAACTTGAGTTTTTACTTTTTACCTGTTTGCCTGAATATCACCCTGAGATGTTCAATGTCTTATGACTATCAAAAAATACTGGTGGTATGTTGTCATGATAAATACCAGTTTTCACCATGTGAGGGTGCATTTGAACAGAGTATCTCCCATAAGAAACTGGCATAAATAAAATCAGCCTTGTTGGACTGGAAAGCTGGTTGCAAGATATGGTTTGGAAGAGAAATCTTGTACTATAAATGGGATAAAAATCACAAAGGATTTCTCTTTTTTAATAGAGAGAGAGAGATTTTTCCATGTTCCAATATATAAACGGTACATTCTAATTTTGGGATACTTAGCACAGCCTTCAGAAGCAGTGACATTTTGTCTTTATTGTGTATATTTTTGTTTGTTTGTTTTTCTCCCCTTCCCCTTCACCCTCCTTTTCTGGGAAGTTAGTTCACCCTGTGCATTCCATGCATTCTATAAGCTGAGCCTCTTTTGAACATGTCAGTATGTATTCTCTATGTAGGGAGTTTATTTTGCAGCTTTATGTTGATCATATTGTATCTACTGCTTTAACTTTGTCTATCTGAATCTGATCCTAGATGTGTTATAGATGTGTTATTATGGGTTTTTGTCTGGGGGGGGGGTGGAATTTAAAGGGTTAAAATTTTGTGAATATTTGACTGCACTTGTATATCTTTTTTTTTTAAAGTTTAATTAAAAAAGAATGGAGAAAAAAAGACAAAGGTTTCCAAAAAAACAAAGGTTTGAGACACTACCAAAGTCAACAAAACATACTTTGTGCCTCAGCTCCATGCAAATGCAATTCTAATTAGAAATACAGGAAGAAAAATGTCACTCTGATTGCTCTTATAGTGTTTGCTATTTCTAGATTCTGGATTAATTCCTTCCACAGATTAAACCCTTCCAAGCTGAACATGCAACCAGTCAGTGTATAATACTACAACAATGCAGTTATTACTCAAAAAGATGAATAGAACTCCTGGATATAGTATTCCTTTAATATATACTTCTGTGTATGTGCTATATGCTTAAGCAACTAATACTCAAAAGTTGACTAAACTTATTTGCACAACAGGTGGCAGAATGGATAACATCTACAAAAATCAAAACAAAGGAAAGTATTTCCACTTTTACAACTGACTAAAACAGATTAAACACTATGAAGATCACTGTGGAACCATTTTCCCCAGAGTTATATATTGCTGTAGTGAGTGAATGGTTTAGTTTACTGGAGTGACCTCTTGCACCTCTCTAAAAGCAGCATGTTCTTTCCCTTCTATTTCCTACCAACTCCTGTGCTCTAGGAAGGAATGCATGAAAATCAGACCATGGTATTTCTGTGTTGTGTTCCCCTGCCATAACAGTATTGCAAACTGCTCTCTAAGACAGACTAGCATAGGTGTTATTGCTTGCATCTAACCTTTTTTAAAATACAAAAGAATATGATTTTATGGGAAGAAAGGAAAATCAGAACTTGCCTGAAAACATTTTGTTATTTTTAAAGTTTATGTATAATACATAAAGTCCAGTGAATTTTAATCACCACTGACTGACAGATAATTTGCTAATGGCAAACTTGGGATATAAAATATAGTATTTAAGGAGAGACTGATAGAAGCTTTAAAAAAATTCCCAATGAAAATAATTGCAATTTTTAAAAATCCACTCTGCTTTTTGCATTCTATTTATTAAAACTGACCTTGTTGTTATTAAAGTAGTGTTAAAATATCCTGTCTTTGTACTTATTATCCAGTCCTTTCTTTTGCTCTCTTATTTACACATAAATTAGGAACACACAAGATACGCATTTATACATCATAGGTAGGCCTCTAATGACTCAAAATATCAAATCACTTCTTAATTGAATGCAACTTATTCTACAGGATCTTGAGAAATAACCCATGTTCACCACAACAGACTTTTAAAATACCAAAAGACAGCACTATGCAACATGTTTTTCTCAAACAAAGTACAACAGCGAAACACAAGAAAAGGGATCTCAGGAGAATGTTTGAAAACCCAGCTCATTTTTCACATTGTCAATATGATTTTAATAGCAGTTGGGATTTTAGAAATATAGAGATTGCAAAAGCTTCACTGATATAGCTAATTCTCCATGAGGCCAAATCTGAGAATACTTAAATCTACAGACTGGAGCCATGAACAGACAAGTCACATATTTTTACAAAGGTAAAAAAACCTCAAGTTTGCATAAAATTTGAAATCTTAAAAAAAGAATACACTATGGAGTTAAACCCCCTCACAAACATCAGAAGCAGTATCTGTGGTTTTAAGAAACAAATGCCCTCTATGGCCATTCCAAGGCAACTACTATATTGCTAGCCTCTAGGCCTTTATTAAAAGGCAAGGGAGTGGCAGGATGCTTTCAAACTCTGAGGGAGAACTTCTCAGGGCCAGGCCTGGATGCTTTGTACTGCTCAACAGCACCCACCTCACAAAAGCCAATGTGATATAACGGTTAAGGTTTCAGACAGGAATCTAAAAGGCCTAGGTTCAAATTTCCCCTCTCCATGGAAGCTCACTGGGTGATAGGGTTGCCAAGTCCAATTCCAGAAATATCTGGGGACTTTGGGGGTGGAGCCAGGAGACACTGGGGTGGAGCGAGGAGCAAAGGTGTGACAAGCATAATTGAACTCCAAGGGAGTTCTGGCCATCACATTTAAAGGGGCAGCAACCCTAGTGAATGGGGCCTCTGGGATCCCCCCCCCCCAAACTTACCAGCAACCCCCCACAACTTTCCATCCAGCCCAGGCCCACCTGATAACTTACTGGCACCGGGAGGTTGGCAACCCTACACGGCGGCGACAGTTTTACGTCTCTGCTCATCAACACCTCCGCCACAAACTGCATTTTGAGCCTCAGTCCTTTGGTTGCCCTCCCACTCCACCGCGCAAGCGCTCTGATACCTCGCGTACTCTGCTTGTTGTCTTGACGACAGCGGCTTCGCTCACTTTTCCCTCCTTCCGCTAACATCCTTTTAGATGAGGTTTATTTGCTCCGGAAAAGGTGGGAATAGTAAAGAGAAACTCCTCCCATTCCTGAGTCACACACAAGCCGGAAGTGGCTGTTGGTGATATTCTGATTGACAGCGATCAGGCAAGTCCAGCAAGTTTAAAAAGCCGTTAAAGTGGCGGGTAAGTTTTGTTAAGCGGGTAAACCCGTCTCTAGCAGACTGCAATGAAAGGGGGCGAGGGTTGAACGGACGATTCTATTTTGAATGTGATTGGTTTACAAGGTGTCACAAGATAGGGAAAAAAGAGGAGGGGCGAGGCGAACGAGGCGGCAGCGCAGCGGCGTCGCCCGCTCCGAGATGAGGCGGCTCGCCACGCTCTCTGGCACCGTTTCCCCCCTCCCCCCACTTCTGTTTTTTTGGGGAGCGAGGGAAGAGGCTGGAAATTCTGGGGTCCCCTGCCAGGGCGGGAGGGTTGGGAAGCCTACTGGGTGACCTTGGACCAGCCACACAATCTCAGCATAATCTACCTGACAGTATTGTTTATGAGGATAAAATGAGAGGAGCAGGGCTCACTTTGTAGCAGGAGCTCCTTTGTATATTAGGCCACACATCTCTGATGTAGCCAATCCTCCATAAGCTTACAGTAGGCCCTGTAAGAAGAGCCCTGTAAGCTTTTGGAGGATTGGCTACATCAGGGGTATGTAGCCTAATATGCAAAGGAGCTCCTGCTACAAAGTGCAACCTGGAGAGGAGAATGATGTAAGCTGCTTTGGGTCCCCATTGTGGAGAAAGGATTATCAGCATAGCCAAATATGGGAGTCAAATAAAAGGTAAATTAGTGAGTGGGTGCAAAGGAAAGAAGGAAATACAGAAAGTTGAGGATATGGGACTTGCCAAAGAAAAAAAATAGCTTGGGGAGAAGGAGCTGCACTTACCTTTAACTTGTCCATCAAGTATCTTCTGTAAAGGCATACATGGGGGACTGTGCATGAGCAGGCCTGCCTTAGTTTTGTATACCTAAGAGTCTCCAGAGGGTGCTGCATGCTGGAGTCAGGCCTCATTCTTGCCCAGGAACATGAGCTCCCATGCAGCAGTGCCCCTACCCTCACTACCTCTATTATATTGGCACCATCAAAGAAAGCATGCAGCAGGGCCAGAGGGAGGGTATGTGTACCTGCACAGAAGATACTTGATGAACAACAGTTACATGTAAGCGCAACCCTGCTTTCATCATCTATCTTCAGTGCAGTCCCACATGAGGATTCTAGTAAGCTACATACCATGTGGTAGGGCATGCTCACCTAAGAAAACATGGACAGGATTGACTTCCCAAGTTGAGTTTCCCATCTAGCCTGTAGGTCTAGGGCGCAGTGGTGAACAAATGTGTCCTCAGATGACTGCACAAAAATTTTCTAATAGTGGAACTATTGTCTGTTTGAGGTAAAATGAAAGAGCTCTCCTAACATCTAAAGAATTGAGCTTCCTCTCTGCATCTGAACTCAGTGCAGGGGAAAATACAGTAGAATACGGTAATCTTCCAGGAGAGGTGAAAATGAGATACAACTTTGAGCAAAAACTGAGGCTTGGCCAAAGGATTTCAAGAACGGGTGCTCCCATTCACAGAGCAGCCAACTCACCCATTTGACAGAAGAAACGGCTATAAGAAAACAAACTTTTGTGGAAAGTAGGGATAGTGAACACATGGGTTGAAATGGTTTTCCCACCGCATATGTCAATACCAACAACATGGAAGAGTATGGAACAATGGGATTCCTAGGTGAGCACGTGTTAGATTGTCCCTTTAGGAGGAACCTCTTTGTCAAATGGTGGGAGAAGAGAGACTTGCCGTCCAACCCAGCATGAAAACACAAAATTGCTGCAAAATACATCTTTAATGCAAATGCCAATCTATCATTCTTTAGAAATAGAACATATTTAAAAACCTCTTGTAGAGAAGCTACATATGATGAAACTCCTCTCCCCCTCAAGACCACCAACAAAGCCATGTATAAGCCCTTCTGGTGGCAGGTTTTCATTAATTCAACAGAACCTCATTAAATTTTTGGGAGAAACTAAGGTCCCTGGCGCAATATTTCAAACCGTAAGCTTGAGGCTTTCCAGATTGTAGTATGGTACATTACCAATGCTGATCAGGTCCCTGTATCTGGGGAATTGAATATATTGGCTATGAACCATTTCCATAAGACTGGGAAACCAAAATCTGGTGGGGCCAAAATGGGGTCACTAAAATCATCTTCAAACCCTCTCATCCGGCCTTCTCCACAACTCTGATCACTAGAGAGAACAGTGGGAATGCATACAACAGTTCCTCTACCTAAGGTCTCTGGAATGCATCTCCCAGGGACCCTATATCTCTGCCAGAGTGGGAACAAAACCTTACAGCCTTTGTGTGGATTCGGGTCATGAACAAATCTACATCTGGAGTGCCCCACCAAACAAAAATGAGTTTTAGGTACACCAGAGTCAGAGACCATTCCTGTTACAGATTTCCCACTCTGTTTACTGGGATACAAACTAATCACAATTTGCTTAGGAGCTCGTATTAAGACAACTAAATAGTGATAGTTAAAGACTTGGATGCTATACAAGGAGAAAGAGGAAGAAAAAGAAGAGAGGGAATTCTCAAGCATGGCAATTAACCGTGTTCATGTCCATCATAAAAAAACATCTACCTCAAGAATTCTGACACTGGCTGCTAAAATTAAATCTTAGGTTCCATTTTTTAAAAATGAATCTCAATTTAAGCCAAGCCAACATTGTACAGGTCATAACCATTTTCTTCTGAACTTGGTATGCTCTACCCATATCGCAGAAGCATTCTTATCAAAACAATTATTTATTTTAAATTATTAATTTACATGAATGCTATAGATGGGTTTCTGTATTTAAATTATACACAATTGCAGGTCTAACGTTTCAAATGTCAACCTCAAATATTCTCACAACAGATACAGAGTACACATTTACTCTAGAACAAATAAACTGGAAACAACTACCCCATTTGTCCCATGCTTGTGATAAACAATACAAATCAGAACATCCCCAAAATTTATATTCATGCACTGGAAAGAAGGAAGAAGCTACCTTGATTGGGATTATAATATGTAGTCAGGGCCAGTGTTGCCTCTAAGCGGAGTTAGTGGGAGCTAGTTCACAACTTTTTAGCCACCAGCTCGCACATTTTTGTCTTAACTCAAGAAACTAATGTATGCAGTACAATAATTGCCAGTAGCTCACTAAGTAGAATTTTTATTCACAAGACTCAAAAATTTAAGGGAGTATTGGTTAGGGGTCATTTTGCAGAATAATAATAAGAGTTCATTAGCATAAATAATGCCCATTTTAGCTGACCTTTTCAGTGTTGTATTTAAAGAGCATTTCCGCATATTTGCCCATAATTTTGTTAAATTTGACACCAAGATGGGACACGGGGTGCTTGTTCTATCATCTACTGAAGCAGCACTCCAGAGAGCTTCTCCCCAAAATGAGCCCTGTATGTAGTTAAGAGATAGTCAGACAATACAGAGAGAACTACAAGATGTGCCAAAAAAAAAATCAACCCCACAAATATTATTAGATTACAAAACAGAACTTATGGCCAAGAGGCAAAGTGCTGCCATGAGTAGTTTGTCAACAAATAAAGATATAAAAATATAACATAAGAGAAGCTATGTTGGATCAGGCCAATTGGCCCATCCAGTCCAACACTGTACCACCAGGAGGTCCCAGAAGCCCTCCCTAAGCACCAAGAATACAGAACATCACTGCCCCAGACATAGTGTTCCATCTATACCTTGTTGCTAATAACTACTGATGATCTTCTGCTCCATTTCTCCAATTCCTTCTTGAAGCTGGCTATGCCTATTGTCACCACCATTTTTTGAGGCAGTGAACTCTACATGTTAATTACTTTGGGTGAAGAAGTACTTCCTTTAATTTGTTCTAAGATTACTGTTCATTAATTTCATTGAGTGCCCACAGGTTTTTGTATTGTGAGAAAGAGAAAAGTACTTTTTCTACCTTCTCTATCTCATGCATAATTTTATAAACCTCTATCATGTTACCCCTCAATCATCATTTCTCCGAGCTAAAGAGCCTTAACATCTTTAACCTTTCTTCACAGGAAAGGCATTTTATCTTCTTAATCATTTTAGTTGCCCTTTTACTGCCTGTTCCAATCCCATCAGCGCATATTTATAGTTAAGGTTTTTGCTTCCTATGTGCATTACTTTACACTTGCCCATGTTAAACTTAATTTGCCACATCACAATTCTTCCAGTGCTCACCCCTCTGAACAACTTAATGTCATCCGCAAACTTAGCTTACTTACTTACTCCCAACTCCAAATCATGAATAAACAAGTTAAAAAGAGCCAAATCTAGTATTGGGCCCTGCAGTACCCCACTGCTTACCACCTACCACTGTGAAAACTACCCATTTATACTCACTTTCTGTTTCCTGAAGGAGGAGGAGGAAGAGATTGGAGTTATACCCCACCCTCCACTTGGAGTCAGAGTGGCTTGCAATTCCTTTCCCTTCCCTTCCCCACAACAGACATCCTGTAAGGTAGATGGGACTGAGAGAGCTCTGACAGAAACTGTTCTTGACAAAACAGCTCAGAGAGTTATGACTGACCCAAGGTCATTCCAGCAGTTGCAAATGAAGGAGTGGGGAATCAAACCTGGTTCTCCCAGGTAAGAGTCCACACTCTTAACCACTACACCAAACCGGCTCATTAGCCAGTTTTTAATCCACAAGACAATTTGTCTTCTTATTCCATGGCTTGTGAGATTACTTTATCAAAAGCTTTCTGGAAGTCTAGGTAAACAACATCTACTGGGTTACCCTTGTCTACATGTTTGTTCACCCCCTCAAAGAACTCTAAAAGGTTAGTGAGACAAGATTTTCCCTTATAGAATCCATGCTGATTCTTCCTCAATAGCTTTTGTTCATCAGTGTGATCCACAAGTTTACATTTGAGTTCTTTCTAAACTCTTGGATGAATGGATTCCATCTGGGCATGATAATCTGTCAGGTTTTAATTTGTCTCAGTTGTAGGACCTTCTCTCTCAACACTTCACTCTGACTCAGGTCTTTCAACATGCCTCTTGAAATCACTGGTTCCAGATTGAACAAGCACCTCTCCCATCTTCCACAATGAAGAAAGAGGCAAAAAAATTGCATTCAGTTTCTCTGCCATTTCCCTGTCATCCTTTAGTGATTCTTTTACCCACTGGTCATCTAAGCGTCCCAGTCCCCCCTGGGTGATTTTCTGCTGCTACTTTATTAGAAGACATTTTTATTGTTGGTCATTTTTTTTTCAATATGTTACTTATAGTCCTTTTTTGCCTATCTGATCACTGACCTGCATTTTATTTGCCAAAGACTATGCTCCATTTTATTTTCTTCACTTGCGCTAGCCTTTCACCACATAAAGGAATCCTTCTTACTTTTACTGCTTCCGTTACTTTGTTTGTTAACTATGCAGACCTTTTCTACTTCTTTGTACTTTTCCTAACCTATGATATACATTTTATCTGAACTTCTAGTATTGTCACTTTAAATAGTCTCCAAGCTTCCTGAAGGAATTTTACCTTCATTACCTTTCCTTTCAGTTTCTTCTTCACAAACCCCCTCATTTGAGAGAAATTACCCCTTCTCAAGTTGAGTGTGGTTGTTTGGTCTTTTGGACAACTCTGTTTACATAAATGCTAAACTTAACAGCATTATGGTCAGTGTTCCCAACTGGTGCTATCATGTTCACATCTCTCACCAGGTCTTTACTAAGGACCAAGTCCATGATCACCTTTCCCTGATAGGCTCCCCCATTTTACCTCAAACACTTCTAGCATTTGTATATAAACATCTATAATTTTCCAGACACATTAGGCCTGCAACTTTCCTCTTGTGGCTGCTAGACTTTGTAGGCATGCTGGCAATCTAGGAAGCATCTGAATTTTCCATTGCTCAAGGTAAGTCTCCTGGGATAAACTCCTAGTCTCTCCAGTTAATAAGTCTTGAACTACATTGGTCTAGTCACATGTGGCTTTTGTTCTCCATAACACCCCATCTTGACTGTACAGAAAATCACAGACAGATTAGCAAGGCATAATGAGGAAGCTCTAGCACAACAGAAGAGAAATACTGATCTCTGACTTTCGTCTGGATTACCTCATATCTTGTCTATTAAGCAGAATGTTTCAAGTCTTATATTTATTCTTCATATTAGTGAATTCACCATAATGCAAAGCCAACTATAGAATCCAGCATATAATCTGGTATCTTGAAAAATTCAAGTACTCATTCTGATTTTTAACACTATAAGGCAAAGAGGAAAAAGGATGCTGACTGTGAAAACTGAAGACAGAGACCAGAAGCAAGTTTGCACTGGTTATATGGTAGAGATTTAGTGCGCAGTGCAACTCTTTTCCCCTCTTATTTATTCTTTTGTCACTACTATTTGCAGCTGAATTCTCTATCTGTGATAAAGTTGTCAAGTAACATTTTCAAAGACTGAGGTATATTCTGCATATAGTTATTCTTTATAAAGCAACAGCCTAAGGCAGGGGTGTTGAACATGTGGCCTGCAGGCTAAACCGGCCCGCCCAGGGCTTCCATCAGGCCTCTCGGGGCTCTCTTCTCCCCTCCAGTCCTCACCCTGTGAAGCTTCGAGGCTACCAACAACATTCCCAGCTCCTTCTGCCTTCTCTTTGCAGAGGCTAAAGCTGAAAGCAAAGCTGCAAAGAAAATGCAGAATGGATTTTCTTTTCAGGCTTCTGGGCAGAGCAGATATGAACAGAAATTCCACTCCATGTTTTCCTTGCAACTTTGTCTAGGAGTAGGCTAGCTGGCAGAAAGCAAGGAGGTAGATGTCATATCCCTAACGTCTAACAGGTTCTAAGACACACAGTAGCTTCTGTCAGCTAGTATGAACACCATGTGAAGAGTCTTTAGCATTTTTGTCAGGACAAGCCACCTATCTAGAAAAGGGGGATAACCTAATACTTCATGCTAGAAATAACCCAATGAAATGGACATTAGAATTCAAATAATCTATAAAAATAGCAAACCAGCTGTTGATCTTTGTTCTTCTCTTGACAAATGCTGAAAGAATGAGGAACTAAACATCACTTATGCCTTTATTTTATTTTATTTTATTTTTTGTCTCCAAATACACTCCTTTGTTTTGGAACTTATGAACCTATAACCATAGGGTTTTTTTAAAAAACACAGTAAGGGTCTTGGCCAAGATTTTCCAAGTTTAATACAATATTATCAATATCTCTTGCTGTCTTGGCGATTCATTCTCTGTTTCGCTTACTGCCCCATTCAATAATTTAAAAGAATGGCATATTGTCTTACAAAATCACCTGTATCTGACTTAATACTCTTAAAAGTCATTCATGTTAGGAACGCCTATACAATTATTTTTTACTTGAACATTTACTTTGCTATTACCATACTTTTCCTTCTCTATAACTCACCAAAATTGTCAGCCTCTCTTGAAGGCAATCAGTATTTATTTATTAGACTTATAGAGGTCTTTCTGAAACATTCAGAGAGGGTATTCCATAAATATGCCAGTGTTGTTAAGTGAGCAGAGTGTTGGAGCAGGGTCTAAAGAACCCAGGCTTAAACTACCACTCTGCCATGAAAGCTGCCTGGTGACCTTGAGCCAGTCACTCACTCTCAGAATTATTGTGAGGATAAAATGGACCAGATGAGAATGATGCAATCTACTTTAGGTCCCCACTGGGGAGAAAAGTGAAGTATAAATGAAGTAAATAAAATATAGATTGCACTGACAAGCCTGAAAGCAAGTCACATCTATCTACACCAGGGGTCCTCAAACTTTTTAAATAGGGGGCCAGTTCACTGTCCCTCAGACTGTTGGAGGGCCGGACTGCCGTTACTGTACAAGGCCACGGGCCGTCAGTTCTCCGTCTTCTGCATCTCTCTCCCTTCCCCACACCACACACCTCGGCCTGGGAACTCACCTCACCTTGGTATCACATCACACTCTGTCTCCGCCGCCTCAGCCCAATGCCGGAAGTGTGCGTTGCTAACGCGAGTTTAGGTCGAACGTCACTTCCAGTCTGATTTTGCCATAACCCGGCGGGCCGCATAAACATCCTCAGCGGGCCGCATCTGGCCCGTGGGCCGTAGTTTGAGGACCCCTGATCTACACCCTAGTGTTAAAAGAGATGGCAAGAACTTGTCATTGTGATAGTCTATACCGCTACACAGGTTCATATAAGGACAGGCAGTCCTTCTGGTACAAACCCTTCTGATTTAACTAACATTGTATTTAAATGCAGATCTTTTTATAAGCATTAACCTCTCCTTTTATCAATTAGGCTATTGTGGAATTTCCCCCCACGTTACCCACCAGCAACTAAAATTATTATTGTTCTGTGATGAACAACAGTTAATATACCAGATAAAACCAAACCAAAACAAGAACACCGCATTTGTAAAATTATTTCCTTATTGTGTTTCAAGGACTTCCTTCAGATTATAAACAAGGGCTTTTTTTGAGCAGGAAGCACAGGAACGCAGTTTTGGCTGGCTTGGTGTCAGGGTGTGTGGCCTAATATGCAAATAAATCCCCACTGGGCTTTTTTTTACAAAAAGTCCTATTTGAAACAATGGTGACATCAGGGGAAAATGGCCTAGTATGCAAATGAGTTCCTGCTGGGCTTTTTCTACCAAAAAAGCCCTGTCTAAAACATATTATCTAAACAAAAGTGCTTCCTGAAAAGGCTATATTGCAGTATCTCTGTCTGACACTCCTCTGTCTTCCATGTTACCCTAGAATCCAAGCCATACTAGAATTCTGCAGCTGCGTCAGAAAGCACTGAGACCATTATGGCCAACAGCTTGTTACACACATATTACCTTGGTAATGTACCTCAAGCTTATCACTATGGCAACCCAACAGAATTGCCTCAGCAGCCACTCCTAATCATTTTACAGAATATATTACAGCTATAATTCACATTTTAAATGTAGCCTGCCCTAGAAATATACCAAAATATGCAAATTTTTTAAAAAATTGTTTGCTATTCTTTTCCTGCTTAATTGAAGAGATAAACTGAATGCACAGAATATGGGACAGATCTGTTCAACAATATAATGATCACATTACTGAAAGGACTTTGCAGTTTGTCCCTATGTGTAAAGACATGTATACAGGCATCACACTCATCCACACACCTCTGTGGCAGCTTATTTCAAGTAGCTTTTGAATGCAACTTCCTTCAAAAGCTACTTGAAATCTCCTAGTTCACCAAGTTTAAAGACAATTTCCAGGAAAAACATTAGACAGCATTACTGCAGTTATAAATTATGCAACACCAAAGACCATCAGTTCTGAACCACACTATTCAACACTTTTCTACTCTGTGAGCTTAAGTGAAGACTTTTTTGTGAGGTTTCTTTAATGCTACATCCAAATACTTAGCATCAATATAGCAGTTAATTGCAGTGAAAATCTTATTACAGGTTTTATAGAGTGCAATAGTATCTGAGGGCAGCCCATTATCTATGCTAGTGGTTTCCAGACTCTGTTCCAGAGAATTTTTAAATTCTTTAGAAACACATCTCAAGCATTCATCAATAAGAAAAATCAGTAATGGCAGATATACAGCTCAGAAAATTGCTCACCAGTACCCATTCTTCCCTTCCAATGTAATATGGAAACACTGGCAATTTTCTAGGGTTCATTTTATACAAGAGACACAGAGATTGATCGGAGAGTAATATTTAAACAATGGCAACAGCTGAAGTGGATCTCACCTACTGTGCCTGTAAAAAACATAATTGAACAAGGCCTTGCCATTTTTATGTGTATGTGAAAACTATCTGTCCCTGATCCTAAAATCAACTCAATCCTTTCATTCCAATCAGGGCCAGGGCCAGGTTTGCTGGTGTCCTAGGCTGGGACGATGGCCCCCTCCCCCTGGGCAATTTAAACCATGCAGGAGGGCATCCAGGAGCAGCCACTGTCCTGGGGAAAGATTCTGCCAATCAGTTGATTGGTGGGCCCTTTAAATCACTGGGAGGCCAGTGCCTGCTCCTGGGTGCTCTCCCAATCATGGGTAACACTGGCAGAAGCAGCCAGACTGGCCTTCTCTGTTTGCGCTTAGTGTGGGGTCTTCTCGATACTTGCAGAAGGAAGACTGTACACAGGTGCTGTTAAGTTAACTATATACAAGGTTTATTTACAATATTTATACAGACTGACAAAGTGCTCTGCCAGCACATCCACTATACACACACCACACTCAGCACAGGCATATAGTACATTTATACAATTCAGTACCCAATCAGCTTAGTGCTGAGTCACGAAGCACTACCCCATTACATCACCTTGGCTGATGCAACCTAGAGCAATGCCAGCTTGTTCAGCTGTCATTTAGATCATCTAGATCTAGCTGTGGCCTGTAGACTGAATATACTGACACCCCCCCTCAGGTCTCAGACCATCAGCATTAACATTTCCCTTAACATCAGGAACCTGTCAATTGTTACAATTTTTGTAAACACATCAGCAACATTTTCAGAAGATGTACAATGCTTTAGAATTACCAAACCTTTATTAACAGCCTCCCTTACATTCTGGTATTGGATGATAATATGTTTGCTCCTGCTCTTTATTCCTCTGTCATTGGTGAGATGTTGGGCAGTACACATTTACAGGTGTTGAATTCTTTATTCCCAGATCACTTAATAACTGTTTCAACCACTCAATCTGTATAACAGTATCGCTTATCGCAGAATATTCTGCCTCGCAACTGCTCATAGATATGTGCGTTTGCTTTAGTGATTGCTAGAAGATCAGAGCACCAAACAGAAATATTGCACTCCCAGAGGTAGACCTGCCATCCTGTCTTTCCCCCCAACTTGCATCACAATAAGCCATCAAAACATGCTCATTGTTAGTGCTCATTACCAGTTTGTGCCCTGATGTGCCTTTGAGGTACCTAAGTACACGTTTGGCTGCAACCCAGTCCCTTTGTCGTGGCTCTGCACATTTTTGACTCAGTAGATGTACAGCCATGCAAATGTCAGGCCTGGTCCAGCATGCCAAATATAACAGAGATCCCACCAAGGATTGATACATACTCTTATTCTCTAGCACAGTATCATCCTCTTCATTAATGAAACCAGTTGTCATAGGACTCTGTACAACCTTAGCCTCAGCCATCCCATATACCTTTAAGAGATTCTGGTTCTTTTCCTCCTGGCATAATTGGAAATGACCTTCAGCACTTTTAGTGACCTCCATACCAAGATAGTGTTGTATCTCTCCCAGATGTTTTATGTTGAACAGAGCTTGAGTTTCTCTAATAAACCACTCAAGTTGCTTAGTACTTTTGCATAGCAAACACAGATCATCAACTTGAAACAGAATATAATATTCCTGTTCATATACTTTATGACAGAATAAGCAAGGATCAGCCACTCTTTGAGTAAAACCCAGAAGGTCCAGTGCATTGCTCAAACACTTATTCCATTCGTTTGCTGACTGTTTAAGACCATACAGTGCTCTGTTGATCCTTAGGACTGGTGGATCAATAGCATTAGGAAACCCAGGGATTTGTTGCAAATACAATTCTTCTTTGATAGTGGCATTTAGATAGGCAGCAGTGACATCAAAGTGATGCACTGCCATACCACTCACCTGCTTTACACAATGTTGCTGTTAGGGCTTCTATTCGTTCAGTGAGGGCAAAACTCTCATCAAAGTCCTTGCCCTCCAGCTGTGTAAAACCCCTGGCAACCAGCCTAGCCTTTTTCTGAAAGGACCCATCTGGCAGTCGTTTTAGTTTGAACAACAATTTACATCCAATGAGTGATTTACCAGCTGGTAGAGCTGCAGGCATGAACACTTTATTTTCGTTTAAGGAGTTAAATTCCTTTTGCATTGCAAGCATCCATCCCTCCCGTTCCGCCCGATCCAAGGTTAGTACTTCCTCATAGCTCTGCGGTGTTTTCAAGTACACATGATTTATAGCAGCACTAAAACCGTACCTTACTGGAGGCACTCCTTTATTAGATCTGTCAGACACCCTTATGTTCTGTTCTGCACTCTGTGTATTCTCAGAGAACAGTGACCTCTGAATAGCCTTTGGTGAAGACACTTCTTGTTTTATAGTTACACCCTCCTCCTCTGCTTGTTGAGACAGAGGTAACATTGCAGTAGAAGGCAAGTCGTTTGAATGAATTCTCAGCCAAGTCTGATCCTCACAGAACGCTGCAGAGCGACTAAAGCTTAACATGTTATGTTCATCTGCAAACCGATAGGCCTTCATACCATTTTGGTAACCAAGAAACAATAACTTTCTGCATGAATTAATTGCAATGGCCTTGTTGATATCCTGTTACTTCTCTATGCCACAGGATACGCCTTTGATTTAGCTTGCTTACATATATTACAGTCTAAATATGAATCACAGGGCATAACCTTCTCCCCAGTAAAGATAGCCAAGGTTTTGTTTATGGTGTTGAAGTTTGCATGCCCCACACGTCTATGTAGCAGGTGGATACACCTGTGGTGAGGCTTTTTGTTCAATATCAATTTTGCTCCCGTTGCACCTTTCTCTAATACATAGACATTATCCTCCTCAGGAATTACCTTCCCTCTCTGCTCCAGCTCCTGAAAACACACCGACAAGGCATTGAGGTGGTCTCTCACTGACTCCTCCGGCTGCATTCATTTGTGATACATATTCCGTGTCAGTGCAATTAGAGAGCCAGCAGTCTGTTGGATGTACACGGCTTTCAGACTTTCCCCGGCTTCCTTGACCTGCATCTTCCCCGCTACGTGTACCAGCTGATCATCTGCGACACTGAGGATTATGGTGGCTAGGGCTTTCTGGTCACGGAGCTCTTCTGCATGTGTGGGTGCCACTGAAGGATCTGATATACTCTCCCACAGCCCTTCTCTCTTCAGGTACTGCTCCATCCACACAGCCCATACATTATAGTTCACGGGAGTAAGCTTCTCAACCAGCAACGCAGCCGTTGTTTGAGCCATGCTGCTCTGCACCTGGTTATCAGCCTCACTGTTCTCTTCCTCCGAGCTGCTTTCTCCCACACTGCTGGAGCTTTCCACCGTCTCCGTCCGAAGACCACCACTTCTCAGCGTGCGTTGGCGCAGCGGAAGCGTGCTTGGCCTATAACCCTGTTTGCGCTTAGTGTGGGGTCTTCTCAAGACTTGCAGAAGGAAGACTGTACACAGTTGCTGTTACGCTAACTATATACAAGGTTTATTTACAATATTTATACAGACTGACAAAGTGCTCCGCCAATACATCCGCTATACACACACCACACTCAGCACAGGCATATAGTACATTTATACAATTCAGTATCCAATCAGCTTAGTGCTGAGTCACTAAGCACTACCCCATTACATCATCTTGGCTGATGCAATCTGGAGCAATGCCAGCTTCTTCAGCTGTCATTTAGATCATCTAGATCTAGCTGTGGCCTGTAGACTGGATATACTGACATTTCCCTCCATTTAAAGAGCCTGCCGACCAGCTAGTCAGTGGGGTCTTTAAATTGCTCAGGAAGGGCAAGTGGCTGCTCCTGCTGCTCTTTCCATGAGCTCTGAATTGCCCAGGAGGGAGGGGGTGGCCCTCAAGCCACAGTGGAGATGCTTAAAGGCCACCCCCACCAGACTTCCGGTTTTGATGCCTCGGGGTTAAGAGTGGCCGTGGACTTGCTCCCAACAGCTGTTCTTGAATCTAGCAGTTGGGGGGGAGTCTCTCAGCTGAGAGACTCGACTCCAAGACCCGGGGAGGGTCTTGGGAGGCAAGCAGCTCGACGGAAGGCTCGGAAGATGGGTGGTGATTGACTCCCTGAGCCGCTGTCCCTGCTGCTCCGATCGCCATTTTTAAATGGCATCAGAGGTGATTGCCGGCTTCTTCTATCTTCAGCAATTTCTTAATGCATCTTTTTTTCTACTGCATCTATTGAAACTGTACTTTGCAAGTAAGTCTGATCCACAACGTTACCGATAACTGAAATCCCTATTATAAAACAAAATCTGACTGTTCTGAAAGAGGGGGAGGAGAAGGGAAAGCCCCTCCTCCCCCATATGAGAGACTTCTAAAAGAAAAGAACATTCATATTTGGATGGACTCGGTTTAAAATTAAGCAAGTATTAATTGGATTATGGACATATTATATTACAACTTGAACAAAGGCTGACTGTGACTAAGTGAGAGAAGTGCATTTGATGATTTATTGGAATTGAACTGATTTAAACTGGAATGTAAGAGAAAAATATCTTTTATGTGGCGATCTGGAAGGATTTGTTAATTTGGGACTGAGCTATTATTCAGCAGTTACTATTGGACTGAACTATTGTGTGGGGAAGATGGTGCAGCAAGCAAAAATTGATTATCTAAAGGATTTTATGGCTACCATATCTTCTATAAAATAAGGAATCAGTCTCGTAAAAGAGCTGATAATAGATCGGGTGGAAAAGTTTCTGGTGAAATGTAATGAAGTTGAAGCTATACAGCAGCAGAAAGATCAAAGTGTTCAAGATCTTTCTTTTTTAAAATTTAAATTTTATTAAAGAAGTTTAAATAACATTTCAATAACCAAAAATACGCCCCAACCTGGGGTCTACGACATTGCCTTACATGTATCGTCACACTCCATATTGTCAACAAATTTTAACAAAGAAAGAAGGATCTCTCAAGAAATACATATAGATTGGGATTTCAAAAAGCTATGGATTACATCAGGTCAAAGTTAATAAATCATAAAATTCACATATTTCGCCGGCAGTTTCCCAAATATAGTGTCAGAACTATTTACATAATCAAGGAAGCCAAACCATTTTTGTAAAAACCAATCTCCTGCTTTGATATTATCAAGCATAGATATAGCAGTAGTTAGCTTGTCCTGGATCAGGACGTCCCACACTTTTGTGCACCATTTCTGTAGTGGAGGGGTATCAGGGTGTTTCCAGTATGATGCCAAAGTAATTTTACCAGCAAGCAGAAGTAAAGCAACCAATTTCTGTTTTAATGTTGAAAGCGATTGATCAGGCCATAAATTTAACAGAACCACTGCAGGAGTGCAAGGGATGTTAACCCCTATTATTTCTGATATTATTTCCAGAATAGACTTCCAGAAATCAGTTACCTTGGGACAGTCCCACCAACAGTGGAAGAAAGAACCTGGAAGCCCACACCTTTTCCAACACCGGGGGTCGGCCTTCACCTTTGCCTTAAAGAGATTAAGAGGAGTCATATACCATCTTGCAAATAACTTATAATTTTGAAGACGGAAATAAAGGGATTTGGATTTAAATAAAGGCGAAGTCCAAAGCTGGCTCCATTGGTCTTCATTGATTGAGATTGCACATTCTCTCTGCCAATTATTTAGATGAGTGGAGGGGCATTTCCATGTTTTTTGGTTTAGAAGAATATAAATCATAGAAATAACTCCTTTTATGGTGCAGTTACCTATGTTGATTAATTTCTCGACTGGGTTTAGAGGCCTGTTATGCATTACAATGGGAATTATATGATGTAAAGCATGGTGTACTTGTAGGTACTGGAACCATGGAATAGTGATCTTAAATTTATTTTCTAGTTGGGAGTGGGAACACAATTTACCATTCAACGTAATATCAGTTAGCTTAAAGATATTATTCTCCCTCCAGACTCTAAATTGGGTTCTGTCTTTTCCCGGGGGGAACCAAGATTGCCCAAGGAAGGCCATAACTGGAGATGAGGCCGGTACAATAGTATTCCTCCATTGATCCCAGAGTTGGAGGGTAAATTTTAAAAATGGGTTTGAGATTTTAAGCTCCTTTCTGTCTGCTCTCGAGGACCAAATAAATTCATGTAGAAGTAGGCTAGGCAAGTTTGCCTTTTCAATTTGGACCCACGCAGGGAGGGCGTATGGTGATGCATAAAAAACGATGACTCTCAGTTGCGCAGCTAAAATATATTTGTCCACTAATGGGGCTGCCAGGCCTCCCAGATTACATGGTTTGGTTAGTAGGGAAAGGGCGATTCTAGGTTTGCAATTGTTCCACAAGAAGGATGACCACTGTGACTGCCAACGAGCAAGCTCTTTTTTGGGGACAGGAATTGGTAAGTTTTGAAATAGAAATAGTAAACGTGGTAGCAGGAAGGATTTGAGAAGGTCAATTTTTTCTAATAAAGAAAAATTAAGTTTAGACCAAGCAGATAGAGAAGAGGTCATGGAGCTGGCTAAAGGACCATAGTTGGCTTGGAATAAGTCCTGAAGCTTCAATGGAATCTGGATTCCAAGATGCCTCCATGATTTAGAGACCCACTTGAAAGGTTGGGATGATTTTATAAGTAATTGAAGGCTTTCAGAAATCTTGATAGGGTATATTTCCGATTTAGTAAGGTTTATGGTGAAACCAGAGTGTTTGCCGAATTCTTCCAAGTTTGCTTTAAGCTGGGTCAACAAAGAGAGAGGATCGGTTAGATAGAACACCATGTCATCTGCGAATAGGCTTATTTTATATTCAGACTCTCCCACTCGAATGCCGGATATTTCAGATGAAGTTCTAGTAGTGTGTGCAAAAGGCTCTACTGAGAGAGCAAACAATAATGGGGAAAGGGGACAGCCCTGTCTGGTACCTCTATGTAAATAAAGTTCCTCTGACCTAAAAGAGTTAGTAAGTATTTGGGTTGATGGGGCACTATATATCGCCGATATAGCTTTACGGAAGTTTGGGCCAAAATTCATGAACTGGAGTAGGGTCTTTAGGTAGTCAACCTCCACTTTATCAAATGCCTTCTCTGCGTCTAACGATAGAATCAGAGAGGGGGCAGGGGACTTTTTCGCCAAATGGATCAAATTTAAGGATTTACGGATGTTGTCCGTGATGGAACGGCCAGGCATAAAGCCTGCTTGGTCAGGATGGATATAATATGTGATGATTTTTTTAACTGTTCCGCCAACATAGTAGAAAAATTTTTAAAGTCATGATTTAACACTGAAATAGGACGATAGGATGCGGGATTAAACTTGTCTTTGCCTAATTTGGGGATCAGAATTGTTCGTGACTCCAGCCAACTAGGAGGCAGCTGACCGTCCTTCAGGACCGTATTGCAAGTCTCAAGAAGGGGATTTAACAACGAGGCTCTAAATAATTTATAAAACTTTGAAGGAAATCCATCCCTTCCAGTAGCTTTATTGTTTTTGATTTTGGAGAGAGCCGCGGTTAGCTCTGTCAAATTGAATGGTCTATCTAAAAAGTCTGCGTGTTCTATTGAGAGGATTGCGTTGAAATTAATTGATCTTAGTTAGTTTTCAATGTTCTGACCATTAGGTTTTCCAGATTCATAGAGCTTCTTATAATAATAAAAAAAAACTCTTGAAATTTCCTTAGAGGATGAATGGAGGATTCCCTTAGTGTCTCTTATAGCATGGATGGAGTTTGTGGGATTTTTTGGGGCAATACGAAATTTCAAGTATCTAATTGATTTGGAAGTTTTTGTTAAATACCTATGTTTAAGGTATATAGAAGACTTCTGTATGGAGGAAGATTCCAGCAATTCTAGTTGCTTTCTGGTTTGATCTAATTTTCTTAGGGTTTTATTTCCCCCATATTTTTGATGTCTATTTTGGAGTTCTGCAATGCGTGAATTTAAATCTGTTATGGTTTTCCTACGAGCCTTATTACAAGCAGATGCAATAGAAATAAAATTTCCTCTCATGACTGCTTTGAAAGCGTCCCATATAATCGTTTGAGAGGCCCCGCAGTTGGTGTTGAACTCAAAGTACGTCTGAATTTGTTGTTCTATCTTCAGACGTATGTCTTCCCTGGACAGTAAAAGCCTATTTAAAGACCAGTTAGGACCCTTTCCATCCGTGTCTTGAGCTGACAATTCACACTCCAGTAGCGAATGGTCAGAGATGTTTCTAATATCAAATTCAACGTTTGTTATACAATTAATTAAAGATTGGGAAACAAGTATAAAGTCTATTCTTGAATAGGAGTTATGCACCGGAGAAAAGAAAGAGTAATCTCTAGTTTTAGGATGTAAATTTCGCCACGTGTCTACTAAGTTAAAGTTATTGAGCATCGTGCCCAAATTTGAAGGTGGAGAGGTCTGGCTCCGTATAGCTCTATGTTGGTTAGATTTGTCTAAGAGAGGGTCAATCACCTGATTAAGGTCTCCGCCAATTAATACATTGCCTTCCTGGAATGTGTGCAGCTCTGAGAACGTATTTTTGAGGAAGTCATTCTGACCAGAGTTAGGGGCGTAGATTGAGACAATTGTAGTAGGCTTCCCATCTAGTGTGCCTTTGATGAAAATGAATCTGCCCAAAGGGTCAAGTTTAGTTTGAGAGCAGACGAAAGGAGTGTTTTTGGAAATTAAGATAGCTACCCCTCTTGCCTTGGAGGTACCAGGAGCCTGGAATGATTGGACAAACCACTGTGATTTAAGAACGTTGATGTGCTTCTCCTTGATGTGGGTTTCCTGCAAGCATACAATATTAAGTTTTTTCTTTTCCAAATAATTAGATATACGTTTTCGTTTTATGGGGTTATGAAATCCTCTACAATTCCATGTAGCTATTTTGATGTGATCAGCCATGCAACACTACTATAATTAACAGGGACCAAATGCCCTGAGCTTAAATAACAATTAATAAATAACTATAACTTTTAACTCAACCTAACTCCTCTCTCAATTCTGGAGGGGTGTATTGTATACCACTAATGCAAAAAGTCTCAAGAATCGTTCCCTCCCCCTTTACTAAGTTCCAACACTCTGACCCCTAAACTTAGGGTCAACCAATAAGGGGATTAACTATAAGGGTCACTACCCAACCTTTTTAACAAATTAATAATACAAACAAACTCAACTACCCCACTACTGGGGAAAGGTTTCACCACCCCTTATAAAAGGAGCACAAGGGAGAAATACGCAATGTACCCCCTCAGGGTGAAACTACTTAACTTAACGAAGGGAGCAATAAATATTATTGATGTATAACACACAAGTTAAAATGAAACACCGTCGCCACCCCCCTGTGGTCACATACTAGAATAACAATCCAGGCTTCTTCAGCAATCCAGTATGCTCAGGAACAGCAAACATTATGACATAACTACCATTATGGTCTTTCAGAGAAAAATAGACATTCAAAACTCCAATACACTCCCATAGGTGCTGGACGGATAGGTAAATAGTTATAAATACGAGAAGATGTAATTTATAAAACAGAACTAATAATACCACTCAACCAGCTATAATCAGCTTCTCCCACACTCCCTCTGTCTTAGGGTGAGCTACATAACATTATGTCTTATTAGTTACATATCAAGAGGTGGTTCATTAGTGTAAATTAACACATTGGGGTTCATTATTTAAGTTCTTATTTGTTTGTTCGTTATGTCATTTTCCCCTGGTCTTTGTAAAACAACTCTTCCCTTTTCTCTTGAGCTAATATAATTTTTAGTTTAAACCTAAACCAATACCCATGTCTCTTTACAATAAACACTCTCACTTCAAGTCTACCATCCACTCCCCCCTCCCCTTTTCCCTGCCTCTAACCAGCACTTATTCTCCACTCTCTACAATCATCTCAGCCATTACTATACCATACTTACCCCATTCATACTAGAAAGAGAAAGAAGAAAAAAGGAAAGAAACCTAAAAACGCACTCTTGGCACGACCTCCCAGGCACCGACAGGCCTGCCCCCGAACAGCCGGCCACCATCCACTCCAAACAAGGCACGACACAACACACACCACCCCACCACACCGAAACCTCCAAGCCAAGCGCACCCACATTCAAACATCCCCCAGTCATCCAAATCAGTGCCTCACTCTCACCTCAAGCCATCCACGCGTCATTCATACCCACCACTAGTAAAGCCGTCATAGATTCCAAGTCGGACATTGTTATAATTAAAGCATAGATGACAGACCGCAAGGGGGCCTGAGCGATCTCTCCTTCCCGCTTCTATGACGTCGTTGCTAAATGGAGCGTTAGCGGGCATGGCACCAAGCATATTCTTGGACTAGAGAACATTTTAAAAGCTCAGGGAAGGATAAAACTATTCGGGTTTTGGGCAGCAGATTCCCTAGTCGAGCACCATTTCCTCCACAAAGGGCCACACACAACATCCCTCCGCTCCCAGATCATCCACCCACACGCGCTCACATTCAAACTTCCCGCCACCCTCCATACCAATACCCCTCTCTCTCAGTACATCACTCTCGCGCCTCTCAAACCCAGCACCGGTGAAACAACAAAAAAACATCAAATCAGCCATACAAAAGCGTACAGTAGAAACAGGCAGAAATAGGAGTTCGCAAAAGGAGCTTAGCGATCAGGCAATGGCGCCGCTGGGGTGTCCTCTCTAGATGGAGCGTTAGCGGTTGTGGCGCCAAAATCGATCGTATTCAATACAATATTTTAGGCGCAAAGGAGAAGATAAAAATCATTTAGGATCCAGACGGTAGGTTTTCTTCAGCAGCGCTTTCTTTAGCTAGGGCTTCTTCTTCGGCAGGGGACAACTTGATAGCCAGAGAGTTCAGTAGTTCTTTCCCGGTCTCAACATTGTACGCCTTGAGCAGGGCGCCATTTTTGAATACTAAAATATCAGACGACGGGCTCCATCTGAACCTAATATTCGCGTCATGGAGTTTAGAGACGAAAGGCTTAAGTCTCCTTCTTTTTGACAAGGCTTCAGGGGGAAGGTCCAGGAGAGTCAAAACTGTTTTGCCTTTGTAGGAAAGTGCCCCGTGGAGCCTCACCTCTCTTAAAATCATGTCTCTTGTTTTCGGGAACACGAAGCTTACTAGAATGTCCCGTGGCCTACCGCACTTTGCCGCCGCCATTGCACCAAGCCTTTGTGCCTTGGCAATCGCTATTGAGGACCCCTCCTCCATTTTTAGTGTTTTGGTCAGCCATTTATTTATAAATATAGATAATTCTGAGTCTTTTTCCTCCCCCTCTTCTATTCCTCTAAATTTGAGGTTGGCAGCCCTGTAGCGATTTTCAAGTAGAACAATCCTGTTCTCAAGTTGGGATTCATATTTTTTCATTATTTTTATGTCTTCTTTTAAACCCAGCGCACCCTCCGCTGCTTGCTCCGCCAATTTGGCGGTAACGGTTAGTTCCTCAGAGAGCTCTTGCACTCGAGACTGGATGGGTTTTAGAAAGCTTTCCATGGACTCAGTGAAGAACCGATGTATATCGGATTTCAAGTCTTCTAGGTCCCTCTTACATATGGGAGCTTCCTCATCTTCATGCCCCGATCCCGGGGAGGGAGGGTTGCTGGCGGCCATATTTGCTGCCGATCTAGTTTGAGGGGGACTGACCTTTTCTCTAGATTCTGGCTTGAAGAAGTCAGCGACAGATTTTCCTCCTTTGGAAGTTGATTTCCTTTTGGTTTGCATTCCCATCAGAAAGTCTTCAACATCGAAGTCTGGTGTGTTTAAGTATCCAATATATAGGGGGTAGCTCGGGAGCTCCTTCAGAACACGTCTGCCATGAACCAGCGACGCTCCGCCCCCCCCCAAGATCTTTCTAATGAGCCAGGAAAAGTGAATAAGTGCCTGAAAATGTCTTGCATGAATCCAAAACGGAGGTGACATATGCAGTTTTGCAGGAGGAAGGAGAAACAGAAACTACAACCTATCAAGATTAATACAAAGTGACTTTGTTTTGGCTTCAACGTTTTTTGCTGAACTGATGAGCGGCTCAAGGGGAGAACTTGCAGATTCAACAAAAACTTATAGTTCTAAGGCAAACTCCAAGACAATGAAAACTTGGAAGTCTTTTAAGAACTCTGGTTTCTTTATTTGGATCTTTAGGGTTTTTTCATTAATTTTTTCTTACTTTTTCAATTCGATGGTATAAATAAAAGCTTAAATTAGGAGATTTGTAGTCTTATATGGGCAGTAAATTTAAAACAGAAAATTGGGTGGTAAACTGGTTGGAGTTTAAGAATTGGTGATTTTAAAGATACAGGGAAGATTTTATAAGTGTTTTTATAAAGATGGGAGCTTTTAAAACTTAAGGTACACTAGGGAGAAAATATTAAAAGGACAAAACAATAATTAATAATATGCTACAGAGATTTAAATATTTCAAATAGGTAAAGGGACATCTTGTATTTTATTTTTTTATAAGCTAAATACTAAGTGAACCTAGAAGTGTAAAGTTAGTTACAATCTCACAAACTAGAAATTAAACTCATAGTTTGGAAGTATTTTTGTTTCTGCAGGTTTTTGAAATGTGTTTTCTGTTTTACCCTCTTCTTCTACGTATGGTATAAAAATTGAGTATGCATTGTCTCTAATAATTTAAATCAATTTGAATAGTTTTTAAAATATATTGCCTCACCTTTCTCAGCATACAATAATTTAGAGAAACTTCTAATCATGTGAAGAATTTTTTTTAGTGATTTTCTTTATTCAATTTGGGTAAAGTAATTTAGTGGAGTTTGTATTCTCTCTTCCTTGGGTAGTAAACAAGCCTATACGACAGATTAGAAATTCTTGTTCTCTCTTCTATTTCTATAAGTACTATGATATTTGGGTATATGTTGTTTTCAAGAAGGTTTATATTTTACTATTTATATTTTACTGTTGTCAATTTATGGCATCTTTAGAAAATAGATGTGCTTTATAATTCTGGAGTTCTGTTCTTTACGTTTAGCTTGAAAATTACTTTTATTAATATAGATATTTATATGGCTGTACTATGAAGTTATCCTATCTTTTGGTAGTAAACAAGCCTGTATAACGGATTAAGAATTTTTGTTCATTTCCCCCTTCTTATTTTTCTTGTTTTATTTATTTTATTTCGGTTCTTTTCGTTCTTTCTCCTTGTAGGTATTAAGGATAATTTGATATGATTTTTAATCTGATTAACAGAACTATAAGAGATCACAAAAAGTCACAAAATGTTGTAGAATTTAATGGTAATATCTGGTTAAAATATGGAGGCTTGCAAGTATAATTAATCTTGTGGCTTTTTTGTAGAAACAACTGTAGTGTGTATATTATATTTTTTCTTTTTATTTTCCCTCTTTTTCCCCTTTCCTTTTATCTAAACTCAATAAAAACTTGAAATGACAAAAAAAAAAAAAGGCCACCCTCACCGGTGATTCAAAATGCATGGGAAAAGTGGCAGGAGAAGCCACTGCCCTTCCTGCACGATTTAAAACCTCCCACCACCAACCACACGGTTGGCAGACTCTAAATGGAGGGAAAGGCCAGCCTGGCTGCTTCTGCCAATGCTCAATTGGCAGGACCTTTCCTGGGCATGGGAAGTGCAGCAGCTGCTCTTGAGTGCCCTCCCACCAATTTAAATCATCCAGGAGGGGGCTACCCCCAATTTGGTGCCTCCCAGGGCTGCACTTTAGGGGACTGCCTAAGGTTGCCTAGCGTGTGTGCCAGCTCTGATTCCAATATTGGGATCATAGGGTCAGGGAGCTTCCATGTGTGAGTAAAGCCCATATAGTTTGCTCAAGCTTTTTATGTAACACATTATGAAGGCAGTGGAATGTGTATGCTTGAGACTTGCTTCCACTGATACTATCTCATTGTCTCAGCAAGCACAACAGTATTCTTGGTCCAAAGTACAATCAAAACTGTATGGACACACTCCCAACAAGACCATCCCAAATCATATAACACATTAAATATAATTATGTTCAGCTTTTGCCTTTTGGCTATGTGAACACAAAAAATATGTAATCACTTAACATTAAGCAAGGCAAAGATTTTATTTTGCAAGCCACCTTAGGCAGGCTCCTTAGAGAGGCAGCATAAAAATTTGCTCAATAATTAATTTCCATCCTTTTTGACAATCAATAGTCAGATGGTTCAAAATGGCTTGATAACATTATATAACTTTGACCATGGTTGTTCCAACAGTGATGCAAGCTGAAGTTATATAATTTTAGGCTAAAATAGGCACACAGTTTGACTGTAACACACTGCCTAGAAAATCTAATTAGAATGTGGGAGGACATTCTCCAATCCATCATTTTTGCTCTTTTTTCAGCTCTGCAGGTTCCATGTCTGCAGTTTCTTCCATATCAAAGATGAGCTTATTTTTTAGCACTGTTTTGAAAATACAGCATATTAGCCAGGAGCTTGAAAAAGTAATGTATAGTTAAAGTTATAATCTTGCCACATTAACATAATCTTTTTAAAAGGTGTTTAAAAATTCTTATCAATAAAAGTAATAAATTTACAAACTTTATATGTCTGCTGAAAACCAGAAACTGCTGCTAATAAAAAATTCCCCTTTATTGTTTCTCTTATACCTCCTTTAGAACAAGCAGTTTATACTTTTGGCAGAAACTATGAACCTGTTATATACCTATCAACCTGCTAATCAGAAAGTTCATCAGGAGCAGGGGTGGGTGACTACCCATGTCCCCTCTAAGCTGCAGAGTCTTATGAGCTACTGTGTGAGCTACTGGCATTAAAGTTGTGAGCTACTGCATCAATTATTGTGCTCTGGAGCCATTTTTCCTGAGCTAAGAGAAAAATATGTGAGCTGGTGGTTAAAAATCTGTGAGCTAGCTCACGCTAACTCAGTTTAGAGGGAACACTGGTGATTACTACATGATATCAGTTTTCAAGGCTAATTGTATTTGCTATTATAATTGGACTGTAATATACTAGAACATAACAAAAGTAACTCCTTTGAAATATGTGCAATATTTTTGCTGATAATGTTAATCAACTTTTGTTTATGGCTAACAATATATAAGCAGTTTTGATGATACTGCCAAAGTAGTTTTCAATCTCAATTAATAAATCTTGTGATTCAGCATTCCAAATTTATATAGCTCTTGAGAGGCACTGAGTGGGAGTTTTTGCTATAGGATCATGGAGAGAAAAAGACAAGGAACCTCTGCCTCACCTTCAAGCTTTACCCTACTACACCTGCTGACTTGAACAATCAGAAACCAGGATACAGATGCTCACCTTTGGTGTCCTGCCCTGTTAACATGGCAACATGCAGACCTGCCTGACAGCTGTTTATTGCAAGAGAGTCCAAAAAGGTACCTCACTGAGGACCACTTTTGTTAAAGTAATAATATCCTTTCTACAAAATCTCACTTTAAAATAATTATAAGTAACTGCATGCACTTCATATCACAACTCCCTCCAGCCATCTCACTAATAAATATACTCAGGGGCAGGATCATAGCTACGAGGGCGCATATGGGGGAACAGCCCCCTGACTGCTAGGCAGGGCCCCCTGACTTGGGGCCCCTAACCAGCCTCCAGTGCCTGGGCTGCATCCTTCTTCATTGTGCCGTCATCATACACCATTGCTTCTGCTTGCTTAGGGGCTGGAAGAATTCTCTGACCCCTCAGCAAGCAGAAACAACAGGGCACTTTTGGAGCCCAGAACTGAAAGTTAAGCTCCACCTTGCTTCTGCTTACTTAGGGGCTGGAAGAAATCTCTGACCCCTCAGCAAGCAGAAACAATGGAGCACTTTCACCCCCAGAACTGAAAGTTAAGCTCCCTGTTGCTTCTGCTTTTGCTTAGGGGCTGGAAGAAATCTCTGACCCCTCAGCAAGCAGAAACAACTGGGCACTTTTACCCCCAGGACTGAAAGTTAAGCTCCCTGTTGCTTCTGCTTACTTAGGGGCTGGAAGAAATCTTTGACCCCTCAGCAAGCAGAAACAACTGGGCATTTTCAGTGCCCAGTAATGAAAGTTAAGCTCCGTGTTGCTTCTGCTTGCTTAGGGGCTGGAAGAAATATCTAACCCCTCAGCAAGCAGAAACAATGGGGAACTTTCAGCGCCCAGGACTGAAAGTTAAGCTCTGAGTTGCTTCTGCTTGCTTAGGGGCTGGAAGAAATCTCTGACCCCTCAGCAAGCAGAAACAACGGAGCACTTTCAGTGCCCAGGAATGAAAGTTAAGCTTCGTGTTGCTTCTGCTTGCTTAGGGGCTGGAAGAAATCTCTGACCCCCCCAGCAAGTAGAAACAACAGGGCACCTTCAGCACCCAGGCCTGAAAGTTAAGCTCCACATTGGGCTGACATTGGGCTAGAGGGCGCCTGCACGAAGAGGCTGTTCTGGCCCTCAAGTGGAGCGGCGGGGGTAGGGGGCGGATGGCTCCATTGCAGACAGGGCAGGGTAAGGTAGGCTGGCGCACACAAGTGGAGGTCCCGGCTGCAGTCCAGGGCTGGGGATCAATGGAGAGGTGATGTTCGCCTGCAGGGGTTTTCTGGCCTGGTCTCGCTGGCCACCTGAGCAAGGGTGGGAGCTGCACTTGGGCAGCCTCGGCTCGCCCTCCGACAGGAAGAAATTCGAATTGGAGGTCTTGTAGCCCCAGAAGTCAGTTGTGACTTGGTGGTGCCTTCCACCCCCCCTTGTCCCGCCAGGCTTGCCTAGCTAGATCATGCTACAGGTAAGAGCAGGAGACTGTGTGGCCCATATCTAAACCTCTGAGTGGCTCCCCACCAGAACGGCTGGAAGAGGGGTGGAAAGGGATCATCTTGGGGCAGCTGTGGAGAGGGGTGAGGCTGTATGGCAGCAAGCTGGCATACCTCCTACCTCCTCAGCAGTGGTAGGAGAGAAGGCCATGGAGGTTGGGGCCACTATGTGCCCCCTGAAAAAAATCACGGCCCCCCAATTCTTCAAATCCTGGCTACGGGGCTGCTCAGAGGTGATAATGTAGCACTCTGAGAAAATCTATTATATTTGTCCTTTCCTGTCCTTTATTGTTTTTGTGCTCATATATATTACAAAGAGGCAACAGGAAAAACTAAAAAAAGAAAAGAAAAAGAAACAGAGCTGTGGAAGGCCAGCAATGGGGTGATGTAGGCAATGCTGCAGTTCTATTTGAGAGAATTTATTATCTACTACCACTACTTTTTATATGTGTAAACTAGAGAGCCAGTTTGGTGTAGTGGTTAAGAGGGGCAGGATCAGGTTTGATTCCATCTATCTCTAATTTAAGATCTCTCTTTAAATTCATCTGGGTAGATAAAGTATGGCACTATGTAGGAGTCATTATACCTTTAGATTTTAAATTATTGATCCAATGTAATTTTGACAAGATTCACAAGGAAATCTGTGCATAGATAATATGGTGGAACAAATTGAGATTATCTTGGTCTGATAGGTTCCACTTGGTTACAAACTTTTTGCTACTCAAGTTTATATATTTATTTAGATACTTCCCATAAGCCTCATAGGTTGGTGACTGAAGGGATGGCAAAAGACTTTTTTCAACTTTTTGTGGTCTAATAGGAAGCCCAAAAGGAGCCCTGTGGCACAGAGTGGTAAGTTGCAGTATTGCAATCCAAGCTCTGCTCATGACCTGAGTTTGATCCTGGTGGAAGCTGGGTTCAGGTAGCTAGCTTGAGGTTGACTCAGCCTTCCAACTCTCCAAGGTCAATAAAATGAGTACCCAGCTTGCTGGGGGTAAAGTGTAGATGACTGGGGGAGGCAATGGCAAACCACCCCATTAAAAAGTCTGCCATGAAAACATTATGATGCGATGTCACCACAGATTCAGAAACAACTGGTGCTTGCACAGGGGACTACCTCACCTTTTTATGAAGCCCAGAATCCCCTTTAAGACCCTGTGTAGGGCCTCATCTGATGGTGGCATGGGGTTCCCCAACCTTAAAGGATATTACACTGTTAATTTAGTTCATGTTATAAAGATGATTCATGGGAATTCCCCTGAGAAATGGATATACATAGAACCATCTTTTTCAGCCCCATTCTCCCTCCAGAAACTTTGTTGGCTTATGCTGACATTCAGACCATCTCAAGTGGTTCATAATTGTTCTTTCAATACCTCAATAAAGACTTGGGACCGTAAAAAAAAAAAAAAAACCTAGTCCAAGTAGTCTCACCTTTAATTCCTCTTTCCATTATGGAGGGTTGTTACTCTACGCTATTCAAATCCATCATTAAGGAATGGCTCCCTGCTAGGTTATCACGCCCCATAGATTGGGTATGTAATGGAAAAATAATGAAAAGACCTACAGCAGAGGTAAAGGGTAACATTACGATTCAGTGGTTTAAATATTTCCAGGTCAGGGGTAGGATAGAAACCTTTAGAAGAAAAGGCTGCTCCTTGTCTCTTTTTTCAGATTTTGAGATTATCTACAAAGGCTATGATGGGGGCTTGAAAGGCCTCTTATCTTCTATCTACAGTATTCTTACAAAGGTCTTCACCGAAAGAAAGACACTCACACAGGAGAAATGGGAACTGGACCTGGGTAGGAAGCTTTCATTTACCAAATGGCACCAAGTTTGGAACTCGGGTGCTAACTCCTCATAAATTTTTAATATTCAGCTCCAGGCTTTTAAGATGCAGATCAGGTAGTACTATACTCCCTCTAGGTTACATAAATAAATAAGAGCATCAGCCCATTATGTTGGAGGAAGTGATATGGCCAAGTGGGCACATTCCAGTACTGCTGATGGGTCAATCCCATCATCCAGGGCACTGGCAAGATGTCTTAACTAGAATTGGTAGAATAACAGATCAAACCATCCCTCCTACCTTGGATCTAACCCTGACAGAATTGTGGTCCAACTTCTCTCCAAATAAAGGTAAGAAGGTTATTACTCTTATCTTATTGGCAGTGGCAAGGTTAGCCATTACTTCCAAACGAAAAGCCAAGGAAGCACCAACTTTAAAACTATGGTTCAATAAACCATGGACACAATTTGTGATGGGAAAGATTGCTGATGGTCTAAACTAGGGGTGTCAAACATGCAGCCTGGAGGCCAAATCAGGCCCCGGACAGCTCCTATCAGGCCCCCCAGCAACTGGCTGTCATCTGCTTCCTTCTCCCTCTTTCTTGTTTCCTTCTGCATCACAGCTTGTTTTTCCAGGCTTGCTCAATCACACAGGAGCTACAGAGCAAAACCTCTATTCTCTCCATTGGCTGAGGCTCCCCCTCCTCCTGGTCCTGGGGAAGAAAGGAAAGAGCCAGAGCTTCCTTTGCCCAGTTCCCTGGATTTCATGGGAGAGATAAAAAAAAAACACCTTTAAGACCAGCAAGTGCTAATATTGTAAGCATGTTTTAAGGTTTTTTTTTTTAAAAAAAAAAATCTTTACATTTTGCTTGTCTGTGTCCTTTATAAAGTTTATAACTCTGCTACCTAATCTTAAATAGGTACACACATGGGCCGGCCCAACCTGACATTAAGGTCTCATTTGTGTCAGATCCGGCCCTCATAACAAATGAGTTCAACACCCCTGGTCTAAACTCTCACTTCTGTGATGATACGAACGGCACTTTTGTAGGTACCTGGGTTCTGATGCTGCAATATTTAGCTGAAACAATATTTAGCTTAAAATGAGATTATTCCATCTAATGTACACATCTGGGACTGGATTTATATCTGAGTTTATGGTCACTATCTGTTGGAATTATGTACTGGCTTAATGACCCTAATAGCAGAAATATAGAACTTGCCTTCCCTTTTCTATGTGTTATCACTTTTTTCCTTCACCTATTTTTTTCCTGTTATGTGCTTTTTTAATTAAATAAAAGTATTTTTTAAAAGGTTTAACTTCCCACTTCTCCACTTGGGTGGCCCTGGGTTAGCTATAGCTCTCTCAGCCCCACCTACTTCACAGGGTGTCTGTTCTGGGGAGAGGAAGGGAAAGTGATTGCAATCCACTTCAAGACTTCTTCAGGTAGTGAAGGACAGGGCATAAAACCAACTCTTCTTCTAAATTCTATTTTAGCTTTTTTTTAAAATTATTGTGACTTACAGTCCCAATATCTTGTCTAGTGTTCCTTATTACTAGAAAAGTACTGCTTTTTTATTAGAAGACTTACTTCAATAATCAAAACATTTAATGTAATACAAATTATATTGACAAAGGAAACTATCTTACTCATATGAACAATGGCAGCTTATACACTTAGGCCAAACTAGGCAAAACAACATCCTGGGGATACCACCGCCATTTTATCTCTGGAATTTCCTTATCACAGGGATCCAAGCCTTCTCAAGACTACACCATTTTCAGGAGTCCAAAGATAATGTATATTTTAAATAATAGTAAATAACCTACAGGATAAAATAATACATATTAATAAAATAACAATCCCAAAAATTTCTGAAGAAGCAACACTAGATAGTCACCAGCCAGAAATGACTAATATACTTGAAAAATAAAACCTGCCCTTCACACAAAAGCCTTCTGAAACAGAACAGTCTTACAGGCTGTAAGGAACACTGACACTTTCTGAACAGCCTCTGGTAATCTGTTCCAGAACACCAAGGTGGCAAGTAAAAATGCCTGTGAACAGACAGAAACAGAATGCACCACACCAGGACTGGAGAGCGAAATGAGAAACCAGGAGCAAGGAGCACAAGCTCCTGGGCCACAACACATATACTTTCTTGCACTGAAGCAAAAGCCTATTTTAGAAGAAAAAAACCAGGTTGCTTACCTGTAACTGATGATCTTTGAGTGGTCATCTGTGCAGTCACACACAAGTACTGCTGGAGACCTCAGAGACTGATTAGCTAGCCTCAATCTTTTTGGCATGCTTTACCCCTTGCTCTGGAGAGCAGGCATCGACCATGCATGCCTGGAGCAAGGGGGAAGGCACTGTTCCCACTCCGTTTCTTCACATCATTTACTGACAAATCTGAAAATTCAATCAGAAACAGCTGAACGTAGAAAAGCCAACAGTGGGGAAGGCTAGGTGGGTGTGTGTAACTGCACAGATGACCACTCGAAGATCATCAGTTACAGGTAAGCAATCTGTTTATCTTCTTTGTGGTCTCTGTGCAGTCCCACACATGGGTGATTAGCAAGCTCCAGATAGAGGAAGGTGGGTGCTGGAAAACAACAAAGTAAGATAACACCCAAAGTAAGGTAACACCTATAGATACTTACAGGCACATGCTTGGAAGAGAAATCAGTGGAAGACTGATGGGAGCACAGCCTGGCCAAAGGAGGCATCTCATTGGGAATGCACATCAAGGATGTAGTGTTTGACAAAGGTGCGTGGTGATGACTACATGGCTGCTTCACAAATGTCCTCCAGAGGCACACCTTCAAGGAACAATGACGAGATAGAGACAGCCCGAATAGAATGAGATTTCAGTAATATAGGCAATGGTTATTTGGCAAGTTCAGAACAGAGAGCAATTGCTGAAGTCACCCAATTGGCAAATCTCTGTGTGGAAATCTTGTTGCCCTGATGTGGCTTTCCAAAGGCCATGAACAGATCAGGGTCAATATGAAAGGGCTGTGTTCTGGACAGGTAAAATGAGCGCTCTGCAAATGTCCAGGGAGTGGAGCATCCTTTGGCCGTCATCCAAAAGACTGAGGAAGAAAGCAGGGAGCACTGTAGAAATGCGACAAATGGTAAGTGGAGACAACCTTTGGAAGAAAGGATGGGTCCTGCTGCTTATCTTTATGAAATAAGGTATAAGGAGGATTATGATTGAAAGCACAGATGTCACTCACTCATTTCCCCAAAGTGAGAGCAACCAGGAGAGCTGTTTTCCAGGATAACAGATGAATAGGAGTCGTAGTGAGTGGCTTAAAAGGCATAACAGATGGATAGAAGTAGAGTACCCCCTTCATAAACAATTTGGTAACATGGCAAGAAAAAACCAGTTTTCCCTTCAATTGAACGCTGAAAAGCAAAAATGGCTGAAAGGTGAACCTTTAAAGAAGAGTACTTCAGACCAGAGTCTTTTAAGTAAGTCAGGTAAGTTAAGATTTCAGGATGTGGGGCAGAGTCAGGTACAAGTTGCCAGAAAGAAGCATAAATAGATAAATGGTGCCACTTAGTGAGGTAAGCTTTTCTAGTAGTTGGTTTGTGAGCATTCAGGATGATGTTCTGGACTGTGGGAGGGAGAGCTAGGGAGAGATTCTCCAAGCCGTGAGCTTGCAAAGGTCTGGGTTGTGATAATAGCACTCTCCTGTGGCACTGTGTGAGAAGGTCCAGGGCAGATGGTAGGTGGAGGTACACTCCCCCTGGACAGTTGCAAGAGGGGTGAACAATGGTTGTTGCCACCAAGAAAATGCAGTCCGTCTTGTCGTGAACGATCTTCTGTAATGTCCTGAGAATGAGAGGAAAAGGGGAACACGAAATGAAGAGGACCTGACCAAGAATAGAGAAAGCCATCCCCAAGAGAGGGGGGAATCCATGTCCCAACTGTAAAAAAAATGAGCATTTGGCATTAGCCTCGGTTGCAAAGACATCAATATGCGGCTGTCTGAAGAATCAAAAGATTGATTTGAGAAACCAAAGGTTCAGAGACAATTCATGGTTGTCCACTTGGGTACAGTTGAGAAAATCTGCTTGGTAGTTCTGAACACCTGTTAAGTGGACAGCAGTAAGATAGATGTTGTGTTCCCTGCACCAATGCCATAGAGCAATTGCTTTCTTGAAGAATCTGGTGAAGACTGTATCTCTCTGTTTGTTGACTTAAAATGCTATTGCAATGTTATCACCTGAACATGATGGCCACAGAGAGAGGAAAGGAAGGAGCAGAGGGCACAATGGATGGCCACAAGCTCTAGGCAATTGAAGTGGAGAACCCTCTCTGAGGGAGTCCACTGCCCCTGAGCCATGAGAGATCCATGATGGGCTCCCCAATGCCTCATGGAGGCATCTGTGGTGACAAATGCAGAAGGAGGTTGGAGTTGAAAGGAGCAGATTGCCTTCCGATGTCCACCAGCAAAGAGATGGAAGAAGATGTGCAGGAAGCATGAGTCAGGTTCTTTGGTGCTGGATATGCAGACAAATCACAGGGACAAACCAGAGTTGCAGCACATGCATGTGTAGCCCCAGAAATCTTTGGAAGGTTAAAGCCTGTTGAGTTGGAGAGGACATCACAGTAGAAGCAAGAATCTGAATGTGTAGAACTCTGCAGACAGGAAAACCTTGTGTGGAACAGTGCAGAACCTGGCCCCTATGAACTGTAATTCTTCGGTAGGAGTCAGAGTGGCCTTGACTAGATTGACACACAAACCCGGAGATTCCAGAAAGCCAAAGCTACTATTTATGTCCTGTTGAAGATGTTGAGGAGTATCAGCTACCAGTAGCCAATTGTCTATGTACAGAAATATCGTGACTCCCCAATGTCTGAGGGTGGCTGCTACTACCGCCATGCATTTGGTGAAAACCCTCGGGCTGGTGGAAAGGCCGAAGGGGAGCGCATAATACTGGTAATGACAATATCCAGCTGTGAATCTCAGAAAGCATTTGTGTTGAGGCTTAATGGAGATATGAAAGCACACATCCTATAAGTCAAGGGATGCAAGCCAGGAGTTTTGTGGGATCAGAGGAAGGATGGTTTGTAGTGTTATCATCCAGAATTTTTTGTAAAGGATGTAATGGTTGACCTGATGCAGGTCCATGATGGAGTATATTCCCCCATTCTATTTTGGCACAATGAAATACCAGGAGTAGATATCTCTCTGAAGCTGTCAAAGAGGAACAGGTTTGATGGCTCCTTCTGAAGGAGTGCACTTCCTCCTGCAGAAGAACGGGGGGGGGGGGGGGGGGGGGAGAGTAGGTACAGATCGATGGACCTGAGAGGGTTGAATGAAACTCGATGGCATAGCCCAGGCAGATTATTGTCAGTACCCAAGAATCTGTTGTGATGTCCTCCCAAGCTACAAGGAATGGTTGCAGTCTGGTCCTGAAAGAAAGAATGAAGGGAACTGAGGAAGAGTCAAAGAGGCTCTTTAGCCTGATGGGTAGACTTTTTAGTAGGCTGTGAACATGGCTTTTGATGATAGCATTGTTTAGCAGGAGGTGCCTTCCACTTCCAGTAATCTGACTGGCGAGGTGACCAAGGCCATTTGTAAGAAGACTGTCTCCAAGATTTGGGTTTAAAAGACCTTTGCAAGGCAGACTGGGAGACCCCCAAGTTCTTAGCTTGTTTACGGTTATCATCCAAGTTGGTTATGATTTCATCAGTGGTGGAATGGAACAAACCAAGGCTGTCAAAGGGAAGGTCCTCAATTTTCCACTTTATATCTGGTTGGAGAGATGTGGTCCTGAGCCAGGAGTGACAGCGAAGAGCAATGGAGGTGGCCAGTGATCTGGAGGAACAGGAGACCACATGCCTCACTGAGTTAATTTGTTGTCTAGTGACTTGGGAAAGTTCAGTGATGAGGTCAGATACAGTTTTGTGAGCAGGTTCAGGCAAGTCAGTAAGAAGAGGTGTGAACTGATTTGCAAGATTAAAGGCATAGATGGAAAAGTATGCCAAATAGTTATGGATTTTTGCAGAAGTGGTAATTAAGGTGCACATCTTTCAGCCAAGAGTGTCAAGCTTCCTGTCTTCCTTGTCAGGAGGTGAAGGATGCTTAGATTGTTTAGATTTGCTTGTGGAATGAACAATAACTGAGTTCTGCACTGGATGTATAAAGAGAAATTTAGAGTCTGATGCTTGGGACCTGTAAAGTGATTTGAAGCATTTAGAAGCAGGGGGAATTGAAGCGGGCTTCTCCCACGCCTCATGGAGACCTTCTAAATCAGGAGTGTCAAACATATGACACTATCCGGCTCCTATCAGTCCCCCAAGCAACTGGCTGTCATCTGTTTCCTTCTCCCTCTCTCGCTTCCTTCTGCATCACAGCTTGCTTTGCAAGGCTTGCTCAATCACACAGGAGCTATAGAGCAAAGCCTCTATTTTCTTCAGTGGCCGAGGCTCTTCCCTTGATGAGGAAGGGGAGAGAAACAGCTTGTGTTGCCAGCATCTCTCAATCACACAGCAGAGCTACTGAGCCAAGCCTCTCTTCCTTCTATTGGCTGAAGCTTCTCCCTGTCCTGGTCTCCTGGGGAGGGAAGGAAAGAACCAAAGCTTCCTTTGCTCACTCCCCTGGATCACACAGGAGAGATATAAAGATATAACCTTTAAGACAAACTAGTGCTAATGTTTTAAACATGTTTTAAGAGTTTTTAAAGTTGTATTTGTCTGTGTCCTTTATACAATTTATATATCAGCTACCTAATTTTAAATAGGTACACACGGGGGCGGGGGGCGGGGTTGTAGCAGGAACTCCTTTGCATATTAGGCTACACTCCCCTGATGTAGCCAATCCTCCAAGAGTTTACAGGGCTTTTAGTACAGGGCCTACTGTAAGTTCTTGGAGGGCTGGCTACATCAGCGGGTGTAGTCTAATATGCAAAGGAGTTCCTGCTACAAAAAAAGCCTTGGGTACACACATGGCCCAGCCTGATAAGGCCCGGCCCGACAAGGTCTCATTTATGTCAGATCTGGCCCTCATAACAAATGAGTTTGACACCCCAGTTCTAAGTGGACAGGTAGCATAGGCAAGAGGAAACTTGGCATATTGGAAGAGTGGATGATGTCGTGAATCTGAGCTAGGAGATGAGTCTGATCCTAGCTGAATATTAAGCATGGTCACCATGCATGTCAAGTGTCATGCCTGCACCAGACCCAGCCCTTGCTAACCCAGAGCAGGAGCCACCTGAAACTGATCAGGCCACACCAGGCCCTAGCTCATCCCCTCCTGAAACTGATCAGGCCACACCGGGCCCTAGTGCATCACCTCCTGAATCCCCGCCACCTGTGAGCCGGCTCCGTGAAAGGAGACGGCAGGAGTTCAAAGACAGACGGAAAGAAGCACGCATGCGTGGGAGGAGAGATCTAAGCCCGGAGTACTAACGAGTTAACAAGCCAGCACAGTATATCTGTAGTCCTGGCCTTAGGGCAAACTGTGCTGGCAACGAACGATCCTCCTCGGATGTGACCACGCCCTGCACCCTCTTGCCCGCTGAGAGAACCCGTTTGCTCCTGACCCGGCTTGAATCTTGGACTTGGAACTGGACTCTGCTTTTGCTCTGTGGACTGGCTTAGGTACTTTGAATATATTCGGCTTGCTTCCTCTGGCTTTTGACCCACTGCATTCCTGTGACGACGCGCCCTGCTTCTCCCTTCGGCTGGACTGATTTATGGTAGGGACTAATTAGGACTGCTAGATAACGCTTGTGCTGCTCCTTGAAAGCACCGTAGCCGGCTGCCAGCGTCCTGGCCGGTTGCCAGGGCAACAGCAGCCGTCCGTCTCTACCTGAAGGTCCGGGTCGTGACAGCTTGCCAGCACCCATATAACTCGCCCGGCTCCCCCATGACTGAACAAGCGGCAGGAGGCGTGGACCCCCTGTCGGGGCTCCTCGACCGAGTGCAACAGCTGACGCAGGCTGTAATTACACTCCAGCAACAGACTGCTTCCAATGCTACGGCCCTGGCTGCTGCAGCAGCGCCTCGCTCCCGCTGCCCGGTGAGTGTTCCTGACAAGTTTGAAGGAAGCCTGGAAGAGTTCCCTGCCTTCCTCGCCCAATGTGAACTGTACATGGAGATAAGGCAGAGCGACTTCCCTACAGACAAGACCAAGGTCTGTTTTGTTTTGAGCCTGCTTAAAGGGCAAGCGGCCAAATGGGCCACTCCCCTACTGCTGGAATCTTCGCCGCTGCTAGCAGATTACCCCCGTTTCAAGGCACATTTCACGGCTGCCTATGCCAACCCCGTGCGAGCTGAGACGGCCAACCGCAAGATACGGACTTTGCAACAAGGCCAAAACTCTGTCTCCCACTACACCACTGAATTCCAGTTGTTGGCTCAAGACCTGGCCTGGAATGAAGCTGCCCTGGTGGACCAGTATATGGAGGGACTCTCTGATGCCATCCTGGATGAACTGGCCCGCAGCGACCGACCAGCCGCCCTACAAGACCTGATCCGGTTGTGCATGCGCATTGATGGGCGGCTACAGAGCCGCCGCCAGAAGCAGAAAGGAAGCAACGCCCCAGCGAGGGTCCCCACAGCTGCTCCACCACCAGGTTCCCTGGCTCTTCCCCCAGCTGCGGAACCCATGCAGCTGGGCGTCGCCCGCCCTCGCCTGACTCCCGAGGAGAAGACCTGTCGGCGCACCCACAACCTGTGCCTGTATTGTGGCGGAGCTGGACATTTTGCAAGTACCTGTCCAGCCAAATCGCAGCGCCCCGCAAGCTCCGCTGCCCCGGTAAAAGGCCAGCCCCAGGTCTAGTTGGAGCTCCTGACCTGGGGCATTTCTTGAGGGCCTCCAGCTCCGTCGATCCCCCACCTACCCCGTTCCTGGTCCCGATTCGTCTGCAGCTCCCTGATGGCCGGTGGATCTTTGTACATGCCATGTTGGACTCAGGGGCCGCCTGCTGCTACATGGACCACCTCTTCGCCAAGGAACATGGCATCCCCATCCGGGAAAAGAAGAGCCCTACCCTGGTCGAGGTCGTGGACGGTCGTCTGCTGCGCTCTGGACCCGTCCGCCATGAGACTCAACCACTCGTCCTATGGGTCCAGCAACACCAAGGGGAACAAACCTTTGACCTTTCCCGCATGCCACGTTTCCCCGTCATCCTAGGCCTGTCCTGGCTCCAGGCCCACAATCCTCACGTGGACTGGGTGCAACGAGAACTGCAATTTCCCGGTGCCCCTGCGTCGTGCTCCACGCTACAACCGGACCCGGCTCCGGTGCCTCCTGATGCTCGACCCAGCTCTTCGCTCCCCACCAGCCTCCTGGGGGCCGCCACCACACTACCAGCTCCCCACCAGGAGTTTGCAGACGTCTTCGACGAAAAGGAAGCAGACCAGCTTCCCCCACATTGGCCCTA
The DNA here is from genome assembly GCF_032191835.1 of Heteronotia binoei. Classification (NCBI taxonomy): domain Eukaryota; kingdom Metazoa; phylum Chordata; class Lepidosauria; order Squamata; family Gekkonidae; genus Heteronotia; species Heteronotia binoei. The sequence continues at coordinate 69,671,728 of NC_083226.1, forward strand.
TGATTGCGCCATTGACCTAATGCCCGGCGCCCCGCTACCAGCAGGCCGCCTCTACCCCATGGCGGACCCGGAGTTGGCTGCCCTATGGGAGTATTTGGAGAAGAACTTGGCCCGAGGGTTCATTCGCCCCTCCACCTCGCCCTTGTCCTCGCCCGTCCTGTTCGTAAAGAAGAAAACCAGGGACTTGAGGCTCTGCAATGATTACCGGGCACTCAACAAAATTACCATCCGGAACCGTTACCCGCTTCCACTGATTCCGGAGCTCCTTGACCGCGTGAAAGGGGCCACCATCTACACCAAGCTCGACCTTCGAGGGGCCTACAACTTGGTTCGCATCAAAGCCGGAGACGAGTGGAAGACCGCTTTTGGTACCAGGTATGGCCAGTACGAACACCTGGTCATGCCATTTGGACTCACCAATGCCCCCGCCGTGTTCCAACGGTTCATGAACGACGTGTTCCGCGACCTGCTGGACCGGTTCCTGATTATTTATCTGGATGACATTTTGGTCTACTCCACCTCTGAGCAGGAGCACGTCCAACACGTCCGACAGGTGCTACAGCGGCTCAGAGCTCACCGCCTGTACGCAAAACTAGAGAAATGCGCCTTCCACCTCCCGTCAGTCGAGTTCTTGGGGCACATCATCTCCCCCCAAGGAACTCAGATGGATCCAAAGAAGGTTGACGCCATCCTCCAGTGGCAGGCCCCTCACAATCGGAAGGACGTCCAGCGCCTCCTGGGCTTCGCCAATTACTACCGGCAGTTCATCGCTGGCTACGCCAATCTAACCAAGCCCTTGACTCGGCTCCTCCACCCCAAGGAACCCTTCCAATGGACCCCGGAAGCTGACCAGGCTTTTCACGACCTCAAGCGCAGCTTCTCCTCCAGTCCCCTCTTGCGATACCCTGATCCCCGCTTGCCTTTCATGGTGGAAGCAGACGCCTCCAACGTGGCCATCGGAGCCGTGCTCTCCCAGCGGGACGACCCCAGTCAGCCCTGCGCTTACTACTCCCGGCAGCTCTCCGCCGCCGAACGCAACTACACCATATGGAAGAGGGAACTCTTGGCCATCAAAGTGGCTTTCGAGGTGTGGCGGCACTACCTTGAAGGAGCAAGACACCCGGTCCAAGTATTCACGGACCACCGGAACTTGGAACACTTGCAGACCACCCGCCGGCTGAACCAGCGACAGATCCGGTGGTCCCTGTTCTTTTCACGTTTCAACTTCACCATCTCCTACATCCCGCACACCCAAAACCAGAAAGCCGATGCTCTGTCCCACCGGCCAGACTATGACACCCCTGGTGCTACCGAAGCCCCCAAGGCTAGCATCCTGCCACCCACGGTCTTTGCCGCCGCCCTGACTGCACCCGCCTTGGTGGCAGAAATACAGGCCAGTCAGGCCACCGACCCCTGGGCCCAGAAGCACCTGCAAGACCCTCAGCAAGACCCTGCCGGGGAACTGAGCACCCGGGATGGGCTGCTCTACCATCGGGAGCAGTTGTACGTCCCTCCAGGACCTCTCCGATCCCGCATCCTCCGCCTCACCCACGATGCACCCCTGGCCAGCCACTTCGGGCAACACAAAACCGCCCATCTGCTGACCCGAGACTTTTGGTGGCCTCGCGTCCGAGCGGACGTTAGTCGGTACGTGGCTTCATGTGAGATCTGCCGCCGCGCTAAAAACGTACCCGCCAAGCCCTCCGGTCTCCTGCAGCCACTTCCTACTCCCGCCGGTCCCTGGGACGTGGTGTCCATGGACTTCATTGTCGACCTACCTCGATCCCAGGGCCACACCTGCATTTTAGTTGTGGTGGACCTGTTCACCAAGATGGCCCATTTTGTCCCCTGCGCCAAAGTGCCATCGGGGCCGGAAACCGCCCAGCTCTACCTGAACCACGTCTTCCGCCTGCACGGGTTACCCAAGCAGATTGTCTCGGATCGGGGCCCGCAATTCACCTCCCGCTTTTGGCAGGCTTTCCAGCAAGGCTTGGGGACGGAGCTTCACTTGTCGTCCGCCTACCATCCCCAGACCGACGGCCAGACTGAGCGCACCAACGCTACCCTGGAGCAGTACTTGCGCTGCTATACCAGTTACCACCAAGATAACTGGGCCTCCCTGCTACCCCTGGCCGAGTTCGCGTACAACAATGCGGTCCACAGCTCCACGCAGACCACACCGTTTGCGGCCAACTACGGACTGCACCCCCGGTTCTTCCCTCCGCTCGGCCCGTCCGCCGATGTTCCCGCAGCAGACAACCGGATCGAGGAACTCCACGCGCTCCATGACCTCCTGCGCGCCCAGCTCCAGCGCGCCAAAGACGCCTATAAACTGGCCACAGATCGGCATCGCCAGGAGGGAGCCCCCCTCAAGGTCGGGGATTCCGTCTGGCTCTCTACCCGGTATCTCCGGACCCCTGGCCGGTCCTCCAAGTTAACAGCTCACTTCGTCGGCCCGTTCCCCATCGAGGCGCAAATCAACCCGGTGGCGTTCCGCCTGCGCCTTCCCGCCCACCTCCGGATCCACCCGGTTTTCCACCGCTCCCTCCTCCAACCCGCAGCTGCGCCGGACCCGAACAGGGACGTCCCACCACCACCTCCACCACCAGTTTTAGTGGATGATGAGGAGTACGAGGTCCATCAGATCCTGGACTCCCGGCTGCACCGAGGTCAGCTCCAGTACTTAGTGGACTGAGAGGGCTACCCCCCCCCGAAGATCGTTCCTGGGAACCAGCTACCCACCTGCACGCCCCTGACCTGCTCCGGCAATTCCATGCGACCTACCCGGATAAGCCAGGCGGCTTGGATGAGGGGGGGCCTGAGGGGGGGATAGTGTCATGCCTGCACCAGACCCAGCCCTTGCTAACCCAGAGCAGGAGCCACCTGAAACTGATCAGGCCACACCAGGCCCTAGCTCATCCCCTCCTGAAACTGATCAGGCCACACCGGGCCCTAGTGCATCACCTCCTGAATCCCCGCCACCTGTGAGCCGGCTCCGTGAAAGGAGACGGCAGGAGTTCAAAGACAGACGGAAAGAAGCACGCATGCGTGGGAGGAGAGATCTAAGCCCGGAGTACTAACGAGTTAACAAGCCAGCACAGTATATCTGTAGTCCTGGCCTTAGGGCAAACTGTGCTGGCAACGAACGATCCTCCTCGGACGTGACCACGCCCTGCACCCTCTTGCCCGCTGAGAGAACCCGTTTGCTCCTGACCCGGCTTGAATCTTGGACTTGGAACTGGACTCTGCTTTTGCTCTGTGGACTGGCTTAGGTACTTTGAATATATTCGGCTTGCTTCCTCTGGCTTTTGACCCACTGCATTCCTGTGACGACGCGCCCTGCTTCTCCCTTCGGCTGGACTGATTTATGGTAGGGACTAATTAGGACTGCTAGATAACGCTTGTGCTGCTCCTTGAAAGCACCGTAGCCGACTGCCAGCGTCCTGGCCGGTTGCCAGGGCAACAGCAGCCGCCCGTCTCTACCTGAAGGTCCGGGTCGTGACATCAAGAGATCCAAATAGCTTTTAGAGCTCTCCAAAGGAGAGAGTGAGCCCGACTGAAGAATATCTGGAGCAGAAGAAAAACAGGTTGCTTACCTGTAACTGATGACCTTTGAGTGGTCATCTGTGCAGTCACACACATGGGTTTTCTGGCTGGAACAAACCCGACCTTGGAGAATTTAAAGCTAGCCTAGGCGTTTATTTTGGTGCACATTCCCTCCCGCTCTAGGGAGCAGGCATCCACTGCGCATGCCTAGAGCGAAGGGAAGGCGCTCCACCCACCCAGTTTCTTCTAGCCGCTGTACAGAGTAATCTGAAAAGGTAAGCATAGCATAAACCAGCAGCGGGGAAGGCTAGGCGGGCGTGTGTGACTGCACAGATGACCACTCAAAGGTTATCAGTTACAGGTAAGCAACCTATTTATCTTCATCATAGTCTCTGTGCAGTCCCACACATGGGTGACTGGTAAGCTGAAGTGCATAGAGGCAGGTGCTGGTTCTGAAAAGGAACGGCATGGATTAAGTATACATATAGACACCCAAAAATATTGTACTTACAGGAGAGGATTCTGCAGGCTTCAATCAAAGATAGAGCGAAGTACAGCTTGTCTGAAGGACACATCTCGCTGTGCACGGACATCTAAGGCGTAGTGTGTGGCGAATGTCGATGAAGAAGACCAGACTGTAGCAGCACAGATGTCTTCCATTGGTACGCCCTTGGAGAAAGCCAAGGACGTAGAAAGAGCTCTAGTGGAATGGGCTCGTACATTTTCAGGTATAGGTTGTTTAGCTAGTTGGTAGCATAATGCAATTGCAGCCACAACCCACTTTGAGAGTCTCTGGGTAGAGATTCTTTGTCCTTGTTTATGAGTTCCGCAGGCTCGAGTCCTTACGAAAAGGGCTTGTTCTATCAATATAGTAAGCAAGGGCCCGACGTATATCAAGATTGTGTAAAGTTCATTGACCCATGTCACTAGGATTCTGGAAGAAAGAAGGTAAAGTGGTCGGTTTTCCCAGATGGTAAGGTGAAACGACCTCTGGGAGAAAGGTTAGATCAGGACGTAGAACCGCTCTGTCATGGTGGAAGTGTAAGGTGGGTCTGTCCGGAAAGCACAAACATCGCTAGCTCTTTTGCCAGATTTAAGTGCCACCAATAGTGCTGTTTTCAATGATAAAAGATGCAGTGGGATAGATGCCATTGGTTCAAAGGGAGGTTTCATTAGTTGACTCAGAACAAGAAATAAACTCCACAAAGGTTGCAATTAATGAATTGGGGTCGTAGGTATAGAATGCCTTTGAGGAATTATTTTGCAGCAGGATGAGAAAACACCGTGTGTCCTTTGATATGTGGATGGAAGGCTGAAATAGCAGCCAAATGAACTTTCAAAGAGGAGTAAGCGAGGCCAGAGTTGGAGAGAGATAAAGTGTATGACAGGATTTGAGCTACAGAGGATGATGTTGTCATGGGCTGGGGCCGGGTCAGGCAAAGTCCAGGGGCAGTCCAATGTCTGTAGCCGGTGAGCAAAGAGGGTCCAAGGCGCCAAAACCAAATCACAGTCCAGGTATCGCAGGTCAGAGGTTCAGAAGCCGAAGTCAGGGGGTCCAGAAGTCAAAGCCAAAGTCAGGGGGTCCAGAAGCCAAAGTCAAAAGCCGAAGTGGATGCTAGAACGTCAGGTAAGTGACTAGTTGCTTCCACAAAGCCTCCTCCCAAAGCCCACAGCTATATAGCCCTCTGCTGTCTGTTGCCCATTTGGGCTAATTGCTGGCTCAGAGAGGCAGCCAGGATCCTGCTGAGACTCAAGCACCCTCACTCCTAGAAGGGCCAGAATCCTTTCAAAACTCAGGGCTCAGGGAGCGTCTTGCTCGTGAGCGTGCCGCCCTCCTCCGATCCCTGAGGTCCTGACGAAGGTGGTCACGCACACGAGCCACCCGAGAGGGCGAGGCAGGGGGGCTTGGATCTTCTCCAGCAGGAGGCAGGGGCACTGGTGCAGGTGGCAGGGGCACAGTTTCTTCTGCAGGCTCAGCTTCTTCTGCAGGGTCCCCAGTACCCATGACAGATGTAGGAAAAAAATTGTGATGGGCAGCATACTCAGCAAACCGCATCCATTTTTGAGAATAAGACCTTCTGGTGGATCGTTTTCTGGCATTCAATAGAACGTGTCGGACTTCCGCAGGAAATTCTAAAAACTGATCCTCCATGCAGTCAGTCACAGGAGCCCTGGATCGTGATGTAGGATGTCATGGGTACTGGGGACCCTGCAGAAGAAGCTGAGCCTGCAGAAGAAACTGTGCCCCTGCCACCTGCACCAGTGCCCCTGCCTCCTGCTGGAGAAGATCCAAGCCCCCCTGCCTCGCCCTCTCGGGTGGCTCGTGTGCGTGACCGCCTTCGTCAGGACCTCAGGGATCGGAGGAGGGCGGCACGCTCACGAGCAAGACGCTCCCTGAGCCCTGAGTTTTGAAAGGATTCTGGCCCTTCTAGGAGTGAGAGTCTCAGCAGGATCCTGGCTGCCTCTCTGAGCCAGCAATTAGCCCAAATCGGCAACAGACAGCAGAGGGCTATATAGCTGTGGGCTTTGGGAGGAGGCTTTGTGGAAGCAACTAGTCACTTACCTGACGTTCTAGCATCCACTTCGGCTTTTGACTTTAGCTTCTGGACCCCCTGACTTCGGCTTCTGAACCTCTGACCTGCGATACCTGGACTGTGATTTGGTTTTGGCGCCTTGGACCCTCTTTGCTCACCGGCTACAGACCTTGGACTGCCCCTGGACTTTGCCTGACCCGACCCCAGCCCGTGACATAGGACCTTGCCATTCTGCTGCGAAAGGAGGTCCCGAGTTTGAGGGAAGTCAAGAAATACACTGTTGGAGAGAAGGAAAAGTGTGGTGAACCATGGTTGACGAGGCCACCAGGGTGTGATTAGTATGCAATCTGTCTGATCCAACTGGATCTTTTGAAGCGTTCTCATTATTAGTGGAATGGGTGGAAAGAGGTAGTGAAGCGGTCCTTTCCATTGGTGGAGAAAAGCATCTCCCGCAGACTGAGTCGATGGGGGACCTCGCATGTAGAAGCGTGTGCACTGGGTATTGTCCGGGGAAGCAAACACATCTATGACCAGAACTCCGAACATTTTGAAGACTGGTTGGAGATAGCATCGTTTGAGTGTCCATTCGTGATTGTTCACGAGTTGGTGACTTAGGGTATCCACTTGGATATTTTGGGTCCCAGGTAGATGCACAACTGTCAGATGTATGTTGTGAGCAATGCTCCAATGCCAGAGAGCTAGAGCTCTTTTGCACAGACAGGTAGATGCAGTACCTCCCTGCTGGTTGATATAGAACACGGTCGCAACATTGTCTGATGTGACCTGAATGTGTAGAACATGAAGAGAGGGCAGAAAAGACTTGAGTGCTGTGGACCGCCAAGAGCTCCAGACAGTTGATATGGAGGGATTTTTCGTAGGCTGTCCACTGTCCTTGCACTGTCAGTGTGTCGAAATGGGCTCCCCAACCCCACCTCAAAGCAACTGTCGTGACAATGGCTGATGGAGGTGACCATTGGTCACTGTGTTGTTAGCCGCCCTGAGCCTGCTTCGGCGGGGGAGGGCGGAGTACAAATAAAATTTTTTTTTATTATTATTATTATTATTATTATTATCATCATCATCTCAGGAATGGCATTCCTGCCAGAAGGTGGTGTTCTATTGTCTACCATTCCAGTGCTGGAAGAATGTGACGTGGGGCTGTTAGTAGAGTTCGCTGGCATTGACGGTGTGGATGGAACGACCTTACGAACCACAATTGTAGGGGTCTCATGTGAAGCCTTGCATGACAGAGGACAGAAGTTGTAGCCGCCAGCATGCGTTGAAACATGAGAGCTGTCTGGGTGGGATGAGATATGATGGCACTGGCTATGGTCTGAATGTTGTGAACTCTGCCGGCAGATAGGCTTTGTGAGCTATCGTTGATAGGCGTGCGCCTATCAATTGGATGTCTTGTGTTGGGACAAGGTTGGATTTTTGGAGGTTGACTTGTAGGCCTAGTAAAGATAGAAGTGTTAGAGTAGTCGAAATGTCCTGTTGAAGTTGCTCTTGGGATTGAGCCACAATGAGCCAGTCGTCTATGTACGGATATATGGACATTTTCCGTTGACGGAGTGACACTGCCACCACCGCCATGCACTTCATGAAGACTCTTGGTGCTGTCGATAGGCCGAAGGGAAGAGTGTGGAACTGATAGTGGTCATTCCCGACAGCGAACCTCAGGAATCTTCTGTGGCAATGGTCGATGGTAAGATGGAAATAGGCTTCTTGAAGGTCTATGAGTGCCATCCAAGCGTTGTTGGGAATTATAGACTGCAGGGTGATCATGCGGAATTTTTTGTATCGGATATGACGGTTGAGTTCGTGGAGGTCCAGTATTGGACGTTGCCCTCCATCTTTCTTTGGGACCAGGAAGTATCGGGAATAGAACCCTGTGCAATGGAATTGAGGTGGTACTGGTTCTATGGCTGCCTTGGCCAGCAAGGTAGCGATCTCTTCCTGGAGGGGTAGAGAAGGAGGAGTAGGTATAAAGCGATGATGCTTCGGGGGCAAAGTGAACTCTATAGTGTAACCCTTGTGGATGATCACCAGGACCCATGAATCCGATGTTATGGATTCCCACATGGGGTAAAAGAGAAGCAGTCTTATTGCACGGGGATGGAGATGATGTACCGGTGATGGTGGCATTAGCAAGTCAAAGAGACTGTTTTGGGGCCGTAGTCGCCTTCTTAGTCGATTGTGGTCATGGTCACTGATGGCTGGTGGAGCTTTGCGTTTCCAATAATCAGCTTGCCTGGGTGAACGGGGGCGCTTGTAGAAGGATGGTTTCCATCCTCTTTGCCTGTTGGTTTGAGATTGTTGCTGACTAACCCCTAATCTCTTGGCTCTCTTTCTGCTGTCATCTACTGTGGTTAAGATGTCATCAGTGGTTGCATTAAAAAGACCTTGGCCGTCAAAGGACAAATCTTCTGTTTTAAACCTTATGTCAGGTTGAAGTGATGAGGAATGGAGCCAGGCATGCCTACGTAAGGCAATGGAGGTAGCCACGGTTCTCGAAGAGCAAGCAACAGTGTGCCGGACTGAGTTGATTTGTTGCTTACTTACACAGTTAAGCTCTTGCAGTATCTTTGAAGCTTGTTTCTGTGAAGTTTCAGGTAAGGATGGAACCAATGTATTCAGTTGGGACGATAAATTGAAAGTATAGGCAACAAAATAGGCCAAATAGTTATGAATTTTGGATGTAGTGGTGGAGAGGGAGTAGAGTTTTCTGCCCAATGTGTCCAACTTCTTTCCTTCTTTCTCCGGTGGAACAGGGTGACGTGTCTGCTTTGATTTATAGGACGAATGTACAATCATTGAATTTGAAGCAGGATGATTAAATAAGAATTTCAAATCTGGTGCATGTATTTTGTATAGGGATTCAATTCGTTTAGACGTTGGTGAAACCGATGCCGGCTTATCCCAAGCTTCCTTCAATGCTTCTGAATGGACAGGTAGCATGGGTAAGAAGGATCCTGCAGGTAAATCAGCATGGACCAGGTCATGGACCACGCCTAATACTCTCAGCAGATCTGTGGTTAGTTTTATGTTAAGTGTATTTGCCATGTTCGTGAGTAAATCCAGATAAGCTTTAGATCCCTCAGATGGAGATAGGTCAGCTGGCTTTGTAATGTCAGACGCAGGTGATGTTGGTGACGAGACTGAATGTGATGACTCAAGAGTTTTCCGCTTCGGAATCCTCTGGAGCATCTACAGGAGTTGTGGGTCTGTCAAGTACCGGTGTCATCAAAGTTAAAGGTTTCGTCACCAGGGTAGGTTGGTCTGGTTGTACTGTATGTTTAGATAGAGCGGATGTCAAAGGAGCCGGTGATGTCTGCTTTGGTTCCTGTCAGAGTCGATAGTAGGCTTCGTCATGGTACCGGTGATGTGGATCTTCAATGTGCCTGTAATGATGAGCTTCCTCTCGGTACCAAGGTTGATAGGATTCCTCACGGTACTGAGGTTGGTCATGGTACCTATGTCGGTATTCTACAGATGGTAATCTAGAAGGCCTGTAATAGTGATGGTGACGGTATGGAGATGGAGACCGAGATCTGGACTGGCTGTAATAATAATATTGATCTCTATGTCGACTTGGAGATCTTTCTCGGTACCGACAAGCCGGGGATTCCCGATGGAGTGGGGGACAGCAGAATCTTTAAATGTTCTTGGTGCCGATACCTCACGGAATGAAGGTTGGCTCGTTGTGTTTGGATTCGAGGTGATGGTTCCATAGACCCCGTGGCTAAGATGTCTTCGGGCAGGGACTCGTGAATGGATGGTGACCGGGATTGAATCCGTATGATCTCGTCAGCAATCACATCTGTGGGCATTGAAAGTTCTGGTGGAACAATTGGTGTCGTAGGTTAAGAACATAAGAACATAAGAGAAGCCATGTTGGATCAGGCCAACGGCCCATCAAGTCCAACACTCTGTGTCACACAGTGGCAAAAAATGTTATATACACACATACACTGTGGCTAATAGCCACTGGTGGACCTGTGCTCCATACACTGTGGCTAATAGCCACTGATGGACCTGTGCTCCATATTTTTATCTAAACCCCTCTTGAAGGTGGCTATACTTGTGGCCGCCACCACCTCCTGTGGCAGTGAATTCCACATGTTAATCACCCTTTGGGTGAAGAAGTACTTCCTTTTATCCGTCTTAACCTGTCTGCTCAGCAATTTCATCGAATGCCCACGAGTTCTTGTATTGTGAGAAAGGGAGAAAAGTACTTCGATACCAAAGTTTTCGATACCAAGGTTGTACTCATGATATCCGAAGCTCATGTATTCATGATATCCGAAGCTCATGTACTCATGATATCTGAAGCTTCGAAGATCCGGTTGGGTCTTCGAAGTCGACTTCGATGCAGCTTTTGACTCCTGCTGTCGCTTAGACGAAGGTTCCAAGTGGTGCTTTCTCTTGGATTCGTCTGACTTTTTAGTATGTTTGCCGGATTTAGGCTTCCTGGGAGCCAATGCCACTGAAGCTGCCGGTTTTGCCACGTCCCTTTGTGGGGTCAGGAAAGGTGGCGAGTTTTGGGACCCAGAAGCGTGGGACATCACAGGCCGCAATGAAGACTCTAAAAGGTGACTCTTCAGCCTAGCGGCGTGTTTTTTTCTCGCCTGTTTTCCAAATTGGCTGCAATGAGTACAAGTGTCGGTCCTATGAGCCTCACCCAAACAAAATAAGCACTGAGAGTGTCCGTTTGTTGAGGGGATTTTTGCCCCCGCAGCGAGTACACTTTTTAAAAGTGGTTTTCGGATCCTTTCCTTCCATACGCCCGGGGGGGGGGGAGGAAAAGGAAGATGAGGCAATAGTAAAGCGGGTAAAAAAAAATTTTGTACGATACCAGTAGAAGATCGAAGATGATGAAGACGGACGATGAAGGAATATGAAGGTTGAAGAAGGTAATAAGGCTAGTAAAGTTGAGGAGATGCAACGAGGAAGGACTATCCTGAGCGGCGGTTAGAAAAAAACTGGGTGGGTGGAGCGCCTTCCCCTCGCTCCAGGCATGCGTAGTGGATGCCTGCTCCCCAGAGCTGGAGGGAATGTGCACCAAAATAAACGCCTAGGCTAGCTTTAAATTCTCTGAGGTCGGGTTCCAGCCGGAAAACCCATGTGTGAAGACCACGATGAAGATACTGGGGTATTGCTGTCTGGAGGAGTCTAGCTTCTCCGAATCCAAGGAATCTGAATCTATATTGGATGGTCCTGAGAGATGGTTGGGGGCACAAAGCAAATAATCCTGAGAAGTTTGGTCTAGGATGATCAGTGTGGAACCGAAACAGTGGCTGAAGTAGTGTGTGTTTGGATCAGGCAATGTCCTGCAGTGACATCCTTAGGGGGCATATGTCTGTCAGGTAAAGTACAGTTCAGAAAATGGTAGCAGAAATGATGATCAGAAGGATCCCTATAGCAGTGATATGATGCTGAATGGGAATCATGTTGTGGACAATCCCAGCGAGGTCGATGGTCTCAAGGGGACAGAGAATGTGATGGTGAGGATACATAGTAACAAGGTCTACAGGACCAAGGGTGGAAGCAGTGAAAATGACAGTACAGGATAGGGACACACTGATTAGCAACTTGGTGAAGCCTGGTCTTGTAGTCAGAATCGTAGTAAGGGCTGAAGTCACTATATTCTCTTTGGGTGGTCAAGTGACAGTCTCAAAAGCATAGGTATTGGGAACATCACAGTCATGTTCGGTGGCAGCGTGACAGGTCCAAGAAACGTGGAGTTCGCGGTCCATAGAGTCACGTTGAGTAGCAACACGGTGAAACCATGGAGAATGTTCAATGGTAAGACGGGAGGTCATGATGAATCCAAGCGTGGTCATGGTGAGTGGAAGAAGTAGCTTGGGACAACACATGACAATTTGATTCCAGAAAATCTGAAGGCAGCTTGCTATGGAAGGAGGGCAATCTTGGGAGGTTGACTATTTGCATATGGAGCTGTATGTTGGGTGGTGGATCAGTAATGACATCCATAGATGGTGAAAGATCCGAAGGAAGGGTCGACACAGCAGATGATGGGACCATTGTTGCCAACCGCGGTACTGTGGTCAAGACAGGTTTAATTGACAATGTGGGAGACAGAACAGTAGTCGAGTAGTTGCAATGCAGGTGACGAGCCTTGTCCAGTTTCTTGTGTTTGGAAGATGAATCGGAATGCTTAGAGATTTGTTGGGGTTGAGTTTTTTAACTGCTGAAACAGCTGAAGCTGCCAAACCTGCCAAATCCCTTTTACAAATTAAGGGAGGCTGTGAAGAGGGAGGTCCTGAGTGAGACATGCCTGATGTATGCGACAATTTAACAAGATGGGTCTGGAGTCTAGCTCCTCTGTTTTTTTACGCACCTGCTTCATAAAAGCAAGACAGTGGGCACAAGAGTGAATTTTGTGGAATTCCCCTAGACAAAACAAACAGAGTGAATGTCTGTCGGATGAGGGAAATTTGCTCCGACAGCATACACACTGTTAAGTTTTTGAGGCCCTTCCTTTTGAGAACCGTCCACAAATAAGAGAAGGGAGAGGAATCCAGGGGAAGACAAAGACAAACAGTCACTAAAGGATTTTTGTTTTGTTTTTCAAGAGAAGCAGTACAATTCCAAAGGAAGTTGAAGGCAAACAAAGGGTTGAAGAGGACAAGGCCACTAAACCAGAAGAGACGAGTGCAATGAAGTAAGTCCTACCAGATGGGTGGTAAAGAAGAAACTGAATGGGAGGAGTGTCTTCCCCCTTGCTCCAGGCATGCGCAATTGATGCCTGCTTCCCAGAGCAAGGGAGAAACCATCCCAAAAAGACTGAGCCTAGCTAATCGATCTCTGTGGTCAGGTCTGTGCTCTTCAGCATTACCCATGTGTGGGACTGTACAGAGACCACGAAGAATGTTATACTGCATAAGAAGGCCAAGACTATCTGTAATTACATACTTTCTGTTATAGTTTACATATACTGCATATTAACAATATTGTCAACTGGCAAAAATCTCAAAAATGATCAGCAACATAGTTAAACTTTTAAAAAGCAAGAAACTGAGAGGAGATAAACAAGCAGAGGCTGGATAATTCAAATATGTTTGTCAAAATGACTACCCATGTTTTATAACTGAAACTTCCATTACTGTCTGGGCTGGGGTTGGCATGAAGGGATACTCTGAACTCCCCCTTCATAGATTCTCATCAAATGTTTGTTCACTGAGCTCTTTGCTATCCCCATGACTTCAGAGATATGGGATGCACAGGACAAAATCATATGAAGCAGATGCAGACACTTTAACCTCTAGTTCAAGTTCTCCTACCTCCCCACCCCCTTCAATTGAGTTAGTCTTTCAGGCCTGCTTCCTCTGCCAGGCCATCACACCATCACATACATACTTATATTCATACTTACTATTTAGTAGAATCTGACAACTGATACTCCCGTCGTCGATCATAACATTCCTGTATTCCAGGATCATTCCACAGAGCCTTTATTGCATCTACATAGGGGTTCTCAAATGAGGTCACTTTCTCTACATCAACTTCTCGAACTAGCTGTGCATTGGCCTGTTATTAACAAAAATTATTTCCATTACTTTTATGTTTGTAAGAAATATCATACAGAATGTGAACATTTGATATTTTTAGTTATGCAGTGGTGTAAGAATAACTATTGCACTCATATATTAATATTACCTGTGCAATAATACAAAATGAGGCTGGTCTCTAACAGAGGTAAATCTGAGACAAAAGTGATGTTGAGATCCAGTTTGGCAAGTTAATTTTAGCTGCTTAGGTAATTATGAGGTCTCATCTTTTTTTTTCCTACCAGAAACTCTGTTTTTGCACAGCTGTATGACAGAAATTCAACAAGCATTTCCCAAAAACAAAGGTGCAGTTATAGGCAAAATTCCATATTCTGAAATTCTGGCAGTTATGCAGAAGATACAGAGCTTCTGTCAAGAATAAAAGATGGAAAGGCTACCACCATTAAAACTTACTGTTCCTACCTTTCAGAGTAAACTACTTTTAAAGGTGGCAGTATACCTTGCAATTACAACAAAGCCAAGCCAGAGCTCATACTTATATAACATGGAACAATTGACCTACGGCAATATTTACTGATGTTATATAGATCTTTGTTAACAACACTGTGCTCAAGCATAGCATATATTTTAATCTGACTCTACAGCCTCACTTTGTACAGCAAAAATAATGGAAGGCAATTGGAACACACTTTCTGGAATAAAAATTAACAAGTTATTTTCTATGCAGAATATACTTAATTTCATTAACACTGACTGTATAAGACTGATATTCATTTAACAAGATAAAACAGCAGTATTGTTTTGAATTATGCTTATAAATATTAGTGCTCATCACAAGAAAAAGTTAAACACACTTGGACAGTAGCTTAACTCCTCAGCTATATGAAAAGACATATTGTTCATGATTTTACACACATAGAGGCACACAGGGCTTTTTTTTGAGCAGGAACGCATTTCCAGCTGGCTTAGTGCCAGGAGGTGTGGTCTAATATGCAAATCAGTTCCTGCTGGGCTTTTTCTTACAAAAAAGCTCTGTATGAAACAATGGTTACATCAGAGGGTGTGGCCTAATATGCAAATGAGTCCCTGCTAGGCTTTTTTTACAAAAAAAACCCCTGGATGTCTACAATAAATCGGCACAATCCCTTGTGATTATGACAGTTCAGCAGAGAATAAGCACCTATGGCACCAAAGCACATATTTGGAGATAAGGTTACCTGGATATTTTGAGGATTGTCCCTAGGGTGGGTGGGATTTTGAGAGGAGAGAGACCTCACCAGGGTACAATGCCATAGAGTTCACCCTCCAAAACAGCCATTTTCTACAACTGAACTGATCTTTATCTGCAGATAAACTGCAATAACAGGAGATCTCTAGGCTTCCCCTGGATGTTGGCAACCCTATTTGAGGAAAGAAAGCAAAATGCAGACGATCTATTTACCACATGGTAAGATTTTCTATCATGTGCTTGCTTGGTTAACTGTATTTCTAGAAACATAGCCTAGTTTTATTCTATCATACATTCTTGTGACTGTTGTGGACTAGCCACGTCCAGCAGAGCAACATGAGGAGGAGGATGTAGTCAGCAGACCTAACTCAAACCCACACTCTGTGGCAGAGGTACAGAAGATGGAAACAAGTCTTTGAAGGGCCTGATATAGATCCTTAGCCAGGACCTAGCACACTGGCCCCTCAGCTTCCCAGGCCAGCAACAAAGAGTCAGTCGCCAGCCAATTCATTTCATCACCAGAGCTTTGGAAATGCTGTCAGATGGAGATAAGGAGACCTTCAAATCAGAAGGTGCAGTGCCCAGTTAGCAGCACAGCATCACCCTAACACCATGACTGCTTGCAGAATCAGGATTGAGATAGCCAACACGTACATAATGCAGGTGGCTTAGCAACATGGAGCTTAAAAACACCAGAAAAGTAAGTAGCTGTGTGGAAGCAACTTGTCTGTTAGGCACTGATCTTGCTGCTTGTATTTTGGATTGATCTTCCTGTCTCTCACCTGTATCTAGAAGCCTTGATATTGGATTTACCTTTGAACTTGAAGCTGAGTGTGTTGTCTAGCCAGTACCTGAATCTTGGAACTGCACTCAAACCAGCTCTTATGTCTAGAAACTACCTCTGTATGCTTGCTGTGAGCCAACAATCAGGAAAGTCTCAAAGGTTAGATCTTGTCCAGTGTAAAACTCCTCTATATTTCCCTCAGGGCTGGATGATTCTTTTCTATGGTTGGCAATGTTAAAAGGTGAGGTAAATTTTTCCAAGATGCAGAATTTCATTGTTATAGTCTTCTTTATCTATACTGCTGCTTATTAGTAGCTTTCAGATTTCCTAACATATTGCTTACATACTTTAAGAACAGTTTTGAGTATTTTTAAAATTCCCTGTTAGCCTGTGTGCTTTTCTTTACCAAGAAACCATAGCCAATCATCATGATGTTGTGTTTCTTCATACGCTGTATGAGGAGGGAACTAATTGGCATGCATTTGCACAAAATGATTTTAATTGTAAAGTGAATTTTTCTTAGGATTTTTTCCTTTTTCATTTTGCAGAAGTGGCATTCAGAACAGGAAGCTTCCTTTTTTAAAAAGGTAAAATCCACTTGAATAGAGAAAGCATAATAATCTCAACAGGCACTGGTTTTGGTAATAATAACTGCAAATGTGTCTTTCACTCTCCTCAAGAGGGAGAGAGGGGGGAGGAAGGAAGGAAGATGGGAAGTGGAAAGAAAGCAACTTTAACTTTAAATACATTCTCCAAGCTGCAGGCTGGCTTGACTTGGAGAAGTTATTTAAAGAGACAAATGCCTTCTCCAAGCCAGCCAATGGGATGGTGGGGGCTTCGAAAGCCACACAATATGTGTGAAAGAGCCACATGTGGCTCCTGAGCCACATTTTGGCCACCTGTCTTAGACTATGGTGTTGGTGTATCTTTTTATGTTTGTAGATTGTGTGAACATGCTTCACAACATAATTATGATCAGGGCTTTTTTTCTGGAAAAAGAGATGCTGGAACTCTCAAGAGGGAAATGAAGAAGAAACATGCAAGTCCCTCATGAACTTTTAAAAGTTTGTTGATAAATTTTTTTCCACTAAGAGGTTTTGGAACTCCATTCCACCATGTTACTTCAGGGGAAAAAGCCCTGATTATGATACAAATAACTGATTTATTGTGATTTACAGTTTACATTACAACATAACTGTTCTTAATGCATTATATTTAAAGCCTGGTTTACTTAAATTTCTAAGTGTTTGCTAATTATTCTCACACACCTCCCAGAAAAGCTATTACCTCAATCAGTTAAAGTGTTCATTTAATTACAGTTTAAAATAATTATAGCCTTTGTACATTTATATGTATGTATACTTAAAACATTGTTTTAATCAAACTTTTGTTAACACTTCTATAGAACAAACTTTTGATAATACCCCTGTATTAGAATCTCACTTTCATAAGCCATGACAATAGTATATCCTAGGGCAATGGGTGAAAAACTACCTACCCACTAACTACTAGCTCACCTGAACTATCATCAGTTACAGCTCTCACATGGATATTTGCAGAGGATCACTTGTTCCCTATAGAAAGTAACATTCTGCAAAGAGCTATTTAAGAAAAAAGAAAAGGAGGACTGTAAAAAAAGAGATTCCAGTAATTATTGAAGAAAAGGTACAAAAGAGATTCCAGTAATCTGATCTCAAGGCAAAAAGAATCCAATGGAAGTTCTATCAAGTAACAGTTGCAGAATGTCTGCTCTGCAGTAGATAGCACTGCAAAAGCGCCCTCTCTCATTCAGATATCTTACATGAACAAGACTTGAACACAGAACCTGAACAGGCACAGCTAACTTACAACATCAGTTTAACCAAACTTACCACTGCTAGAAAAAAAAGATTCATGCTGATTCAAGAAGTGTGTCAAGAGATTTCAGCTGGACTATCAGAAATTAATTTAAAATTACAAGAACAAACTCAAGAAATTATAATAATCAAAGAGAAGCAAAAAGATAATGACACACTTAGAAAGGCAGGATCTTCAGACTAAGAGAGCCAGTTTGGTGTAGTGGTTAAGTGCGTGGACTCTTATCTGGGAGAACCGGGTTTGATTCCCCACTCCTCCACTTGCACCTGCTGGAATGGCCTTGGGTTAGCCATAGCTCTGACAGAGGTTGTCCTTGAAAGGGCAGCTGCTGTGAGAACCCTCTCAGCCCCACCCACCTCACAGGGTATCGTGGGGGGAGTATAGGAGATTGTAAGCCGCTCTGAGTCTCTGATTCAGAGAGAAGGGCGGGGTATAAATCTGCAATTCAATTCTTCAGAACAAAATACTCAATGTAGATCTAACTATCTGTACTTTAGAGGAATCCCAGAGGATCTGGGGAGGCTAAACTTGGAAAAAACCTTTTGTGATTTACTTCGAAATTATCTGAAGGTAGAGGAAGACTTTCCTGATATTTACCAGATTTTTAGAGTGAATACAAGATTTGCATTCAAGAATAACTTCAAGATATACTGGCTCAGTTCACCTACAAGATATCAAGTCCCCAACAGTTCGTTGATCAGCACCAGGTTTCAG
Organism: Heteronotia binoei; assembly: GCF_032191835.1. Classification (NCBI taxonomy): domain Eukaryota; kingdom Metazoa; phylum Chordata; class Lepidosauria; order Squamata; family Gekkonidae; genus Heteronotia; species Heteronotia binoei. The sequence continues at coordinate 69,689,923 of NC_083226.1, forward strand.
AGAATAGACTTTATTGAAATACTGACAGGTCCAAAGCAAGAGGGTTGTTGCGAAAACTGGCTTTGGCGGGCAAATGAGATCAGGATCTCAAAATCTGCTTGTTATCCCCAGGCCAAAGGAGGCCCGCCTGCAATCCACCAGGAACAGGGTCTTCTCTGTAACGGCTCCTTTCTGGTGGAACCAACTGCCGGAAGAGGTGAGGGCCCTGCGGGACCTTGGCCAGTTCCTCAGGGCCTGTAAGACAGCCCTCTTCCGGCTGGCTTATAATTAACTGGCATTGGAAGCTAAGTGTAGTTTTGATAGACCGCCGTTATATGTTTTATTATTTTACTGTTTTAACTGTGTAAGATGTTTTAAATTCAAAAATTATGTTAGATTTTTATGTGTTGTGAGTCGCCCTGAGCCACTTCGGTGGGAAGGGCGGGATATAAATTTAAATAACCTTGAAACTTGACCCTTACTTCTGCTCAGCACTTAAACCATTATATATTCAAACCCCAAGGCGTGAAGCAAGCTGTTCCTACCCGCAGCAGTCCTTTCTCAGGCCCCTCACAGGGCCAAAATAATCTGGCAGAGATGGCCTTGGCCGTCCCTGAGATCAGGCAGAAGGAATGTTTCATTCATTACACAGAGATAGGAGGTAGATGAGCAAGAAGCAAAAGAAACAGTCTAGGAGACAAATAACCATGGCAAAAGGTACTCTTGACACAAGAAAACGCAAGACACAATACTAAAGAACCAAAGAAATCACTAAAAGTGCAGATCTTTCAGGATATCCCAACAAATGTGTTAAACAAAAGGAAAGACTTTGACTTTTTGAGACAGAGCTTACAAAATAAATAAATAAAATATCATTGGAAAATACGATTTGCAACAGAGGTATTTTTACCAAAAGGAAGAAAAATAATCACATCAGAGGAACATGCCAAGAAATTGGCTAAAGAACTGCAAATGGAACAGAAGAATCTCCAAGTAATTCAAAGCTGTTTGCTAGTAGCTCAATGCAAAGTTCACAAACCAAAAACTTACAAGAAGAAACAAGCATAGAAAAGTTGAATGTGGCAACAACATCAGGGCAAAATTTGTAAAATAAAAATAGTATCACTAAATATCAGTGGACTGAATTATTAAAAATGCATAAAAATCTTCAATCAACTGAAAAATAAAACATAGGTATATTATGTCTACAAAAAAATCTTATGAAGAAATATGAACTTATTTTAAACAATAAAAATAGGGAAAGCATATCTTGCTTCAGCACAAGACAAAAATATCAAGTAGCCATCACATAAACAATCCACAATTACAAAACTCAGAAAAATTAAGAGGCTCAGATAGAAGATAATTTTTAAAATGAGAGTCCTGGAATGCAAAATATGTACAGTATCAATAATATATGCACCAAATGAGGTCAAACACCCCTGATCTAATTGGTTTGAATATAATCCGTAATTGTAGTGGGGGCAACATTACTTACCAAGAACTTAATCATGTGCTTCCTTTAAATGATCACAACTATCGTTCTGGAAAATAGTATGTATATTTATGGGGGTATGCTGGATATACTTTTAAAAATCATTGGTTTTTGCTTGCCAGTTATTAAATTTGTTTCTCACACAACAGTATTATCACTGCAGTATTTATGGAATTATTACAAGTCATGGGAGAACTGTGAATCATGTTTATTAGGTTCAACATAGTTTTAAACATTCTAAGAAATTATTGTTAAGGCACAAGTAGTCTCTCTGCCTTAAGTAATATTTTATGGGGTTTGCTCACCTCCACAGAAATAGCATTATATTCTAATATAGTTCAGACATTTATTTTGGTAATCCCACTATATAAGTCAGTTTTGTACAAATTAGTGAACTCATACCAGTGTTGATTAAAGATTTCTCTTTGCCTCCCTATGTTCATCTGAACATACTTCAATTTCATAATCCCATAGATTATTTTTTGCTTTCTAAATTGGTGGCATTTTTTCATCTTTCCAGTATTTGGCATTCAAGAGTTTGGCTTCTGTGGTCATGTATGCCAGTACTATTCTGTATTCTACAGTATCTTTAGTGTGAATCAATAAAAAGTACCACTTCTGTGTCTATCACATATCCTATTATTTGCTTATTGATATTGATTTCCAAGTACCTATGAGAGTTTGAAAAAGATCTGCTCTTAGTTTAATAGGACAATATGATGTGAATACAATCTCAGTAAAAAGCTCATTTTACTGCAAAGGAACTTCAAGAACAGAATGGAGAAATTGCTGAATTACAAATTATCATGAAACTGGAACAAACACCTCCCCGGGACTGAACAGGTTTTTTATCTCATTACATATGCTAAACCAACTCTCACTGAGTATAGCTGTGCATCCACAGTGTTCCAATGTATTTCTCTTTTAGAAGAGTATATCAGAATAATTTTTTTGTGTGTGTTGACATGCTCAAATGAGGGATGTGGGCTGTTTGTCCCATTACATATACTAACCCACCTTCCACAATACTTTAATGCACCCTGTTTTTCTAATGGCTAACTTATATATTTTCTCTTTTAGAACAGTGTATCAGAATGTTTTTGTTTTTGTTTTTTTGTATTGACATATTCAAATGGGAGATATTGGCTGTTCGTCTTATTGCATACACCAACCCATCCTCCATTGTATTTTAATGTCTTCCTTTTTTTCTAATGGCAAACTATAATGGATGTTATAATCTCTTGAGAAACCATGTCCACTATTTAAACAAACAAAGCCAGAATGTTACCTAGATTTATGACACTTCGCACCTACAACAGCAGTCTGCTTTTTATCACCCTCCAGTGTTTTTTCAGCCCTGCTTTGTCATAACACTAACAAACACAGATTCCTATTTGTGATTCTTTTAATCTGCTAAAAACATTCCCATGATTCTACATTGCCCACTTATATTAAGAATTGATGCTTCCATTCCCATTTTGTATGATGAAGTCTGCTTAAGAGCATAAGAACATAAGAGAAGCCATGTTGGATCAGGGCCACACTCTGAGTCACACAGTGGCCAAAAAATGTGTATATATATAAGAGCCATCAGTAGCTATATATATACACACACTGTGGCTAATAGCCACTGATGGACCACTGCTCCATATTTTTATCTAACCCCCTCTTGAAGCTGGCTATGCTTGTAGCCGCCACCACCTCCTGTGGCAGTGAATTCCACAAGTTAATCACCCTTTGGGTGAAGAAGTACCTCCTTTTATCCATTCTAACCCGACTGCTCAACAATTATATTGAATGCCCACAAGTTCTTGTATTGTGAGAAAGGGAGAAAAGTACTTCTTTCTCTAACTTCTCCATCCCATGCATAATCTTGTAAACCTCTATCATGTCACCTCGCAGTCGATATTTCTCCAAGCTAAAGAGCCCCAAGCATTTTAACCTTTAGGGTTTGTAGAATCTTTCGGGATCAAGTGCCGTGTTCTACTGGAGAAAGTTTTCCTTCCAGACGTTTTGTTCTCAGCTGCGGAGAACATCCTCAGTGGCGTTGCAGCCGGAGCAGGCGCTCAGACCTTCTTGGCTGCTGTGCATTGAGTGGGGCCAGGGCTGCTGGAGAGCTGCTAGTTCTAGGCTGGAGGGGGTGTGATGAAAGGGCAATTGGTTTGTGGATGAGCCCATTGTTAGGTGGGGCTTCCTGGAAGGGTAGTGATAAGGAAACTGGCTGTTGAATGTGACCATTGTTCCGTGTTAATTGCTGGGAGGGTTGGAAGGGGTTTGAAGATAAGGAAGATGGTTGTTGACTGTGCTTATTGTTCTGTGGAATTTGCTGGTTGTTCTGAGATTTCCTGCAATTTATAGTCTGTAGGGTGTTTTGCAGAGCTGGGTACCAAGATTGGTGGATGAAAATGCCTTCTTTCTTTCTGTTAAAATTGTGCTGGTGTTTGTAAATCTCAATAGCTTCTCTGTTCAGGTGGGTATGATAATGTGAGACCGCAGAAAGGACTTCAGTTCTTTCAAAGTGGATGACGTGGTCTCCTTCTTGAAGTGCATGTTCAGATACAGCTGATTTTTCTGGCTGAAACAAGCGACAGTGTCTCTTGTGTTCGGTGAGACGGGTGTTGATACTGCGTTGGGTAGTGCCAATGTAGACTGCACCACAGGAGCAGGGTATTTTGTAGACTCCAGGGGTTGAAAGTGGATCTCTCATATCTTTGGCCGAGCGCAGCATGTGGCGGATCTGTTGTGTGGGCTTGAAGACTGTGTCAACATTATGGCGTTTGGGAATTTTGCCAATGCGGTCGGTGACAGATTTTATGTAGGGCAGGAAGGCTGTACCCACATTTGTGTGTGGCTCAGGATTTAGTTTTTAATTTGTCTATCAGTTGTAGGACCTCCTCTTTTGTCACCTCAATCTGCCTCAGGTCTTTCAACACCCCTTCCAATATAAGTGGTTCTGGAGCAGGCAAACACTTCTCATCTTCCACAGTGAAGATGGAGGCAAAAAATGCATTCAGCTTCTCAGCCATTTCCTTATCCTCCTTCAGTAACCCTTTGACCCCTTGGTCATCCAAGGGCCCCACTGCCTCCCTGGCTGGTTTCCTGCTTCTAATAGATTTGAAGAAATTTTTATTGTTGGTCTTTATGTTTTTTGCAACATACTCCTCATAGTCCCTTTTTGCCTGCCTGATCACAGTCTTGTATTTGATTTGCCACTGCCTGTGTTCCCTTTTATTAATCTCACTTGGACTAGCTTTCCACCGCTTAAAGGAGTCCTTCTTACCTTTTACAGCTTCCACTACTTTGTTTGTTAAGCATGCAGGCCTTCTCTTATACCTGTGTGTACCTTTCCTAACTTGTGGTATATATTTTATCTGAGCTTCTAGGATTGTAGTTTTAAATAGCCTCCAAGCTTCCCCAAGGGTTTTAACTGTATTTACCTTTCCTTTCAGTTTCCTCTTCACATGCCTCCTCATCTCAGAGAATTTACCCCTTTTAAAGTTAAACGTGGTTGTGCTGGTCTTTTGGAGCAACTCTCTTTTTATACAAATGGTGAAATCAATAACGTTATGGTCACTGCTCCCAAGTGGTGCGATCACTTTTACATCTCTCACCAAGTCTTGGGCATTACTTAGGACCAAATCGAGGATCGACCCACCCCTGGTAGGTTCTGAGATCATCTGCTCCATAGCACAGTCATTGAGAGCATCTAGAAACTCAATCTTTCTCTCGACCAGAACACATATTGACCCAATCAATCTGCAGGTAGTTAAAATCACCTATGATGACACAGTTTTTACGTCTAGCCACTATCTTTAAGCCTTCCATCATTATAGTCATCCTCTATCTTTTGATTTGGTGGGCGATAACAAACTTCCATAATTAAATTTCATTTTGGGCCCTCTATTTCAACCCAAAGCATTTCTAGAAGGGAATCTAATTCTCTGACTTCAGTCTTACTGGACCGTATGCCCTCTCTGACATACAGAGCCACCCCACCTCCAACCCCTTCCTCCCTATTCTTCCGATATAACTTATATCCAGGAATCACCGTGTCCCACTGATTCTCCTCATTCCACCAAGTTTCTGAAATTCCCAGAATGTCTACGTTTTCTCCCAACACTAAACATTCCAACTCACCAATTTTACTTTGAAGACTTCTAGCATTTGTGTACAAACATCTATAATTTCCCAGGCAAGCTAGGCCCGCCACCTTCCTCCTGCCGTCTCGAGACTCTGACAGGCAAGTATGAAAGCTTACATTCTGAATAAAACTTAGTTGGTCTTAAAGGTGCACTTGCCTAATGCTTTGTTCTTTTGTTTTGTGTGGTATTTCCACAATAATCCCTTCTTCCTGCCTTATGTGTTAATTGAAGTTTTATGCTTTTGTATGTGTATTTTGGCTTGTTTGTAGTGTTTTAATTATTTGTTTTTGTTTTTAATGCTTTTTAAAGATATGTTTTTATTTTGTATGTTTTTGCTAGCTGTCTTGGTGCCCCAGATGAAGGCAAAAATGTGGGATATCAAATTTATAAATAAATATGAATAATATCTAGTGCTACTTTCACATGTTAAAATTTATGAACATATATATTAAAAACATCTACAAGCCTATTTCATTGTCTGTGTATATATGCACACACACATTCTTGTAGCCCAACAGTATTCATTTTACTCTGAAAATCTCACTGGGCCACACAGACATTAAGACAGCAAACACTGGTTTTGGTACCATTGCTTTGACAGATAAGGATAACTGTGACAAGAGTTAGGATTTCTTGGTAGTGGTGCCCACACTCTATCTGTTGTTCCCGAAGGCTGTATATAAAGCTACATAATTTCTGAGTTTTAATAAATGTTGCAAAATGTTTCTTTTTCAACATTAAATTCAGATTGTCTTTGGCTGTTCTGCTGGCTTTTCCACACACTCGAGTTACACCTCATTTTCTTGGGAGCTGATCCACAAGCATTGGAGTCAGTTTGGGCACAGTTGTTCTACATGTCTGTCCTCCCAGTGCATTTTCACAGTTGTGGAGTCAGTTTATTTTCTTCCACATGTGCCTTCAATAGGACCGGCCCTGCCACTAGGCAAAGTAGGTGGTTGCTTAAGGCACCGAAAGACTGGGGGTGCCGAATTGGACACTCCCCAGGGGACTCAGTTGAGACAGCTACCTAGTGGCTGCCTCTTGGAGTCCCTCTGCAGCTCTCTACGCCTAGAGTCTCCCAAGAGATGCAGGCTGAAGGGGCTTTCTCCCTGCCTTTGCACCCCTGGGGTGCAAAATCAGGCGTCTCGGAGTCTCCTGAGAGGTGTGGGCCGAGGGGGCTTTCTCCCTTCCTTTGCACCCGGGGGGTGTAAAAGCAGCAAGATGATCTCCCCCCTGCCACCTCTCTCAGGAGTTTCCTGAGAGGCACGGAGGCAGGAGCCTTCTCCCTGCCTTTGTAACCCAGAGGTGCAAAGGCAGGGAGAGGATCTTCCCTTCCCCCCATCTGAGTTCATTCTATCCTATGGGCCACAGGATAGAATGGACTCCATTCTTTCCTAAGGGCCCATAGGAAAAATGGAGTGATCGTGCCGCCTCTGCAGTGCAACACTAGAGAAGGGATTTAAAGGGAGTCCATTCTATCCTGTGGCCCATAGGATAGAATGTACTCCATTCTTTCTTGTGGGCCCATAGGATAGAATGGAGGGATCAAGCCTCTGATGCTGTGCGACTCTAGAGAAGGGGATTTAAACTTTAAATCCCTTCTCTGGTGTGGTGCTGCAGAGAGCGGGCAAAGTTCGTTTCGCCTAGGATGCAAAAAGCTCTTGGGCCATCCCTGGCCTGCAATAATGAGGATTTTCAACGGAAGGAGCTGTTGTTATCAGTGGTATCACTACACCCCTCCTTTTTAAATAAAAGCATTAAATAATCTATGCATCACTGGACTGCTGTAACAAAAGAAGGTTCTCTGAATTCCCAGCATTTTTTTAAAAGTCTCTATACCCTTCTCTTGCAGACATATGCCTTCTTCCGTATATGTCTGCAAGGCAAGGCACTAGGGGCTTACTTTTTAAAAAGAAAGCAAACTGAGAACTAGGAGGGGAAGCTGAAGAGAAGACAAAAAAAAAACTAAAGTGAAAATTACAGGCACTAAAATGTGTATGGAAACTGGGGTAAACAAAAGTAATATGGGACTAGAACTGACAAAAAAAAACCCATGCAGAAAAGTCGAGTATTTATTTAAAATGTTTATCTGCATTTCAAAGGGATTTTTAAATTCACTGTATACTGAAATTTAATGAATTACTGATCTGTTAATTGCTTTCAGAAAAGTGGTATAGAAGTGTTTCAAACAAATCAAACCCAGAATTTCACAATTCTTGGGCTAGTATTTAAAGGGCACTGCTATAGTAAAAGTTTTTACATGAAGATTGTTTTAAAATATTTTCACAGGAATTACAAATGATACATAGTATACCATTAAAATATTATGTAAATTATATATTTCTTATTCATCCAGTAACCATATCACAAATGCCTAGATCATACCATTTGTTTTCCTTTTAACTGTCCATCGTTTCAGTTATCTGATATAAAACTTCAGTATTTTAAATAGTTTTCATTAAAGATTTTATATGTAATGCGACTTTCTGTTCATGGCCAAGTTAGCCTGATCTCATCAGATCTTGGAAGCTAAGCAGGGTCAGCCCTAGTTTGTATTTGGATGGGAGACCACCAAGAAAGAACTGGGTTGCTACACAGAGGCAGGCAATGGCAAACCATCTCTGTTTCTCCTTTGCTTTAAAGACTTTATAGGATTTCCCATCGGCTGTGACTTGATGTGGAAGACGAAAACTTTTTGCCCGCCCCAGAACCACTAATTTTGGAAGGGGTGTTGAAAGTCCTGAGTCAGATTGAGGTGACAAAAGAGGAGGTCCTACAACTGATAGACAAATTAAAAACTAATAAGTCACCGGGTCCGGATGGCATACATCCGAGAGTTCTGAAAGACATCAAAGTTGAACTTGCGGATCTTCTAACAAAAATCTGTAATCTTTCATTGAAATCTGCCTCCGTTCCTGAGGACTGGAAGGTAGCAAATGTCACCCCCATCTTTAAAAAGGGTTCCAGAGGAGATCCGGGAAATTACAGGCCAGTCAGTCTGACTTCAATACCGGGAAAGTTGGTAGAAACCATTATCAAGGACAGAATGAGTAGGCTCATTGATGAACACGGGTTATTGAGGAAGACTCAGCATGGGTTCTGTAAGGGAAGATCTTGCCTCACTAACCTGTTACATTTCTTTGAGGGGGTGAACAAACATGTGGACAAAGGAGACCCAATAGATGTTGTTTACCTTGACTTCCAGAAAGCTTTTGATAAAGTTCCTCCTCAAAGGCTCCTTAGAAAGCTTGAGAATCATGGAGTAAAAGGGCAGGTCCTCTTGTGGATCAAAAACTGGCTGAGTAATAGGAAGCAGAGAGTGAGTATAAATGGGCAGTCTTCGCAGTGGAGGACGGTAAACAGTGGGGTGCCGCAGGGCTCGGTACTGAGTCCCATGCTCTTTAACTTGTTCATAAATGATTTAGAGTTGGGAGTGAGCAGTGAAGTGGCCAAGTTTGCGGATGACACTAAATTGTTCAGGGTGGTGAGAACCAGAGAGGATTGTGAGGAAGTCCAAAGGGATCTGTTGAGGCTGGGTGAGTGGGCGTCAACGTGGCAGATGCGGTTCAATGTGGCCAAGTGCAAAGTAATGCACATTGGGGCCAAGAATCCCAGCTACAAATACAAGTTGATGGGGTGTGAACTGGCAGAGACTGACCAAGAGAGAGATCTTGGGGTCGTGGTAGATAACTCACTGAAAATGTCAAGACAGTGTGCGTTTGCAATAAAAAAGGCCAACGCCATGCTGGGAATCATTAGGAAGGGAATTGAAAACAAATCAGCCAGTATCATAATGCCCCTGTATAAATCGATGGTGCGGTCTCATTTGGAGTACTGTGTGCAGTTCTGGTCGCCGCACCTCAAAAAGGATATTATAGCATTGGAGAAAGTCCAGAAAAGGGCAACTAGAATGATTAAAGGGCTGGAGCACTTTCCCTATGAAGAAAGGTTGAAACGCTTGGGACTCTTTAGCTTGGAGAAACATCGACTGCGGGGTGACATGATAGAGGTTTACAAGATAATGCATGGGATGGAGAAAGTAGAGAAAGAAGTACTTTTCTCCCTTTCTCACAATACAAGAACTCGTGGGCATTCGATGAAATTGCTGAGCAGACAGGTTAAAATGGATAAAAGGAAGTACTTCTTCACCCAAAGGGTGATTAACATGTGGAATTCACTGCCACAGGAGGTGGTGGCGGCCACAAGCATGGCCACCTTCAAGAGGGGTTTAGATAAAAATATGGAACACAGGTCCATCAGTGGCTATTAGCCACAGTGTGTGTGTATATATAATTTTTTTTTTGCCACTGTGTGACACAGAGTGTTGGACTGGATGGGCCGTTGGCCTGATCCAACATGGCTTCTCTTATGTTCTTATGTTAATAATTATATTACAATATAATAATAAACTAATAACTAATATTATCTAGAAACCTTGCTATATAATGTTACACAAATACCCTTACATCTTTACAACATTTTAAACTTTTAAATTGCACCTTGAATTATTCTTAACAAACTTTCAAGTCTATCTATTCCCCCCTCCTCTATTCTTTAACACATGCTTCTAACAATTGCTTTCCAGATAGTTCATCGAAGGCTGTGTACATGTTCTTGTCCTGATGCACAATAATATGACCTAGAGGTAGCCAATGAAATTTGACACCCTTTTTTCTCAGTTTATCAGCCACTCTACGTAATCTTCTCGAAGCGAGGATCTCAGGGGGGAGATCAGGAAAAAGCTGGACTATAGTATCAGCCAATTGCAAACCTTGAACATATGAAGCTGCCTTATACTGAATCAGACACTTGGTCCATCAAAGTCAGTATTGTCTTCTCAGACTGGCAGCGGCTCTCCAGGGTCTCAAGCTGAGGTTTTTCACACCTATTTGCCTGGACCCTTTTTTGGAGATGCCGGGGATTGAACCTGGGACCTTCTGCTTCCCAAGCAGATGCTCTACCACTGAACCACCGTCCCTCCCCTTGTTTCTCTCTTGCCATTTGAAGTAATTTATTCTTTTGCTGAATGTCTGTAAATTCCACCAAGATATCAGAAGGTGCTGCTTTCGACAGAGGCAGGCGGAAGGCATTTGTGATTACCTTTTGATTTGAAGATGTTAGTCTCAGCAGAGATTTTACCCAGACATTTGGAAATGTGCACAAATATTCTCCTGGAGAGTAATTCTTAGAGATTCCTCTGATCTTAGCTCTACAATCTCTCAGTTTTATATCTTGTAATATAATTTTATTCTTTGCTCACATCTCAAAATCTTTAATTGCTTTCAAGTTCTTTACTATCCTTGTTGTTACTTGTAGAACTGTTTCCGCTTTCACTTCTGTTGCCTTCATTACCGTAGTGAGTTGTTCAAACGTCTGTTGGAGTGGTTCAACCTTTTCCTGAAGTCTCCCCACTTCAGTTTTCAAATGTCCAATTTCTCGTTTTATACAGTCAATGCCTTGGCTAAATTTGTTTTTCATTTCTGTAAGGACGTGCATTATCGTTGTTTGAAAACTTATATCTAGACCTGCTTCTCCTGACACCATTTTCTCTAAGGAGATTAACTCCGGCTGCAAACCATCTTCTGAGTTTGAGCTTGTTTGTGGTCTGTTTGGGTGATTTTTTCCACGTTTTTTTCCCTTTGGTTCTTCCCATCACAGACTTGTGCAGTCCATGCAAAAACTGTACCTTATTTCCAGTGCAATTATATAATATACAGAGCGAGTAACAGGAGAGTGAGCAGAGTGCTGCCACCGGTGTTCCCCCAACACAGAGACCTTAATGGAAAATCCATTCTGCATTTTCTTTCCAGCTTTGTGAGCCTAAAAGAACTTCCTGCTGCAGCTGGCAAAGAAAGGCAGAAGGAGCTGGGAACTTTGGCAGCCTTGGAGCTTCAAAGGTTGAGGACAGGAGTGAGGAGAAAAGAGCTATAGGCCTTATTAAAGCCCTGGGCAGGCTGGTTCTGACCTGCGGGCCAAACATTTGACATCCCTGAATTAGATACTTATATTTCTTGAAATATTAGAATATACAAGATTATTCATATGCACTCAATATAATATCAATATTGAATTAATAAAGGTCTATTATAGCATATATAAACAGGTTGCTTATCTGTAACTGATGATCTTCGAGTGGTCATCTGTGCATTCACACTGATGGGATATAGTGCACTTGCGCCGATCCTGATCGGTACTTCAAAGCCTAGAAACAAGGATTTTAGCACCCCTCCCACTGGGCATGCATGGCTCCCCACCAGGCTTGCCCAATGGGCATGAGGATCTTGCCAGTTCCTTCTGACCGCTGTAAGCCCTTAGAGAACCGACAGCAGTGGGGAAGGAGGGCGGGGAGTGTGAATGCACAGATGACCACTCAAAGATCATCAGTTACAGGTAAGCAACCCGTTTATCTTCTTCATGGTCTCTGTGCTTCACACTGATGGGAGACTGCCAAGCCATAAGACCTACCTGGAGGAGGGTGCTGGGAGGTACTCAAGAAACCGCTGCTTGCAGTACTGCCGTGCCCACCGAGGCACGCTGACTCCATCAGATGTCCAGAGCGAACAAAGGTGTGGGGCATCGCCCATATGGCTGCTCTACAGACATCTTGCAACGGAACCCCTCTAAGGAAAGCCGTGGAAGAGACCACCGCCCTGGTGGAGTGTGCCCTCACAGGACCCGGTAGGAGCCGTTTGGCCAGCAAGTAGCAAAGTCTTATGGTTTCGATAAGTGCTGAGAGGAGATACCCTGTCCGAGCGTATTGGATGCATATGATACAAATAGTGAGGTAGATTTCCTGGACCCCTTGGTGCGATGCAGGTAAAAAGAGAGCGCCCTGCGTACATCCAGCGTGTGTAGACGGCGCTCCTCAGCAGTTGTAGGATTAGGGTAAAAGGTGGGCAAGTTGATGTCTGCAGACAGGTGGAACTCGGACACCACCTTAGGGAGGAAGTCCAAATCAGGAATCAAGCAGACTCTATTCTGTGAGAACGAGATGTGAGGGGCGTCACAACGAAGAGCTCTAAGCTCCCCCACTCTCCTAGAAGAGGTAATTGTGACTAGGAACACAGTTTTCCACACCAAGAGATGAGGAGAAGAGTTCGCCATAGGTTCGAATGGAGGCAATGTGAGGTGGTAAAGCACCAGTGGGAGATCCCAAGGGGTGGTCGGGCGCCTGTGTATTGGGGCAAGGCGGGCAAGACTCTTCAGGAATTTCTTAATAGACAGGTGGGCAAAAACGGATAACCCATCAACTAAATCGTGAGCCACAGAGATAGCTGCTAGGTACACACAAAGGGAGGAAAGAGCTAGTCCTCTGTCCAGCAAAAAAACGAGGAAGCTGAACTCCAGCAACAATGATGTGTCTCTCAAGGATGCCAGTAGAGTGTCTCTGTGCTTCAGGAAGGCTCTCCTTTTGTACTCATAGGAGCACCTAGTAGCTGGACGCCTACTGTTCAAGAGGATGTGGTCAATGTGCTCCTGAACGGACATCACCGAAGCCGCCACACTGTGACCTTCAGGTACAGGATGTTGTGGTAAAGAAGGCAGCCCCCGTGAACCACCAGGAGGTCCGGTTCTGGTGGGAACTGATCGAAGTGCTGGCCAGACAACTGCAAACTACGGCTAACGTGGCCACCATGGGGCGATCAAGATCCCGGTAGGTCTCTGTACTTGGGCCTTTGTGATGACCCTGGTCAAAAAAGGGTAATGAGGAAAGAGGAAGAGATACTTCCCGTGCCATGGGTAAAGTAGTCCGTCCCCTAGAGACAGGGGGTCGTATCCCCCTCTGGAGCAGAAAGTCAGGCACTTTGCATTGCTCCTGGTAGCAAAGAAATCGATGTCTGGTCAGCCCCACTCGTCGAAGAGTGGTCCAAGATACTTCCAGTTGAGCTCCCACCCATGGAAGGATGAGCTCCCCCTGCTCAGGGCATCCGCTGTAGTATTCTTGATGCGTTGACACTGGGTGAATGTTCCAGCGAAGGCAGTCTTCCCAAATACTGAGGGCCAGCTGACAGAGTGTGCGGGAAACCATATTCCCCATTTGTTCATGTAGTAAAGGGCGGCGGTATTGTCCGTCAGGAAAGATACCACCTGGCTGCAAAGGAGACGATGAAATAATGCAGGGCATACCGTATTATGAGTAGCTCCAAATAGTTGATGTGATGACTCTGGCGGTGGGGCTCCCAGGGACCGCCGACACAGAGGTCGTTCAGGTGAGCCCCCCAGCCCCACATTGAGGCATCCATCGTCACCACTGCGGCTGGAGCTGGCAGTTGGAAAGGAGCACCTTGGAGTAAGTTGTGAATCTGTTCCCATCAAATTAGGGAGTTTAGCACATGGTGTCAGGTGTTGAGACTGTAGATGTCGAGTCGACTGGAAGACCTTCACAAACCATAGTTGCAGAGGTTACATGCGAAGGTGGGTGTGGAGGAGTACAACCGTGGTAGCTGCCATCAGTTCCAGGAGCTGTTGTATCTGGAGTGCTGATGCTTTGCCCTGTCCCGAATCGTGGAGATGAGGACGATCAGTGCATCTGCTCGTTCCAGCGGGAGGAAAGCTCTGCAAAGGTGGGTGTCCAGGATGGCTCCTATGAACCGTACTCTCATTAATGGAGTGAGGTGAGATTTCAGTGTGTCGACCTGGAGCCCCAGGTCTCGGAGGAGTTGTAGAATGGTGTCGAGGTGTGACTGTAGAGTGTCCGCTGCCTTGGCCACTACCATTCAATCGTCTATGCAGGGAAATATGAGAATCTCCTGAAGACGAAGGTAAGCTGCAATTACTACCATTGTCTTTGTAAAGACCTGGGGGCGGTCAAAATTCCGAAGGGAAGCAAGGTGTATTGGAAGCATCGGTTCCCAATGGCAAACCGTAGGTACTGATAGAAATGGGGATGGATAGTAATGTGGAAGTATGCATCCTTCAGGTCCAGGGTTACCATCCAGGCGTCCTGGCCTAAGACAGGAAGGATGTGTTGCAGAGATGTCACGCGGAACTTTTTTGTAAGTGATGAACTCGTTCAAGGCCCATAGGTCCAGAATAGCCCGGAGGCCCCCATCTCTCTTGGGGACAGTGAAATAACGGGAGTAAAACCCAGAGGGGGAGTTCGGGGAGACCGGTTCTATGTCCTGTTTTGATAAGAGATTTATGACTTCCTGCAAGAGGACCTCTGAAGGAGGAGTTGTTATTAGACTCAATGGTGGAGGTCGTTGGATGAACTCTGTACAATAACCGTGCTCTATGATGGACAGAATCCAGTTGTAGGTCTTGTAGGACCATGTCTGTGATGGAGCTGAATAAACCGTCCCCCTCAAAGGGGAGATACTCTATCCACACTCTTGTGTCCTGGGGCAGCGCTGTGATGCGGAGCCATGCATGGCGACGGAGGGTAACCGCTGTTGTCAGTGTCTTGGCAAAGACATCTACCGAGTGCTTAGCAGTGTTAACCTGGTGTTTCGCTATGAGCATGCCCTCCTTTTGAAGTCGTTTCACCTCTAGTGCCTTGTCATCCGGTAGGGAGAGCAGGATATCAGCTAACTTCTCCCAGAGGGCATACTGGTATCTGGCCATGCACGCTTCATAATTCACTGTCTTGATTCCTAAGGCTCCTGTGGAGTAGATCTTGCGTCCAAAGGAATCAAGCCTTTCCCCCCTCCTTATGGGGAGGCGTGGAGTGTGTGCACTTGCTCTTGGAGGAAGAGGAGACCACTACAGGGTTAGGTTTGGGATGGTTAAAGAGAAACCCAGCTTCTGTTTCCTGCGTCTTATACATATGGTCTGCACGTTGAGTGGAGATCGGTGTGGATGCCAGCTTGAGCCATGGGACCTATCGATGAAATTGCTATCGATAGCCTATGGGCTATCGATGAAATTGCACCTCGGCGTCCTCTGCGCCCTCGTATGAGGCTGGCTCAATGGTATACCTTGGAGCTACACCAGCTGAAACAAGGGCTCAGACGACTAGAGAGACGGTGGAGGCACACTCGGGACAAAGCGACGAGAACATCCTATAGAACGTTTATGAGGTCTTATGAGATGGCAGTCAAGGCTGCAAAGAAAGAATACTTTGCAGCCAAGATTGCATCTGCAAAATCGCGCCCAGCACAATTGTTTAGAGTAATTGGAGATCTTATAACATTGCCACAAGGCAAACCAAACTTTAGAGAATTAGAGATAGGCTGTGAGGCATTTGGGAAATATTTTGCAGATAAAATCTCGTCGCTCCGCCAAGACCTGCCTATCACATTAGATACAGTAAGTGAAACTGAGGCTCCGCGCCTGTCTTCGGATTTAGTACTGGACCACTTCGACCCACTCAGCCTGGAGGAAGTTGATGGAATTCTCTCTGCTGCTCACCCAACAACATGTGATTTGGACCCTTGCCCCTCTTGGCTGATTAAATCTTGCCAGAGAGAGCTTAGATGTCCTCTACGGGACATCATAAATAGATCCCTCCTAGAGGGGCATTTTCCAACGCCTCTGAAAGAGGCCTTGGTCCGCCCCCTCTTGAAAAAATCTACAGCAGACCCGGCTGAATTGGCAAACTACCGACTGGTGTCTAATTTACCATTTTTAGGTAAAATTATCGAGAGGGCAGTGGCGCTGCAGCTACAGGGATTTCTAGATGACGCTTCTGTCCTAGACCCGTGCCAGTCTGGCTTCCGGCCGGGCCACGGGATGGAGACGGTCCTGGTCGCCTTGGTGGATGACCTCCAGCGGCAACTGGATCGAGGCGATGTGGCAGTACTGATGTTATTAGATTTGTCGGCTGCATTTGACACGGTCGACCATCAGTTGCTGATCCACCGCCTCGCCGACATAGGGGTTGAGAGGTTGGCCTTACAATGGCTTTCCTCCTTCCTCATGGGTCGGGGACAGAGGGTGGCGATTGGGGGTGAGCGATCCCAGAGGCGCACACTAGATTGTGGGGTGCTTCAGGGAGCAGTTCTCTCCCTGATGTTATTCAACATCTATATGCGCCCCCTCGCCCAGATTGCCCAGAGATTTGGGCTGGGTTGCCATCAATATGCAGATGACACCTAGCTTTATCTACTAATGGACGGCAGGCCTGCCTCCGCCCCAGAGAACCTAGACCGGGCTCTGCAGGCTGTTGCAACGTGGCTTAGACTGAGTGGGCTGAAGCTGAACCCAGCGAAGACAGAGATTCTCTATGTGGGTCGTGGCACTCTGGGGAAGGAAATATCTCTTCCGGACTTTGACGGTGCGCCGCTGAAGACGGCGCAGCGGGTAAAGAGCCTGGGTGTTTTACTGGAGCCTTCATTATCAATGGAGGCCCAGATAACAGCCACTGCCAAGTCAGCATTTTTCCATCTGAGGCGGGCGAGGCAGTTGGCTCCTTTCCTAGAGCGTCAGGACCTAGCAATGGTGATCCATGCGACAGTCACTTCAAGACTGGACTACTGTAACGCTCTCTACATGGGGCTGCCTCTGTGCCGGACCCGGAAGTTACAGCTAGTGCAGAATGTGGCGGCCAGGCTGCTGCGCGGACTGCACTGGCTGCCAATTGTATACCGGATCCAGTACAAAGTGCTGGTCATTACCTTTAAAGCCCTATATGGCCAAGGACCGACTTACCTGAGGAACCGTCTCTCCCCATATGAGCCCCAGAGAGCACTGAGGTCAGTAGGAAAAAACAGATTGACTATCCCTGGGCCAAAAGAAGTTAAATTTCAAAACACCCGCACTCGGGCCTTTTCCACCGCGGCCCCACACCTCTGGAATCAGCTCCCAGAGGAAGTGCGGGCCCTGCGGAACTTAGACCAGTTCCGCAGGGCCTGCAAGACCACCCTCTTTAAACAGGCGTTTCTCAATGACTGAATTATAGGTGCACAACAAAGGAAACGCCAAAATGGTCTGGTCTAGGGATCCACCACCACTACACCATCTGACAGACATAGCGTCAAACAATAATGTTTACTGCCAGACTTAATAGTGTTAGATTTAGAAATGTTTTAATTAATTATTGATTGGTTTAATGTGATTTTAATGTCTTATTATTGTATTGTTCACTTTTAAATGTTGTCAGCCGCCCTGAGCGTGCTTCGGCGGGGGAGGGCGGGATACAATTAAAATTTTACTTACTTACTTACTTACCTTGGCTGCCTGAAGGAGCACCGAAGTAATGGGCACGGCTACCAGTGTGGATGTCTCTCATTGGACGATGTCGAAGACCGTGTTGGTAACGAGAGATTGCGGCTGTGTTATCGGCAGCAACAGAGAAAGAAGGACAGGTTTCTTACCTGTAACTGGTGATCTTCGAGTGGTCATCTGTGCAGTCACACATATGGGTATTCCGCAGGACTTACCCTGACCTCGGAGAGTTCAAAGCAATCTTGATCGTAGATCTGGCGCGCCTCCCCTTCGTCCCAGGGAGGAGCCACCTTGTGCGCATGCCTGGGAAGGGGAGGTGCTTAGCCACTCAGTTTCTTCCCGCCGCCGGACAGGTGGAAGAGTTCTTAAGCTAGATGAGTGTCCAGCAGCGGGGAAGGCTGGGTGGGTCTGTGTGACTGCACAGATGACCACTCGAAGATCACCAGTTACAGGTAAGAAACCTGTCCATCTTCTTCGTGGTCTCTGTGCATTCACACATATGGGTGATTAGCGAGCTATTTCCCTCGGAGGAGGGTGCTGGATCTGGAAGAATATGTGTAGTTAGATTGGAAACATAGTGGGAGCGGTACTCACTAGCAGTTAGTTGAAGATGGAGCGTAGCACAGCCTGTCCGAAGGACGAGTCACGCCGGGCACGAACGTCGAGAGCGTAGTGCGAGGCGAAGGTGGATGAAGAGGACCAGACCGCAGCGGCACAGATGTCCTCTATTGGAACGCCCCTCAGGAAAGCTGACGAGGTAGCGACGGCTCTGGTGGAGTGAGCTCGTATGTGCTGTGGGATTGGCTGTTTCGCCAATTGGTAGCAGAGTTCGATGGTGGTCACGAGCCACTTGGAGAGTCTCTGGGTAGATATCCTGCTGCCCTTGTTGCGGGTAGCGTAAGCGACAAAGAGTCTGGGATCCTTACGGAATTCCCGAGTCCTGTCTATGTAAAAGGCTAGAGCCCTCCGGGCGTCTAGGTTGTGTAGTGCTCTCTGGCCTGCGTCCGTAGGGTGTTGGAAGAAGGCCGGTATGGTGGAGGCTTTTCCAAGGTGGAAGGGAGAGATGACTTTTGGTAGGAAGGACGGGTCAGGGCGGAGGACCACTCTGTCGGCATAAAAGATGGTATATGGAGGGTCTGCCCTGAGTGCGCAGATGTCGCTGGCCCTCTTGCCCGAGGTGAGCGCTATGAGTAGTGCTGTCTTCCAAGAGAGTAGGTTCAAGGGAATAGAAGCCATTGGCTCGAAGGGTGGTCTCATGAGCTGGCTTAGGACGAGGGAAAGGCTCCATGTGGGTTGGAGTCGTCGGATTGGGGGGTGCAGGCGAATGATGCCTTTGAGGAAGGCCTTGGTGGCCTGGTGAGAAAAAACTGTCACGCCTTCGATGCGGGGGTGGAAGGCGGAGATGGCTGCGAGGTGTACCTTCAGGGAGGAGTAGGAGAGTCCTGATTTGGAGAGTGCTAGGGTGTAGGATAGAACTTGAGGGATGCTAGCACTTGTGGGGTTGAAGTTGTGTTGTGAGGCGTAGTGAACGAAGCGCTTCCACTTGAGTGAGTAGGATTTTCTGGTGGATGGCTTCCTGGAGTTCACTAGAACTTGGCGGACCTCAGGGGGGAAATCTAAAAATTGATCCTCCAGGCTGTCAGTTTGAGTGACGCTGGGTTGTGATGTAGGACCTTGCCGTGTTGTTGGGAGAGGAGGTCCTGCGCTTGCGGGAGTTGGAGGAATGTGTTGTTGGACAGGAGCAGCACAGTGGTAAACCAGGGTTGACGTGGCCACCATGGAGTTATTAGGATGCAGTTTGTGCGGTCCGTTTGTATTTTCTGTAGGACTCTGGTGATGAGTGGTATTGGAGGGAAGGGGTAGTGGAGTGTTCCCTTCCAGGATTGGAGGAAAGCGTCCCCCTTGGAAAGTTGAGATGGGAGGCCCTCTCATGTAGAAACGGGTGCACTGGGCATTTGATGGTGCTGCAAATACATCTATGTTCGGGGTGCCGAAGATCCTGAAGATCTGTCTTATGTACTGGCGGTTGAAGGACCACTTGTGGTTGTTGGTTGAGTGGTGGCTCAGGGCATCCGCCTGCTCGTTTTCGATTCCTGGTAGGTGAACTGCCGTGAGGAACATGCCGTGGCTGGTGCTCCAATGCCATAGTGCTATGGCTTTCTTGCATAGTCTGACGGAGGCGGTGCCTCCCTGCCTGTTGATATAAAAAACCATGGCAATATTGTCGGAGGCGACTTGTACATGACGGTTGTGTAGTGACGGGAGGAAGGATTTTAGGGCTTTGTGGACTGCGAGTAGCTCTAGGCAGTTGATGTGTAGGGAGCGCTCGTAGTCCGACCATTGGCCCTGCACCGTTAAGGGTCCCAAGTGGGCTCCCCATCCCCACTTGGAGGCGTCTGTGGTGACGGTCACTGATGGGGGTGTCTGTTTGAACGGCATGCCCGTGCGGAGGTGATGTTCCATCGTCCACCATCTGAGAGATGTAGTGATGTGGGATGGGAGAGTCAGTACTGTGGATTGGTGCTGCGTGTGGGGGCGGAAAGCCCTGACGAACCACATTTGCAGGGGTCGCATGTGTAACTTTGCGAAGCCTAGGACCGCGGTGGTCGCTGCCATCAGGCCCAGCATTCTCTGGAAGGTGAGTGCTGGTTGGGAGCGTTGGCCTATAATAGTGGTGGCTAGGGACTGAATGCTGCGTGCTCTGTCCAGTGGTAAGTACGCTTTTTGGGCGACTGTGGATATTTCCGCTCCTGTGAATTGAATTGTCTGGGTAGGAGTTAGCTTGGACTTCGATAAGTTGACTTGGAGGCCGAGAGTGGCCAGAAGAGAGAGGGTAGTGGAGACGTCCAGTTGGAGTTGTTCTTTTGAGTGGGCGACGATCAGCCAGTCGTCGATATACGGGTAGATAGATATCTTTTGCTGGCGTAGTGATGCGGCTACCACTGCCATGCACTTGGTGAAGACTCTCGGGGCTGTTGAGAGGCCGAATGGGAGGGAACGGAACTGAAAGTGCTGGTCCCCGATGGCGAACCTGAGGAATCTTCTGTGATGCTGATTGATAGTAATATGAAAGTAGGCATCCTGCAGGTCTATGGACGCCATTCAGGACCGTTCTGGAATGAGTGGTAGGATCGACTGGAGGGTGATCATACGGAATTTCTTGTAGGTGATGTGAAGGTTGAGTTTGCGGAGGTCGAGGATGGGGCGGAGTCCTCCGTCCTTCTTTGGTACTAGGAAATAACGAGAGTAGAACCCGGTCCGATGGTACTGTGTTGGGACTGGTTCTATCGCGCCTTTGTCCAGCAAAGACGTGATCTCTGCCTGCAGAGGTGCGGAAGGTGGTGTGATGAGGAATCTGTGATGTTTCGGGGTGGAGTTGAATTCTATTAGATAGCCCCTTTGTATGATGGCGAGGACCCAGGAGTCCGACGTTATGGCCCTCCATGCTGGGTAGAATGGAATAAGTCGCGTGTCTGGGTGGTGGTCTGGCTGAAGGGGGGTGGCTGGACGTCTCAGGATGGGGTGGTCACAGTGGCGGTTTGGAGGTAGCTGTTTTCTTGGTTGTTTGCGAGCGTGGCCTGTGTTGGAAGGGCTGTTTGGATTGTGGAGGCTTCCGTCTCCATGGCTCCTGTTGCCTTGGGGATCTAGTACCCTTGTAGTAGCTTGGTTTCCAGTGTCTCTGTTTGCTGAGTTGAGGCTGGTATTGGGAGACCCCCAATCTCTTCGCCCTCTTTCTGCCATCATCTACAGACGTGAGGATGTCATCCGTAGTCGCGTTGAATAGGCCAAGCCCATCGAATGGTAGGTCCTCAACCTTGTATTTGATGTCGGGTTGGAGGGATGAAGATCTCAGCCACGCGTGTCTGCGTAGGGCTATGGCTGAGGCGAGGGTTTTGGAGGAGCACTGCTCGGCGTGCCGTGCCGTGTTGATCTGCTGCTTACTCACCCTGGCCAGTTCTTGCAAGGCATGGGTTGCTGATTTCTGGGATGCCTCGGGTAGGGATGGAACTAGTGTGTTTAGGTAGTTAGTCAGGTTGTATGCATAGGTGGAAAAGCACGCCATGTAGTTGTGTATTTTAGATGTGGCCGTGGTGAGTGCGTATATCTTCCTCCCGATAGTGTCGAGCTTTTTGCCCTCCCTCTCGGGGGGCGCTGGGTGTCTAGTTTGCTTCGACTTCGAGGAAGAGTGTACTATGATCGAGTTCGGCGCCGGGTGGCTAAATAAGAACTTCGACTCCGGTGCGTGGATCTTGTAGAGGGCTTCGACTCGCTTGGAGGTTGGCGGTACCGATGCTGGTTTGTCCCACGCTTCTTTGAGTGTCTCGAGAAGGACGGGGAGCATAGGGAGAGAAGAGCTGTATTGGAGGTCTGCGTGTACGAGGTCATACACGACGTCCGAGACCCTGGGTGCGTCGGTATTGAGTTTTAGGTTCAGTGAATTTGCCATATTTGAGATGAGGTCCAGGTAGGATCTGGGGCCTTCTGATGGAGATAAATCCGCTGGCTTGGCTATGTCTGAAGCCGGGGATTGTAGATCTGAGGCGGAAGAATGGGTCGAGTCCGAGAGTTCTGCCTCGGATTCGTCATCGGTTCCGTGTTGGAGGTCAGGCTGGGGTTGCACGGGTGTAGGCTGTTTGGTGGGGATGGCCGAGGTGGATGCTGTCGGCGATCGTGGTTTCTGCTCGAGGTCGAGGTGAGCGTGTTCGTCACGGTACCGAGGAAGTGCCTGTTCGTCACGGTACCGAGGGAGTGCCTGTTCGTCACGGTACCGAGGGGGTGCCTCGTAGTCGTGGTGGTGTCGGCGCGGGGACACCTCGTGGTATCGGGTCCGGTCCGGTCTCTCGGTGAGGTCTCGGTACCGAGGGGAGTCACGGTAGGGGTGGACTCTCGGTTCCGAGTGGTATCTATCGAAGGAGGGAGATCTTCGGTGCCTTCTTCGGTACCGAGGGGACGGGGATCTGGACCTCGATGGGGAGTAGTAATGATATCTTTCTCTTCGATGACTGTGAGCCCGTTGGCGACTGCGAGATCTTGGAGTTGGAGGCCGTGGAATCGTTTTCGGAGTCGAGGGTTCTCTGAGTAGAGAGTGGGCTTGCAGTGGTTGGCGCTGCACGTCTTGGAAGGCTCTCGGGTCGAGTGTATGGCGTTGGCTTCGGACGGAAATGGGTGAGTCGACGTCGAGTATCTGGTCTGGTGGAGAGTTCGGTATCGACGGGGACTTGGAAGAGATACGCAC
This sequence comes from Heteronotia binoei, assembly GCF_032191835.1. NCBI lineage: Eukaryota > Metazoa > Chordata > Lepidosauria > Squamata > Gekkonidae > Heteronotia > Heteronotia binoei. Next base: position 69,712,880 of record NC_083226.1, read on the forward strand.
GATCTCGAGCGGCGTGATGGACGGTGTCGAGGTGGACTTCAGTGGTGTCTTCGGGTTCGAACTAGGATTCGTGACCGGGTTCGGTGCCGTGGGCTTCGCCGTGCTCGAACTCGTGGCGGGGGTCGACCCCGTGGTTTGCGCCGGAGGGTCGGATGATCTGTGTCTCGTTTTCGGCTTTTTCGTCGTCTTGCTCGTCGGGTCCGCATGAGCGGAGTCGGAGCGGCGGCGCTTACTGGCCTCATCAGATTTTGCAGTGTGCTTACCGGACTTAGGCTTGCAGGGACCTTGAGCCACGGAAGCTGCCGGCTGCGCCATTCCCGTGAGAGGCGGGGAAGATGGCGGAGGTTGTTTTTGCGCCGCGTGGGACGTAGTTGGTCTGAGGGAGGTTTCCATAAGATGGCTCCTAAGCCTCGCGGCGCGGTTTTTGCGGGCCTGTTTTCCAAATTGGCTGCAGTGCTCGCAGGAGTCAGTGCGGTGGGACTCTCCAAGGCAGAAGAGGCACAGGGAGTGACCGTCTGACAATGGGATCTTTGCCGCGCAGCGAATGCAGCGTTTAAAAGTTATTTTGTCCCTTCCTTCCATCCGCCCGGGGGTGGGGGTGGGGACGGGGAAAGATCGAAGTAGCAGTAAAGAGGTTTTTTTTTTTTTTAAATACGATACCAGGAGAAGACTGGGGAACGGTGTTTGTAGGATGAGAGATCGAAGGTTGAGAGAGGAGACTGCAATGAAGAAGTTGGAGAATCAACGAGGTAGGTGCGATCCGGTCGGCGGTAAGGAAGAAACTGAGTGGCTAAGCACCTCCCCTTCCCAGGCATGCGCACAAGGTGGCTCCTCCCTGGGACGAAGGGATCAAGATTGCTTTGAACTCTCCGAGGTCAGGGTAAGTCCTGCGGAATACCCATATGTGTGAATGCACAGAGACCACGAAGAAGATCTATGCGCTTGACGAAATCAGCATAAGCCCTAAGGTCTTCTGATGGAGAAACTGGCAATTCCTTCATAGGGTGTTGTGGCGGAGATGGCTCAGTGTTGGAGTCTGGATGGTTAGGTTGCTCCAACTCCGAATCGGGTTCTGAGTGGGAAGAAGCCGTGTCAGGTTCTGATGGCTGCTGGGGCAAGCCCGGGGTCTTCGGCGTCAATGGTCAATGTGGAAGTGTCAGCGTCGAAACTCGTTTAGGCTGTGGAGCAGTTGGGTGCTCGGCTGGGCGCTTCCATGCCGGGGGATCCCAATGGCACGAATGGCAAGATGCAACGAGCATGATTCCCAGTCCGGGGGAGGGCGAGGGAGCCATGGGAAGCCCGATGGCATAGGGTATGCTCCATAGAGGTACTGCCATTGCCTCTGATCCCAGGCTGGTGGTGGTGGGGGTGGAGGCGGTGGTGGAGGCTGCTCTTCCAGAGCCTTCGGCACGGGAACCTCCATCGGTGTGCGCGGCCTGGGAGGGACTAACGGAGAGGTGGTCTCCTGACCCTGCTGCTCCGGTCGAGGTGGAGGACTTGGCTCAGTGCCAGAGGATGTGGAGTGAGATGTCTGCTGCATCAGATCTATCTCAAAGTCCGAGAACTCCTCCTGGGGCACTTTCTGGGAGGGAGCCTGCCAAATAGGCAAGGCTATAAGCTGCAATGGGGGGGCCCTGTCCGGCTTCACCAGACCGATCGGAGTGGAAGAGTGGCTAGGGTGTTCCCGAGGGCTCTTATGAGTCCTTCTTGTGCTTCTTGTCCTTGTCCCTCTTATGCTCTTTACCCTCCCTGTATTTCTTAGCAGGAGTGGAGGTTTCCGAGATGGATGCCGAGGTCGAGCATTTCCGCACCGAGCAGTCGGCGTCAGAAAGAGCTGGGGAAGAGAAAGTCAGCGTGGAAGAGATTGACGTCGATGCGCACCCCGAGTTGATTTGGGACTGCATGCCAGGGGTAAGAGCTGATTTCATAAGCACTGTGTGAAGTTGTGTGGTGCAATTTTTCCACGTCTGTTTGGAAAATTTCACACAGTGCGTGCAAGTCTCTGGGCGGTGTCCCTCTCCCTGGCAAAGTAGGTAAAGGTTGTGGCCATCGGGAGGAGGGAGTTTGCTGCTGCACTTCTTGCAGCACTTGAAGCAACCCCACAATTTTTCCATGCGCCCACAAGGGAAAAATAAGGGTGCTTCCCCTCCCCGTGAGGGAGCAAAAATAAACTCACGCACTCAAAGTGTCCGTGTTTTTCAGGTAACGTTGAAGCAAGGAGGGAAAGCAACGATGGAGAAAAAGGCAAAAGAGGTAAGTACCTACGAGAACGGTAAGGAAAATCCTATCCGCGCGGTGATCAGAAAGGAACTGGCGAGGTCCTCGTGCCCATCCCATTAAGCATACGCAGTGGGGAGCCACACATGCCTGGTGGGGAGCCACGCATGCCCGGTGGAAGGGGCATGAAAATCCTTGTTCCTAGGCTTTGAAGTACTGATTCGGATCGGCACAGGTGCACTATATCCCATCAGTATGAAGCACAGAGACCATGAAGAAGATTTCTCATTACAGAAGTCAAACAGAAAATACTAATAGCCAGCAAACATTAGCAAAATATCTCAATCACATGTTTAGTAGCTCCCAGATTACTGTTAAGAATGGTTTTCATGTAAGAATATAGAAACATTTGCGTTCAGAGACCTAATTTTAACTAAAATTGGATGGCTATTTTCTCTAGAAGCAAAAGCCTGAAAAATATTCTGTCAGTCTTGAGGTTCCTCTAAAGGTTCAGAAAAAGAACAAGACAGCTCTATATTCACTATCAGTATGAAAGGTTTACATTTAAGGCCCTTCATTAGACATTTATAAGATTTTCTTCAAACTGTACTGCAGGTCATATTTGTGTTTTAAATTCAGAATGCAGGAACTATAAATCATAATATCCTTTTATATAGGCAATATGCAAGTTTGGTATAATACTGAGATCAGTAAGTTTTTTGTAGTCACAATGAATATTACTTTGGAGCCATATGTTTTTTAACTCATCACAACCAAACTGACTGACTGCATGTCATAAACATGGCAGATTTCCGAATATTTCTTCTTGGGCTTGCAGAATAGTGCTTTTCTCTGTATTACATTACAGAGATTAACTTGTGTAATAGTTGGGCTTCTAGAAGTATGGTGCTTCCTTCAATTATCCTTGGTGATTAATTTAACCACAGAATTACGTTGTTGCTTATATAAGACTATTTTATCCAATGTCTTGTAAAGGGTTTTGAGTTATGTGACGAAAGAAAAGTATTACCATGTTATCATTGAAATATTACCCACTTAAAAAGTGAAAGCAGCATACATTTAATGGTCAACTGTATTTTCTAATATTTTTAATAAGATCTTGTTTTTAAAAATGTCTTTTGCAAATTAAGTCACTGAGTTGCAATTTGTCTTTAATTAAAAAAATACTGATGGAGAGTAAAACCTGAAGTTGGAATAAAAGGGAGAAACTGAACATTTTTGTTGGAAACTAGGGTGTAATCTTGTATGTTGACTTTGAACTTGGGAAAAATAAATCAGTGTCTGCTGTACTAGATGGCTCTGAACAGGTCACTAACTTAAAAGAAAAAATATGAAATGTATTGGACAATAAAAATATAGCATGAAAAGGGCCACAAGCTCACACATCAGATAAGTTAAATGAAAAGTCACTAAAGGTCTGTGTTAGAGTAAATGCTTAAGGAAAGTTACTTGCTTAATGTTCAAAAGGACCCACAAGCATTCAAGTTTAGAATATACACAAAACCTTAATGAACTACGGGAGGATTTTCCAGTGCTATAACTGCTAACTCTACAAAGATGAGACTGTGATGATGGGAGTCAACAGGACACCTTTCTTACAGAGAAAGAACCACTTCTGTTTTTTGTTTATTAGTTCTTTGTACACTGCAGTAAAATACCCCCAATGCTACATTAAAAGTACCCCCCAATAAGCTCCCTCTAAGCTGTGGAGCCTTGTGAGCAAAAATTCTACTTTGTGCGCTAAAGGTGTGTGTTACTGTATAAATTAGTTTGCTCTGGGGCCATTTTTCCTGAGCTAAGACAAAAATGTGTGAGTCAGAGGCTAAAAAACTGTGAGCTAGCTCACACTAGTTCGGTTTAGAGGGAACACTGCCCCCAATGCCCCAAAACTTTAAACTCACTTTATGTGGTAAAAAAAATTCAATTTAATTTAATTTTGGATTTATGTCCCGCCCTATCCCGCAAGCGGGCTCAGGGCGGCTTACAGCAGTAAAATCAAACAGAGTTAAAATAATATCATGAAAACAAGCATTACAAAATCAGGAGCAGCATAATAAACAATCTTACAGACATAGGCAGCAAAACCACCAAACTGCATGTGGCCGATAAATGACAGCATTACATAAACACCATAATGGTGAAATGCTGGGGGAAGCAATGACTTTCAAAGAACACCTGGTGGATTAATTAAAACCCTGGTGAATGAGCTCTGTCTTGCAGGCCCTGCAAAACCTTTATAAGCCCCGCAGGGCCCAGATCTCCTGCAGGAGCTCATTCCACCAGGACGGGGCCTGGATCAAAAAGGTTCTGGCCCTTGTTGAAGCCAGCCAGGCATCCTTAGGACCTGGGACTATGAGAAGATATTGAGTAGCAAACCTTAGAACCCTAAAACACCTAAAATACCTTGCAGTGCTTAGTGTTCAGCCTCAAGGCCACTAGTTGCTGGCAACGGATCTGGTTGTAGATGAGCTACTAGAACATGAAATGGGATGTGTGCTTTATTGTATAGAGAAGCTGACCTGCTCTGGAAAGCAGGAGCTCTAACATTATATTGGCTTGATTTGGTATGAGATGCAGCCAAACAAAAAGCATTTATAGAGTCCATGTATCCATATGGCCATGTAAGCACCAGCCCTAAGAAAACAGGCAGCAGGAGATTAATGTTTCAACTTGGTAGATCTCTTTGCAAGCTGTGAGAAAAAATGCATTTTTTCCTGGGAAGTTTGAAAGGAGCAAAACTTCCCCTTTGCAATTTAAATTACACACACACACCCAATAGAAAACAGACTGGGAAGGAGAAAGTCAGTCAGTGGTTTTCCAGATGTACATCAGCTCACCTTCATACAACTGCAAATAGATCTAGCAGGAGAAATAATGGATGGGTCAAGCTCTCCCCCTCCCCCCTTCAAGCAGGGAACAGAGATTTACAGGGATAGAATACTAGTCTTCAAGAAGGGGATTCCTGGAGATGTCCAGGAAACACTTATTTGATCTGGAGTGACCTAGAATCATAGAGTTGGAAGGGACCTCCAGAGTCATCTAGTTCAATCCCCTGCACAATACAGGATATTCGCAAATACCTCCCCCCCACACACACACACATTCAGTGACATCTGCTCCATGCCCAGAAGATGGCTATTTGAAAAAAAAAAAAAAAACCCTCTAGGATCCCTGGCAAAACTGGCCTGGAGAAAAATTGCCGCATCACCCCACCAAACTGGTAATCAGCATTTCCCTGAGCATGTAAGAAAGGGCCATGATAACTAAGCACTGATGCAAACTTTCCTGTCCTCCTCTTCATCTGCCTAAATTCACAGAATCAGCATTGATGTCAGATGGTTGTTTACAAACCTCCAAAGAAGGTCCCAAGGAAGCCTGTTGCACTGAGGAACTCTGTCAGTAAGTTCTTCCTAATCTTCAGTCAAAAATTCTTCTGATTTAATTTCAATCTGTTGGTTTTGGTCCAACCCGGGACAACAGAAAGCAATTCTGCCCCATCCTCTATATCAGAGGTCCCCAACACCCCTTCTGTGGACTGGTACCAGTTTGTGGTCTGTTAGCAACTGGGCCACACAGGCACAGTGTTCTCAGCTTCTCAGGTTACAGACCCAGGAAGCTGAGAGTGGCGGGATGGCACATAGTTGTGTGGTCTCCTCTGAGCCTGGCTTTCCAGCCAGGCACAAGGGAGAGCAACCTTGCTCTGAGGATGCCTCAGAGCAAGACAGAGACTCTGCACCGCCCGTTTCACCCACCTGGGACCCGAGCAAATTAAAGAGGTGGTACAGCCTCGCTCTGAGGCTGCCTCCCCCTGCAGGAGAGGTAGCAGAAGCAGCCCCAGTCTACCCCCCCCCCATTTAAAGACCGCTATGGGGGGCAGGGATGCAGGCATGGGGCGGCATGGGGTAGCCTGGGGCGACAAAACTCCCAGCATCGCCCGCCCCCCCCCCCCCCCAGTTCATGGAAAAATTGTTTTCCACAAAACCAGTCCCTGGTGCCAAAAAGGTTGGGAACCACTGCTCTATATGACAGCCCTTCAAGAACTTGAAGATGGTGATCATATAATTTCTCAGTTGTCTCCTCTCCAGGCTAAACATACCCAGCTCTATCAACCTGTCCTCATAAGACTTGGTCTCAAGACCCTTCACCATCTTTGTTGCCCTCCTCTGGCCACATTTCAGCTTGTCTATATCCTCCTTAAATTGTGGTGCCCAAAACTGAACACTACTCTAAGTGAGGTCTAACCAGAGCAGAGTAAAATGATACCATCACTTTGTGTGATCTGGACATGTCAATACAGGCCAAAATTGCATTTGTCTATTTAGCTAAAGTGTAGATGACTGGGGAAGGCAATGGCAAACCACCCTGTAAAAAGTCTGCCATGAAGACGTCATGATGCGATGTCACCCCAGAGTCAGAAACAAGTGGTGCTTGCACAGGGGACACCTTTACCTTTATTTAGCTACTGCATCACATTGCTGATACTGACTCATGTTCAGTGTATGGTCCACTAGATCCTTTCCGCAAATACTACTGCAAGGACAAGATTCCCTCATCCTATAATTATGCATTTGATTTTTCCTACCTAAATGCAGAACTTTACATTTCTCCCCATTAAAATTCATTTTATTTGTTTTAGCCAGTTTCCCAGCCTGTCAAGATCATCCTGTATCCTGACTCTGTCTTCTACTGTAATTGCTACCCCTCCCAATTTTGTATCATCTGCAAATTTAATAACCACCTAATCAGTGGGAGGGGAAAAAGATATGATAAAAACTTCCAGCAGCAGGATGGAGGTCTCTTTTCCTTGGGTGCTCTGTCCCTTAGTGCAGGGACCCCTAACCCCCAGGCCGCAGACCAGTACCGGTTCATGGCGTGTTGGCAACCAGGCTGCACAGCCCCGCCCTCCCACAGCAATGCGCAGCCTTGCCATCCTGCCTGCCCCCGCAGCACCTTCTCCTCCTCCTGTTTGTACAAGTTTAAGGCCTGGGAAGGCGGTGATGAAGCGCCTCCCCAGCTCTTTAAAGGCTGACCCCTCCCTCCTGCCGATCAGGTGATTGGCAGGGAAACTGCGGCAGCAGCGTGAGCAACTGGCTGAAAAAGCCGCACTGCCCTTGCATCCTTCCCACACCCAGGAAGGAAGTGGGAAGGAGGCAAGGGCAGCGCAGCTTTTTCAGTCGATCGCACATGCTGCTGCTGCAGTTTTCCCACCAATCACCTGATCAGTGGGGGAGGGGTCAGCTTTTAAAGAGCTGGGGAAGTGCTTCACTGCTGCCTTCCCCAGCCTTAAATTTATACAAACGGAGAGAGGATAAGACGCCGTGGGGGGATGGGGAGGAGGAGGCACTGCGGGGGGGGGGCCAAATTTGGTGCCCTCAACCTGCCCGCCCTGGGGCCAAAAAGGTTGAGGACCACTGCTTAGTGCACAGAGACCTCTCCACTGGAAAGGCAGCCACTGACCATGTGTGAAAAGGATTGAGAAACTGGCTTCCAGTCATGTCAGCCTAACAGCAGAGAGGCTCACCTGCTCAGCTGTTAGGGAGTTGTGCCGCCACAGATGGACCCGATAAAGTATAATGGAGATGAATAAATTCAGTATTCCCAAATATTTACCTGAATCCCAATACCAACATCAATATTTGGATTCAGGAATATTATGGAATACCATTTTTGGGGTCCAATACACCCATATTGGAAAACTACTGTGTGTGTTTTTGCATACCCATAGTCACAGGTACTATAGACTAATCTACCTTCAGAATCTGAATGCAGTCCATCATTGAATCAAGCAGAGAACAGTGTTTTCAGGGATCGTGCTCACACTGTCTCTCAACAGAAGTAGCCTGGAAATGTTGTGAGCTTCGTCAAGTATAGACAAAAGATTGATCTTGCATTCTAGTCAGAAGGCAGTTCTATCACAGATTTAATCCCTGTATTTAGAATACTTGGAAAGGAAAATTAATATTTAATCAATCAATTTTCAAAATTAATCGATGAGTCAGTGCTGATATATTGAGTATTACCTTCAGTTACCATTAATCAGAAAAGGACATGGCTTTAACAAATATAAATTTTGTTTTAAAATAATATGACTAGAATTCCTCCTCCCACCCCCAAATAACCTTCTGAGAAATGTAAATTGGATACACAAACACTTTCAGTTCTCTACCAAGGAATGTTCAGCCAATAAATGTTCCACAGGAAGCCAAAATAATACCTTTGTGTCAAGGAATCTCCCCGCCCACCTTGATTAAGTGTAGTTAAATTATATAAGGCACACTCTTTAGATTTCTTGAAAAATACTCTATGCAGGATCTCTCAGTGCTAATTAAAGGAAGCATGCAGGAAGTTGCCTCCAGGAAGCATTTTATGTATCTATTTTAAAACACACAAACATCACCACCACTCAGGGCTACTTCCTTTGTTATGTTTCTCTTCTCTCCTGAGAAAAAGGCCTGAAAACAGACACATGACCGTTATGTCTGAACAGGAAATTAAACAAGATTCCAATGTAACGCCAAACCATAGTTTAGCTCTACATTCGTAAGCACTGTGCTAACATGCTCTCTCCCAAACACTTCTCATGTGAATGAAATCAATTAATGACTTTCATTTTCGCTAGGACCAGGCCTCATTTTGGGCAGGAGCTCACAAGAGTGGAGCTCTGGAATCTCTAGAATTTATTGTGCTCTTTCTTTCTTATCTCCCCCAACAAATACTTGCTTCTGGGTTCCATTGTTCAACCTCCTGTGAAAATTTTGCTGAACAAACTTGCTAATATTTCCCACCACAAAAAATGGGAAAATAACCAAAACATATAAAGCAGGCAGATGGAAATCTTCATCATGCCACTGTGGCCGCACAGGAAAAAGTAATTTAATAAGTATGATGGGAGTCAGATTTTTTATGACAATTTTAATTCAATAAGCATTTTAAGGTAGATGCTGAGCTGATATAATTTAGTCCACCTTCTGATGATGTCAGAGGTGTGTGGCATATGCAAATGAGTTGTGTTAATGAGCTCCAGCACCTCTTTTTTCTACCAAATGACCCCTGGCTAGGACCAAAGTTTGGTGTTCCATTCAAACAATCAAAATATAGGTTTTGTCCCATCTCCAAACCAAGACTGTAAATCATGGTTTGCCAAACAATGGTGTGAGCAGAAAAAGAAGTCAATTATTAATTTTGCAAAAAGACAGGAAGGAGAGAATAAGCGTGTAAACACAGGACTAATTTATATAAACAATGTTTTGGCATTATATTGGAAGTATGCAAAGTTTTGCAACTTTTTCAAACAGTAGTTATGCCCCTCCATTCAAACAGTACAAAAATATGCATGTCAAGGATGGTGTACATTCTATGCTCACACTGTCAAAGTGTAGAAAAGCAATTGCACATTGATGAACACGGGTTATTGAGGAAGACTCAGCATGGGTTCTGTAAGGGAAGATCTTGCCTCACTAACCTGTTACAGTTCTTTGAGGGGGTGAACAAACATGTGGACAAAGGAGACCCAATAGTTGTTGTTTACCTTGACTTCCAGAAAGCTTTAGATAAAGTTCCTCATCAAAGGCTCCTTAGAAAGCTCAAGAGTCATGGAGTAAAAGGACAGGTCCTCTTGTGGATCAAAAACTGGCTGATTAATAGGAAGCAGAGAGTGAGTAAAAATGGGCAGTCTTCGCAGTGGAGGACGGTAAGCAGTGGGGTGCCACATGGCTCAGTACTGGGTCCCATGCTCTTTAACTTGTTCATAAATGATTTAGAGTTGGGAGTGAGCAGTTAAGTGGCCAAGTTTGCAGATGACACTAAATTGTTCAGGGTGGTAAGAACCAGAGAGGATTGTGAGGAACTCCAAAGGGATCTGTTGAGGCTGGGTTAGCGGGCGTCAACGTGGCAGATGAGGTTCAAGTTGGCCAAGTGCAAAGTAATGCACATTAGAGCCAAGAATCCCAGCTACAAATACAAGTTGATGGGGTGTGAACTGGCAGAGACTGACCAAGAGAGAGATCTTGGGGTCGTGGTAGATAACTCACTGAAAATGTCAAGACAGTGTGCAATTGCAATAAAAAAGACCAACGCCATGCTGGGAATTATTAGGAAGGGAATTGAAAACAAATCAGCCAGTATCATAATGCCCCTGTATAAATCGATGGTGCGGTCTCATTTGGAATACTGTGTGCAATTCTGGTCACCGCACCTCAAAAAGGATATTATAGCATTGGAAAAAGTGCAGAAAAGGGCAACCAGAATGATTAAAGGGTTGGAACACTTTCCCTATGAAGAAAGGTTAAAACGCTTGGGGCTCTTTAGCTTGGAGAAACGTCGACTGTGGGGTGACATGATAGAGGTTTACAAGACAATGCATGCGATGGAGAAAGTAGAGAAATAAGTACTTTTCTCCCTTTCTCACAATACAAGAACTCGTGGGCATTCGATGAAATTGCTGAGCAGTCAGGTTAAAATGGATAAAAGGAAGTACTTCTTCACCCAAATGGTGATTAACATGTGGAATTCACTGCCACAGGAGGTGGTGGCGGCTACAATCATAGACAGCTTCAAGAGGGGGTTAGATAAAAATATGTAGCAGAGGTCCATAAGTGGCTATTAGCCACAGTGTGTATATATATATGTATGTGTGTGTGTATACATATATAAATTTTGGCCACTGTGTGACACAGAGTGTTGGACCGGATGGGCCATTGGCCTGATCCAACATGGCTTCTCTTATGTTCTAATATTCCGCATCATGGGAAATCTCAGATTTTTTTCCCCAAAAAAGGGTACATTTTTAAGCTGCAAAGACAAACTTAGAAAGATGTGGTGAAATCTCTGAAGCTGTGGCAGGCTGAAGCATCATCCATATGCTTCAAAGCTACATAAAATACAAATGTATTTAATTCACATAATTCAATAAAAATCATAGGATCCACCTTGGTGACAACAGAATATTTACACTTCATATGTTTTGGATGAGAAAAGGAATGTTATAGATACACTGCAACAATATTCCAAGATACTTTTGGACATTTTTATTATGGCTAAGACAGTTGTCAAGAAGTCCAAGGCTGACCACCATGAGTCCCCAGGGCTGCTGTACACAAATAACCAAACCCTTTTTTATTTTTGAAATTATATAAAGTTTAATTTCTGACAATATAAAAAGTTTAATTTACCAGTAACACAATGCTCTAAAGTCACATAGCAAAAAACCAAGAGAGCAAAATTAATTTTCTAGCACAGGGTTTCCCAAACTTTTCTTTCCTGTGGCCTGGTTATTTTTACACTTCTCCTTTGTGGCCACTAATGTTTGGAGGTGAAGCAAGGAGATTTTGGGGGTGGAGCCAGGAGACAGGAATTATATCATTTTCTGTGGTGTCAAGGACCAAGTGATGTCACTTCCGGGGCACACTGAACCAAAACTCCACCTTTCCCTGTGATGTCACTTCCAGGGCACTCCCCCAAACCTGCCTCTTCTTCGGAAGTAAATTCATTTTCAGAAAAATCTCTCTGAAATTCATGCTGAGCCAAAATGGAGAAGGAAAGTGAGCGGTTCTCTCTTTTCACCCCCACACTTGCATGCACCTATCTGCTTGTGTATTCTTTTCAGCTTGCAAGCATTCCTAATGCCCATATTCAATTGCCTGCACTACCTACACATCCCTTCCTCAACAGCACTGGCCAGTGTATGCAGTTGAGAGTGCTGTTGCCATTGCCATCAGGAATGCCAGCATTGTGTACCACCTACACTGAGCCCTGGCAGCTGCTCTACCTCAAAATATGCTGATACATTTAGTAGGCCCTTCCTTCAGCAGCTACTACTGGAACCCTGCCTCAAGCTACAACCAAGCTTGCCTGGTTTCAAGAAAATCTTTCGACAGCTATTTTTCATACTTTTCTTTGGTTGAAACACTGGGAAATTGCTCTGAAAGGTAGCAGATAATTGTACTGCAATTAATTAATGAATTTCAAGTTATATAAAGTTTATACAAGCTTTTCTGCAGTTATCCCAAAAAAGATATTTATGAGGGGCTTGCAGCTTTTTACTGGCTGTGTTTCCCATGCCTTTAAAAGCAACCTTTTTTGCAAATACTTAGTCAGTGAACTACTTTCATCCTTTTTAATATCTACAAGAGGAGTTTAATTTTGGTGTAAGACAGCTGTTAAAAGCAGGACCAGTAAAATGGTGCCAAGTTCATGGTACCATCTCTTCCAGTGCTGTTGAGATATACCACAGTAATCTCCAATAACCTCTTTCTGCCCCACACCTCTTACTCTCACTCACACAGAAATTTCATAGAAGGCCACTAGGCTACACCTGGGGGTGCCAACTTTTCATTGGCAGAGCTCCTATGTCTGCAACAACAGTATGATGAACAGAAAAGTTTCATCCAGTAAAAACGGAAGGAAAGGAAAGGAAAGGAAAGGAAAGGAAAGGAAAGGAAAGGAAAGGAAAGGAAAGGAAAGGAAAGGAAAGGAAAGGAAAGGAAAGGAAAGGAAAGGAAAGGAAAGGAAAGGAAAGGAAAGGAAAGGAAGAACGTAAACATAAGAGAAGTCATGTTGGATCAGGTAGGGCCAATTATCCAGCTAAGCTACCAAACTGCCTCTTTATAGTGGCACAATGAGAAAGGTGCTGACACACCATAGGGGCTCAGCTAACTCCCTGCTATCAGGGGCACAGGAAATGGCATATCACCTGCAAGGCCTTTACTGCTACTCGGGGCTTTTTTGGTAGAAAAGGCCCAGCAGGAACTCATTTGCATATCAGGCCAGACCCCTTGACGGCACCAATGTTTAACATAGGGCTTTTTGTAGAAAAAGCCCAGAAGGAATTAATTAGCATATTAGAGCACACACCCCTGACACCAAGCCAGCCAGAACCACATTCCTGCTCAAAAAAAGCCCTGCTGCTACTTGTGGCCAACTAAACCCCAGCCAGCAGTGCAATGGACCCAAAAGGTGATGCTTCCTGACATCAAGAATACCTAAATATGCACTTTTGTTTGATTTCAGCAGTATTTTTCTGAATAACACCAACCTAGGTCAACCTACTCAGAGATTCTTTGGAATAAACCTGGTAGCAGTGGCAGAAAATGTCAGCGTCCCAGCCAACTTCTGATGGCCCCATACAGTTTCAATACAAGAGACATTCAGAGATGGTTTGCTATTGCCTGCCTCTGCGTAGTGACCCTTAACTTTGTTGATGGTCAGGGCAGAATAAGCCTAACCACCAGCATATGTCAACTGATCTACTGGTGGCCCACTGTTAGACTTTCTAATGGTCTACTGGTAAGCTGCTGTCAACCTTCTCCCAATCTCTTGTATTTAAGACTTCAGATAAGACGTCTTATAAGACTCCTTAATGCTGGACAGGCCAACCACTATAGACTTTATCCTGACTGGCAGTAACAAGTCAGAGGTAGGGGGTTTTTTTGTGTGAAAACAATGTCCATTTTGTCAGATTTACTCCATGTCACAAGATACTCATATGCACTGCAGCCTGTACACATTAGTCTCAATTTATTGGTGGCCTTTGGACTTCCACCGATGCCACACAGTATGAGACTACCAAAGATTATTTAGCATCTGTTCCAGAGACAGAACCTTGGATCCTATGGCTTCCTTCCAGATAGCACAATCCTCAGTCTCTAGGAGATGCTTTCTGCTCATGCTAGGAACTGTCTTGGATGAACAGAAGATACCCACACAAGACAGCACTGTGCAAGATGGAAAGTATAGAACAGGGATGGCCAACCTTGCTTAATTGTAAGAGCCGTATAAAATAAATGTTTGAGAGCCAGAAGACATGAATTGCAGATTTTGGAGGGAGGGAGGAAGGAAGGGGGGGGGGAGATGGGAGGAAGAGATAGAAAGAAAGCAACTTTAAATGAATTATCCAAACCACTGGCTGACTTGGCTTGGAGAAGTGATTTAAAGAAATGCTTTCTCCAAGCTGGTGGACAGGGCAGTGGGGGGCTTTGAGAGCCACACAATATGTGTAAAAGAGCCACATGTGGCTCCCGATTCACAGTTTGGCCACCCCTGGTATAGCATATGAGTGATATTATCTCTCTGACTTCGAAGTGGACTATTTGTAGATCTGGTAATGTTATGTCTGGTTTCAGTAGAAAATTATTTAATCAAGGTGAGGAGAGAAGAAAGCATGAAAATTATTTTCTGATTTTCATTAATGAAATACTGCACCCTGCTCTTTAAAGCAGCAGTCTAGCGTTCATATTTACACTTATATCAACTTCATGCCAGCAGACTTGTGAAAATCAGTCTTCTTTCTGTAAGGTAGCCAAATAACAATTCACATTGAGTACATTGATACGCTGAAGGCTATTGGAACATCTAAGCAAAACTTACAGAAAAAAACACTAAAACACAAATCATATTTAAAGATCTAGAGAAAGGCAGGTGACAAGGCAGCTGATTTTTTTTTCTTATTTAATGACATAAAAGGCATTTTCCATCTGAATTGGAAGGACAGGGGGAAAGTCTCAGCATGCAGCTTGAACTAGTTTGTGGGATAATGAGAACATATATAGATGCATATTAATTGATTGCTGAGTAACTTAATTCCTCTGAGAGCAGTTGGTTGTGCTATTTCTACAGACAATGCCCTAGTACAAATGTTTCAAAACCTGGCAGGCTTGTACTTCACATGAAACATTAAGGCCAGTAGCATTAAAAACTTGTAGCAACTGAATTCCTCCAGAGTGACTATGGGAACTGGGCTTTGTATGTTTACAGCGCAGGAGGAATTCCATATGCCTTTCAAAAAATTCAGTCACGAATAACTGGAGTATTACATTACAATAGTCCACTTATTCATCCTAAAAGTGATCCTAGGATTTTTTTTTTCTGTTTTAAGTGCCCCTATATCAACAGTTCTTAAAATTTGGCAACTGGGGACTCACATTTCAGAGAGCTCTGAGAGAGAGCACAGAATAAGTGTTATAAGGGTGAGGTTTGGCTTTCTAAGCAGCTGGGGAAGTTGCTGAGAATTTCTGAGTTTGTGTGACTGCTGAAAATTCTGAGTTTGTGGTTGCTGGGGAACTGCTGGCTGTTTGGTTTGAGTGGGATGAAGGGGATTGAAGGTGATTGTTGCTGATTGATTAGGAGTGGCTGTGTTCCCCACCCTCTTTGCATTATTAAGCGGCGCCTTGCCAGAGATGGAGCACATTTCTGAGAGAGAGCGGAGAATAAGTGCTATAAGGGTGAGGTTTGGCTTTCTAAGCAGCTGGGGAAGTTGCTGAGAATTTCTGAGTTTGTGGTTGCTGGGGAACTTCTGGATGTTTGGTTTGAGTGGGCTGAAGGTGACTGAAGGTGATTGTTGCTGATTGATTAGGAGTGGCTGTGTTCCCCTACCTCTTTGCATTATTAAGCTGCGCCTTGCCAGAGGTGCGAGCCTTTGGCGTGAGCCGAGGGCGAAAGCTAAAGGGCTCTTGGCCTGGGGGCTGTGTAAGGACCAGGAATCCAGATCCCTATTTTCTTTTGTTCCCAAAAAGGTAAGTTGATCTCCAGATCCTTTTTAAAGAAAGAAATGATTTAAAAAGTAGTAGTTTCTGGATTTTGAATTTCCCGCCTTCTTGGGTTTTTTATCCTTTTTTAAAGAAAGAAATGATTTAAAAAGTACAGAGAGAGGTTCTAACCATATAGTCTCTTGCAACATTAGAATTCAACTTGATATTTTTAAATATCAAACCTAATAAAGAGTTTTGGGGAACTTACAAGTTTGCACACTATTTTGTGTCACAGCTCTGACTTGCAAGCTCTCCCCCTCACTCCAGATCCACAAGGGCATATAGTTTAACAGTACTGAAGATAGAAAATCCTATATGCTCAGAGAAAATCTGGTAATTAAAAAGATTAATACTTTTCTCTTAACTGTATATGTGAATTGGGGGTTTGCACATGGCATGCTGTAGTCATGTGGTTGATGGTAATTGCAAATGTGACTCTCTACAAGCTGTAGAGTAAGCATCACTCTCCTACATACTCTGTACCTCAGGCACAATCCCAAATTACTCCCACTGAAATTAATGAGTCTTGACAGTGCTTAACTTTGTCTGCTCAGTTACGCAGTCCTGGACATTGAGGGTTATTGAACTGAGCAATATTTGTGCCTGCATCCTCTCTCAGTTGGGGCAAATTGCTGTTCCCAAAATTAAGAGGAGATTAGAAAGAAGTAACAGGGCCATTAACCAGTTAGATAGGCACAGAAATGCACCACCAATCTCCCCATTGCCATTCTGAATCTACCTGCACCAAAATATCTCTACAGAACCTTGGTAGCACAGGTGATGTTGGAGGTGATGTGCGCACAAGTTCACTCACCAAGTCACTACCAGCCAGCCTAAATCAAAACTGCATACTGAAATTAGCATAAAAACTACTCTTCATTTTGATGGAGATGAAAGGGGTAAAGTGGGATAATGAGATCTGTGTGCCAAACAGAAACCAGCAAAACCCATGGAAGCATGATAAATAATGAACCTAATTTAAACATTCTTCTTTGCAGGGGTGGGAGGTGGGAAAGGGAGAGCCTGTGATGAAGGGCAACTGCAGCACCTCAGCTAAGCATCCTCCACAGAGGCAGTAAATCTCACTGAGAGAAGAGTGCACTGGATTGGGGGAGAAGCTCATCTGTGAGGGGAGACTGGTGAGCACAAGAGGGATTAAGCTAACCTTCTGCCTACCTATTTTAGATCAAAAATGCCCCTCCTCATCCAAATATTCCTGTTCTCTCAGCAACTAGACCTGGCAATAAGGTCTAGTTCTATGATATATCAAGTATCATAATAAGTCTCAGTGAGAAAAGAAAACTATAAATGAGAACAATAAATGTAATATTAACAACAGTAATATTATAATAACAATAAATACTTCCGGCATACTTTCTAGCATACTTGACTGAAATCAGAGACAAGAGGAATATCACAACTGGCTATCATTTAGATTCGCATCATGGGAACTCACCCTAAACCTGTTCTCCATTTTATTGTGTTTGAATAACCACGCTTGTTGCTTAGAAACAGAAATTAATCTAGTAAAAATACAGAAACCTAACAGCTGACCTAGATCTACTTCCGAGTTTATTCAATGACTTTATGAGACCAAAATATACTTCAGAGTATTCAATTTATTATGTGCACAAACATCATTCTTGGTACGCCTATATGAATGAACAATTCCGTTGGCAGGACAGAGATCAGTCAAAGATGGTCTGGCACCTCTGAAATTTGAACACCCAAATTTAACAAATTGTTTGTACATGCAAATCAGACAGGAAATTCACCACAGTGCTTCCAACTCAACAATTATCCTGTTGTTAAAATGCCTCGCACTGTTGTCCTACATTTCACAGCAAACAATGTTTCTGTGAAGCAGTTGATTTAATTCCTACCTGAGATGCACTCTAAACAGGATCTCTTCTGTTGCCCATGTTACTATTTTGACAGCAACCACACAAAAAGCTTCTAGATTAAATGCTTCATAATGTGCTCCACACCATCTAAAACAGGTTAATCTGAAGAGAGTACCTACATGAATAATTGTTTCAATTTCATTTGTTGTTATATGACCACCATGCACTTTGCTGAATCACACAATATCAATGCATGAATACACAGGAAACTCTGCAGGAAGACCACAACAAATATGAGTGGCTAAAACTGGACAAGGAACAAGCTAGGCTGTGTGCATGTTATATATTGCTAGAAAGAAAAATAAGACCCACAAATGAAACTAAGCTATCTAATTCAAACAAAAAGTCCTAAAATTATTTTAGAATTCACAAGAACTGTCTCAACCTAACTGCTTTAAGAGACTGTTCCAGCTTTTGCAATGGATAAATGATTGAGGACTGTAGTCCATACTACTGTGTTCAGATTGTTATAAGTAGGATCCTATTTATGTAATTTCTGTGCCACTTAATGTGTCAGGCTAATATTTATGCAACATTTCAGTTCTGGTGGTTCCAGACATCTAAAATCCTAACTTATTGGTTACTGAATGTCCCATTTTTTTGTCTCATTAATTGTACTGGCTCACTGTGAAATCCACCTTGAGTCTCTCTGAGAACGGCAGATTATAAAGAATGCAAATAAATAATAATCCAGAGCGGTTCAGATTAGCAGGACATGTAGCACTTATGCAGCTCTTTGCTTTGGCTTCTTTTTTTAAAGAAGAAAGGCGGAGATCAGGCACATAGGAATCCTCTGCTGGCAAGACAATCTGCTTTCAATGTGAAAGGGGAAAACAGCAGCAACACTCACAAGAAAGACAGCCAGAATTACTTCAGGTAGAGTCCATATGCAGGAAACTGGCCCTGTATTTTCAGTTCTCATCATCATTCAAAGACTTGAAAACTGTATTCATCTCAATTCCATTTAAGAATGACATCTGGCCTTTTAAAGTAGATGTTTGCCTCTATTCTAGCCAATGGAAAAATGCAGAGTGTGTATGTGTGCGTGTGAACAAACAAATTGCATTTTCCCCCACTGGATGACATTGAGACTGACTGACTGACTCTCTCTCTCTATATGTGTGTGTGTGTGCAATATATATATATATATATATATATATATATATATATATATATATATATATATATATATATATATATGCATGTGTGCGTGTGTGCACAATATATACATATACATATATATGCAATATATACATATACACATATATGCAATATATATATGTATATATATATGCAAAAGCCAGCAATCTAATACAGTAACCAAGTCAAGATCCGTAAAACAACTTATGTTGTCTATTTGTCTGACTGTATGGATTATAAACAAGACCTCTATTGTAAACTGTTTTAATTCCATGTGAACTGATTATTTTGATTTGTACATAGTTGGAAAGACAAGTGTTGTACTTACCTGTAACTGTTGTTCATCAAGTTGTTTTCTGTGCAGGCACACACTGGAGACTGTGGATGTGCAGACCTTCTTAGGAATGAAGAGGACACCCTTCCCCTTGGCACATTCCCAGAGCATTCCCACTGCAACTGCGCTGAGGAGGAGGGACACCATTTCCCTTAAGTCCTTCCACATTACCGAGCCCCCCCTGCAGCACCAAGCACAGCCACAGAAAGAGCTCACAGTGGGGCAGGAGTCTGCACAGAAGACAACTCGATGAACAACAGTTGTGGGACACCTCTGTGAAAGGCTGTAAAAGAAGCTTGTGCCCCAGTGGAGTTTTCTTGAAGGGACAAGGAGCAAAATTCCAGCATGCTCATATCACAACTTAATAGCCAGAACTATTTACTTGAATACAATCTGTGAAGAGACAGCACATCCTGTCCAGGCCCCTGAAAAACAGGCATATAAAGAACATTGATAGAATTTTATGTTTACGTTTTCGGTTAGAGAAGCCAACCTCAAACTCTGAAGATTTAGTCATCCTAACCATTTGTTCAGAGAAGAGGCACAGATCTTCAGTTGGGGACACAGGCGTAGCATCTCCTACAGCTTGATCAGGCAAGGGATTGGTAATAAGTCTGATCTTGGTCCAGAACAGTAGCCCTTCTTGTTTGGAATCGGAGAAATGCTTTTGATCAGAAGCCAGGGCTCCTGGGTGGAAATACAGACCTAGACAAAAAGCTGATGTATGCTTACAAGAGGCTATCGGATCCAGGGAAGTGGATTGTCCCAATGTTGTGGTGTGGTCAGTAGGTAGGCCAAGAGCTCTGCTGGTAAGGGAACAGCCAGAGTCCACCACACCAGGGTTGTGGAGGGAAACACTGGAAAGGAATCATGTGTCTTGCTGCATTGGGACCAATGAGCATGGAGCTGGAGGTGGCTTCCCCTCATGTGCCAGTTCTGCTGGAACTGACATGGGTTCAACCTCTGAGTCAAAACCAACGGTGACCTCAAAATACAGCAAAGGTGGGCAAGGAACCAAAAGAGTGTCTTCCAAAGGTATTGATTCTGGCAAATTGTTGAGTGGGGTCTTAGACAATCTAAGACAATCAGGGTGTTTGGGTTGGCTCGAGACCAAAGTCTTGCCTTAGATTTTGAGTGTACCTTCTTTGATGGAGGTTCAGAAAAGCTCTGTTTAGTCGTGGGTGGTTCCAGAGATTGGGACCGATGACAATGCAGATCCAGGATTGGAACCAACATTAGGTGAAGCCAAGGATTCAGCCCTTGGAAGAGATTAACACGAGACAGATGACTTTGCTGCTGGCTTATCAGTACCTGAGAGATGGCACGTTCCCAAAGGGCTGCCTTCATGTGAGAAGCCCTGTCTGCCCTGGCCTTGGGAGTAAACTGCTAACAAAGGCAACAAGCCTTCCCAAGGCAGATTAAACAGAGAGTGAGCTCATCTGAGTGAAGCATTTTGCGCCAGAATGGAGCACACAGCCAAAAAAGGGAAATCAAACCACTTGGAACTGGCAATCTCACAAAGCATCACAAGTTAAGAGAAACATTGGAGGGAAACAGAAGCTAAGTTAGAAGAATTCCTCTTATCTCAGCAGCAAAAGAAGAACTGAGGGGAAATGTTGCCCCTTGTCCTCATTGCAGTTTCAGCAGTAACACTCTGGGCATGTGTGGTGGAACCGGCCCGATTCTGCCTTCACACCTGGTCCCGTCAACTCCCTTTTGAATTGCCAACTCCTGAAGGGAGCTTATCTTCTTCCCAACACTAGGGCATGCTGCCACCACCTGTTCAATTTAGGGGCTCCAGACTGAGAGGAACAGGACTCCCAATCCCCTTTCCTGCCAGTTCTGAGGCCTGGCCTCAAGGTCCTCTGCCAACCCAGCACCTGGTTATGACAGAGACCAAAGTCCTTCTTTGGGAGCCCCCTGGAGGACTGGCACCCTTGCCAACTGTGTGCCTTCCCACTTCCCTGGACTCCCCTCTTGCAGTAGCGTGGTCTAAGGCGGTTGGGAAACCTATGTGGTACAGAGGGACTACCTTTTTAAACAGACAAAATATTTATTTAAAATCTATATACAGGTATTATAAAATTGTGAACAGAAGAACTAAATCAAACTAGGGAAAAACGCTCCTTCTTTCCCTATTATACAACTGGCCCTGACCATACCATCCAGAACTGACTCACCAGTCTCCAAGACTCAAATCAAACTGCTTTTCCCTCCCAAAATCTATAATATAAAACCCAGTTCCCACCCAGGAACTGGTTTTCCCTCCTGCAGCCTTCTGGGAGACCAGCCTGAAAGACTTCTTGTCTCTCTAGGAGGCCTCCTCAGAAGTGCCGCTTCCAGACAGGAGAGGAGGGGGAAGGAGGAACAGCCTAGGCCAAAGCCTTGCCTCGAGTTTGAGGGACTCCTCCAACCACTCCCAGACAAACATAGGTCCTAAATGGTGTTTCTCCATAGCATGCGTCAAGAGAATGGGCACCCTGTCTATTCCTAAGAAGCTAGAAAAATTTCTCCATCAGCAGTTCCATACATGTGCAGTCCCCAGTATGTGACTGCACAGAAGACTGAAGACAAAGACAAGGAAATGTGGCAAAACCAAGGGAAACTTGAATATATCAAAACCAAGGGTACTTGAATATATCAAGTACCTTAACAAGTGACACACAGGAATTTTTTTCCTCTCTTCATGGACCTGTAAATATTAGATGGACATTCTTTTTAAAATGTATATACAAAGATCACCACCTCCTACTTTAAAAACTGCACACAGGACAAACTGGAAACTGTTTTGCAGAGTTATGGGCTGTCCAGAGCACAGTCTGAGTGATTACAAAATGAGTCCTGTGGGTGTGAAAAGCTGTTAAAAGGCTTATTTAATATTCCACAGATTTCTACTCAGATTTAATATTCCACAGATTTCTACTCCACAGATTACAACCTTATGACCCACCGCCTCGCCATCACCGGAGTTCATGGGGTGGCCTTACAATCCACTTATATGTGGAGTGCCGCAGAGAGCCGTTCTCTCGTCAATATTATTTAACATCTATATGCGCCCCCTTGCCCAGCTTGCCTGAGGTTTTGGGATGGGTTGCCACCAGTATATTGATGAAACCCAGTTCTATCTGTTGATGTGTGGCCGGCCTGTCGCCATCTCTGACCAGTTGTCCAAGGCATTGGGAGCCATGGCTGGGTGGTTACAACAGAGTCGGCTGAAGCTGAATCCAGCTAAAACAGAGGTCCTGTATCTGGGGCGGGGTGGGTATGGGCATCCAGCTCCCAGCTTCGGACGGTGCCACGTAGGTGCCAGCCCAACAGGTGAAGAACTTGGGACTGACCTTGGATGCCTCCCTTTCCATGGAGGCCCAGATCACGATGGTTGCCAGGTCTGCCTTTTGTTATCTTCAGCAGCTAGCAGGATATCTATCCCCCCAGGACCTGGCTAGTGATCCATGCAATGGTCACTTCCAGACTAGACTACTGTAACTCACTCTACACTGGCTTAACCTTGAGATTGATCCAGAAACTGCAGAGGGTGCAGAATGCGGCGGCTCGCCTGCTGACTGCACCACCTTTACGGGTGGGCATTCGGCCAGCGCTCCACAGTCCGCACTGGCTGCCCATTGAGTACCAGATCTGCTTCAAGGTTTTGGTTCTAATATTTAAAGCCTTACGCGGCCTGGGACCAACATACCTGCAGGACCGTCTCCTTCCATATATGCCCAGGAGGTCATTACATTCGGCCTCCCAACATCTGTTGGCCATCCCCGGCCCAAGAGACGCCCGCCTTACCCCAACTAGGGCCAGGGCTTTTTCGGTCCTGGCCCCAGCCTGGTGGAATCAGCTCCCTAAAGAGATCCGGGCCCTAACTGGCTTATTAGCCTTCCTTAGGGCCTGTAAAACTGTTCCACCAGGCTGCAGGCGTCTATTCTTGATCTGGTTGGCCTCCCCTATCGGCACTGTCACCTGTGAGATATCATGATGTGAAATGGCCAGGCTGGGTAACTTCTCTGAGTGCTGTTTGTTTTTAAAATGTTTTTATTGTATTTTATTGTTTTATTATATGCTGTACTCTGCCCTGAGACCTATGGGAATGGGCAGAATAAAAATATACTAAAATAAATACTCAAGTGATCCTTGAAGGAGTCTTGCATAATTTCTGTGACTGTATTTATCCAAGTGTAAATACCTAAGCTATATCAGGAACAGAGCATGCAGTAAAATCAACATGCCACCTCAAAAATAAAAAGGTAAAATATCTATGTATTCATGAGACCTATTACAAATGATAGAACTGGAACAGAAATTTGTTCAAATGCAATGTTTCTCTGCTCTCCATTCCAAGCAAGTTGTATTTACCAACATTTCCAAAGATAAGAAATAAAAAAAAGATAATGCCCTGGGGCTGCCAGGAGTTAAGAATCTATAAAATTATATTGATAAATATTTAAAGGGCGATGGCTTCCAGTTAATCTGGTTGTGCTGAAATGGTCTTATAAATTACTCAGCCTGTATGATGTGCACTTAAGAACATTCTGTTGAAGTCATTTCTTGATGATTTTTCAGGACATGGTGAGTCATTATCAGGATGAGTGTCAAAGCATTCATAAGGGTATTTGACCTATAGGTAGTATAGATACTATTGATGCAAACCTATACAACTATAGGCGTTTTCTCGGAAACAGATTTAAACAAACTGGCAGTTCACTGGTTTCCAAAGGAAGATTCACATTTCATTGACAGGAGAAGATCCTAATGACCAACAGAAGCTCAGTGCCATAGACTATAAATATTTCAAGCACAGCTCAGAACCCAAAAAATGCAGGAGAACAAAAGAGAATTAATTGATAGTTCCTGATAATATAACAGCTGAACACATCTTATTGAAGAACTCAGTTGCTGGACAAGTAGACTACTGATTTGCTTTAAGGAGATGGTTCTATCTTTCCAATATCTTTGGGCAGAATGCTGAGAAACACACAAAATATCACCTGCCGAATACCGTCTTCTTAGCACCTTATTTCAGAATCTATACCCAATATAACTAGTATTGGCTAATCACATCAGAAATTATTACAGTAAAAACTAGTCCCAGTGGAGGAATTATGCAAACATTTCACAATACTGTAAAGCAATGTATTTGGAGCTCTCAGTGTAAACAGTGTAAATTACTGGGAAAAAAGAAAGTTTTTAATCAAAAATCATTTTTTCAGAGCCAGTTTGCTTTTATGATAGTATTTAAGGATAATACTACTGCTTACTGAGTTCAAGATAATATATACATTCCTGGGTAACAATATTGTCTTATATATTTGATATTATCACCTGTCATGGGTGCTGGGGACCCTGCAGAAGAAACCGAGCCTGCAGAGCCTGCAGAAGGAACTGTGCCCCTGCCACCTGCACCAGTGCCCCTGCCTCCTGCTGAAGAAGATCCAAGCCCCCCTGCCTCGCCCTCTCGGGTGGCTCGTGTGCGTGACCGCCTTCGTCAGGACCTCAGGGATCGGAGGAGGGCGGCACGCTCACAAGCAAGACGCTCCCTGAGCCCTGAGTGGTGAAAGGATTCTGGCCCTTCTAAGTGTGAGGATGCTTAAGTTTCGGCAGGATCCTGGCTGCTGCTCTGAGACAGCAATTAGCCCAAATGAGCAACAGGCAGCAGAGGGCTATATAGCTGTGGGCTTTGGGAGGAGGCTTTGTGGAAGCAACTAGTCACATACCTGACATCCTAGCATCCACTCCGGCTCTTGACTTTGGCTTTTGGATTCCTGACTTTGGCTTGGACCTCTGGACCCCCTGACTTCGGCTTCTGAACCTCTGACCTGTGATACCCGGATTACAATTCTGTTTTGGCACCTTGGACCCTCCTTGCTCACGAGTTGCTGACCTTGGACTGCCCCTGGACTTTGCCTGACTCAGCCCCAGCTCGTGACAGATTGCTTCCACCCACAACCAACACCCATTCCACAGGATGGATGCTGAAGCAAGTGGAACCACAGGACTACTGGCTGCGCTCCAAGCCCAGGTACAGCAGCTGACACAGGCAGTAGTACACTTGCAGCAACAACCTGTGGCCAGTGCTCCAGCCAAGTGCCCAGTTCCCCCACCTGACAGATTTGGGGGTGCCGTGGAAGAATTTCCTGCTTTCCTAGCGCAGTGCCGGCTGTACTTCGAACTAAGAGCTCGGGACTTCCCCAACGACAAAACAAAGGTGTGTTTCATCATCAGCCTGTTAAAGGGGCAGGCGGCCAAATGGGCCACACCCTTGCTGGTTGCGTCCTCTCCCCTGCTGACTGATTACCGGGGGTTTGAGGCCCACCTGTCTGCTGCCTTCTCAAACCCAGTCCAAGCAGCCACAGCCAACCGGAAGATCAGGGCGCTGAAACAAGGCAAATCCTCAGTGGCTCAGTATGCCACCGAATTCAAGCTCCTGGCCCAAGACTTGGCGTGGAATGAGGCTGCCCAGATGGACCAGTTTACCGAGGGGCTGGCAGAGGAAGTCCTGGATGAACTGGCCAGGGTGGAGTCGCCACCCACGCTCCAAGGACTTATCACCCTCTGCCTCCGCATTGATGGCCGCCTGGAAAGTCGCCGCCAAGCCAAGACCAGAGGGCGCCAGCTCCCTGCGCCGTGCCACTTTGCTCCTCGCCCATCCCCAGTTAGTACCAGAGCCGAGGAGGAGCCTATGCAGCTTGGAGCTGCTCGACCCCGCCTGACTCCAGAAGAAAAGGCCAGACGCCGCACGCAGAATCTGTGCCTTTACTGCGGTACAGCAGGCCACTATGCCTCTGGCTGCCCTGCTAAGCGTCGGATACCCGGACCCTCGTTGCCACCGCCGCCAAAAGAGCAGCCCCAGGCGTAAGTGGGCCCTCCAGCCTGGGGCGACTAGCTGGGTCCTCCGAACAGCAGACTGATACCCCGGGCCCGTTCCTGCTACCAGTCAAACTCCGTCTGCCTGATGAACGCTGGCTGTTTGTATATGCCATGCTGGACTCGGGAGCGGCCCACTGTTTTGTAGATGCTGCCTTTGTAAAGCAGCACCAGATACCAGTGCAGACAAAAGAGACTCCAACGCTGGTGGAGGCTATCGACGGGCGCCTCCTCCGTTCTGGCCCCGTCACCCAGGAGACCTGCCCCATCACCTTCCACGTCCAGCAGCACCAAGAACAGCTGCAGTTTAATGTCGCCCGCATGCCTCGCTTCCCGCTGATTCTGGGCCTTTCCTGGCTGAAGCTGCACAACCCCATCGTGGACTGGGCCCAGCAGGAACTACGTTTCCGAGACCCATGCCCCCATCTGACTCCTCCCACCACTCTAGCAGCCGGCATCCCGAGTGGTGGTCCTCAGCTCCCTCAGAAGTATGCGGACTTCGCCGATGTCTTCGAAGAGACAGGAGCGGATCAGCTTCCCCCTCACCGGCCCTATGACTGTGCCATTGACCTAGTACCTGGGGCACCACTCCCGGTGGGGCGTCTGTACCCGATGTCGGAGCCTGAGTTGGCAGCTCTGCGAGACTACCTGGACAAGAACCTGAAACGCGGATTCATACGACCCTCAACCTCTCCCCTGTCTGCTCCAGTCCTCTTCGTGAAGAAGAAAAGTGGGGAGCTGCGGCTGTGCAATGACTACCGGGCCCTGAACAAGATCACCATCCGCGACCGGTACCCTCTACCACTGATCCCTGAACTCTTGGATCGCTTAAAGGGGGCCCAGATTTACACCAAGCTGGACCTCCGTGGAGCGTACAATTTGGTGCGCATACGGCCCGGAGACGAGTGGAAGACCGCGTTTGGGACCCGATACGGGCAGTACGAGCACCTGGTGATGCCCTTCGGATTGACCAATGCCCCAGCTGTCTTCCAGAGGTTCATGAACGACATATTCCGGGACCTGCTCGACCGCTTCGCGATCATATACCTGGATGACATCCTAATTTACTCCCGCAATCCTGCCCAGCACGCCGAGCACGTCCGCCAGGTCCTGCAGCGCCTACGAGCCCATGGCCTCTACGCCAAGCTGGAGAAGTGCGACTTCGACCTGCGCTCCGTCGAGTTCCTTGGGCACATTGTGTCACCGCAGGGGATCCTCATGGACCCGAAAAAAGTAGAAGCGGTCCTGACCTGGCAGGCTCCTCAGAATCGCAAAGACCTGCAGCGGTTCCTTGGTTTTGCCAACTACTATCGGCAATTCATCCCGGCCTACGCATCCCTGACCACACCCCTGACTCAACTACTCCGCCCCAAAGAACCCTTCCGCTGGTCCCCAGAGGCCGATAACGCCTTCTCCACCCTGAAGACTCGCTTTGCCACCGGGCCACTCCTGAGATACCCTGACTCCCAGCTTCCCTTTACGGTGGAAGCTGATGCCTCCAACGTGGCCCTGGGAGCAGTGCTGTCCCAGCGCGAGGAGCTGTCCCAGCCACTCCAGCCCTGCGCCTATTACTCGCGCCAGCTCACTGCTGCAGAGAGGAACTACACCATCTGGGAGAGGGAGTTGCTCGCGATCAAGGCGGCGTTTGAGGTTTGGCGACATTACCTCGAAGGGGCTCGCCACCCTGTTCAAGTGCTCACCGATCACCGGAACTTGGAACACCTCCAGACCACCCGCCGTCTCAACCAGCGCCAGATCCGGTGGTCCCTATTCTTCTCTCGCTTCGACTTCCGGATCTCCTACATCCCCCATACCCAGAACCGGAAAGCAGACGCGCTCTCCCGGAAACCAGAATACGCCCCTGCCTCAACTGAGACCGTGCCCGCTGCTCCAATCCTGCCACCCTCAGTATTTGCAGCCACCTCCACTTCACCAGCACTCGTGGAGGACATTCGGGCTAGCCAGGCCAATGATCCCTGGGTCCAGCAACACCTCCAGGCTCTCCAAGATGACCCAACAGGCGAGTTCACGTCTCGAGGCGGCCTCTTGCTACACCGCGAACGCCTCTATGTGCCGCCCGGGCCCTTGCGAGCAGAAGTGCTACGCCTGACCCACGACTCGTTACCCGCCGGGCACTTTGGACAGCATAAGACCACCCACTTGCTGACAAGGGAATTCTGGTGGCCACGAGTTCGCGCTGATGTTGCCCGTTATGTCAGCTCCTGTGACGTCTGCCGACGGGCCAAAGACATCCCAGCCAAACCCTCAGGGTTGCTACAGCCCTTGCCCACATCTTCAGGACCCTGGGAGACCATCTCGATGGACTTCATCACGGAACTTCCGCGCTCCAAGGGTCAGACTTGTATCTGGGTGGTCGTCGACCTATTTACCAAGATGGCCCACTTTGTTCCGTGCCCGAAACTTCCCACAGCTCAGGAGACGGCCCAGCTTTACCTGCAACACATCTTTCGTCTGCACGGACTCCCAGCCCATCTGATCTCCGATCGGGGCCCTCAGTTCTCCTCTCGGTTCTGGCAAGCCCTCCATTCCAGCCTGGGTACTCGAGTGCACCTGTCCTCAGCCTACCACCCACAGACAGATGGCCAGACAGAGCGCACCAATGCCACGCTAGAGCAATATCTCCGCTGTTACACCTGTTACCAGCAGGATGACTGGACCACTCTATTGCCCCTAGCGGAGTTTGCATACAACAATGCGGTCCATTCATCCACCCAAATGACCCCGTTTGCTGCAACCTACGGGTACCACCCTCGGTTCTTCCCGGCAATCCTACCACCCACGAATGTCCCCGCCGTCGATGCCTACCTGCAAGAACTCCGCGCCAGCCAAGACTTGCTCCGAGAGCAGCTACAGCAGGCCAAGGAGGCATATAAACGGGCTGCGGACCGAAAGAGGCAAGAAGGCCCTCCAGTGCAGCCGGGGGATCAGGTGTGGCTCTCAACTCGCTACCTGCGCCGGCCTGGTCGGTCTCACAAGCTGGATGCACGGTTCGTTGGACCCTACCCCGTCGTAGAACAAATAAACCCCGTCGCCTTCAGGCTCCAGTTGCCACCCCACCTCCGCATTCACCCTGTGTTCCATCGCTCCCTCCTTGTTCCAGCTGCACCCCCTGACCCAGCTCGGCCTCCTTCCCCACCGCCGCCACCACCGGTGTTGGTGGATGACGAGGAAGAATATGAGGTGCGCCAGATTCTGGACTCCCGGTACCATCGTGGAGGCCTCCAGTACCTTGTGGACTGGGAGGGATACGGCCCAGAAGACCGGTCCTGGGAACCTGTGGACAATCTTCATGCCCCGGACTTGGTGCAACGATTCCACAGCGACCACCCCGACCTCCCAGGCCCCTCGACGGCGGGGGGCCCTGGGGGGGGGATAGTGTCATGGGTGCTGGGGACCCTGCAGAAGAAACCGAGCCTGCAGAGCCTGCAGAAGGAACTGTGCCCCTGCCACCTGCACCAGTGCCCCTGCCTCCTGCTGAAGAAGATCCAAGCCCCCCTGCCTCGCCCTCTCGGGTGGCTCGTGTGCGTGACCGCCTTCGTCAGGACCTCAGGGATCGGAGGAGGGCGGCACGCTCACAAGCAAGACGCTCCCTGAGCCCTGAGTGGTGAAAGGATTCTGGCCCTTCTAAGTGTGAGGATGCTTAAGTTTCGGCAGGATCCTGGCTGCTGCTCTGAGACAGCAATTAGCCCAAATGAGCAACAGGCAGCAGAGGGCTATATAGCTGTGGGCTTTGGGAGGAGGCTTTGTGGAAGCAACTAGTCACATACCTGACATCCTAGCATCCACTCCGGCTCTTGACTTTGGCTTTTGGATTCCTGACTTTGGCTTGGACCTCTGGACCCCCTGACTTCGGCTTCTGAACCTCTGACCTGTGATACCCGGATTACGATTCTGTTTTGGCACCTTGGACCCTCCTTGCTCACGAGTTGCTGACCTTGGACTGCCCCTGGACTTTGCCTGACTCAGCCCCAGCTCGTGACATCACCCATGCCACATTATTAAATCTATCAATAGCATCCAGCATCTCAGCAGACTCCTAAACTGTACTGTAAACTTTTGAAACTGAATGGGGAAACAAAAACAAAAATACTTTGCTACTGAGACTTAAAACAAAACAGAAACTTCAGATGGATAGGATTTCCCGATATAAGTGATTAGAGAGTTCTTTTCCTGTTTTCCAGGTTGCCCTTGTGTTTATATTAGGAAGATTTAGAAACATGAATGCTGAACTGAAACTGTTTTTAAGATGACCTTATTTCTATTTATTTCATACTGAGAGGATGTAGCCTTCAGACTCTTAAGCATCATTTACATTTTTACATATCACAAGAATAGCTTTAGGAAGAGCAACTTGCTTATAGTATTAGGTCCAGTCTTTGATCTGTTTGCTCATACTAATCATTATCTTCTTGATCCACAGCAGTCACATTTCACAGCATAGAGAAACAGAACTGACAACATGATTTTAGAAACTAAGGCCAGGTTTATGCAACCTGAAATGACTGTATGTAGACTATGTTATCTTCACCCCTATGGACAAGCCACATTGAGGAAGCATGCTGATGCCTTCAGAGGTGCTGGAAATGACTGCTAGGATTTCCATGAGGGCAAGTGGCACTTTAGGACATGCTGGTTCATAATAATAGTCAATCAACACTAATGTGCCTCATGTGTGTATCTGAGAGCAATCCCACATATTTCCAAGCCATTTACATAAGACTCACTATGGCTACAAATATTCATCAACACTTTAAAGTCAGTCCATGTGGCACCTTCAGAATGTTCTTTACAATCTTCTCCATGCAATTACAAATAACAAAAATGCATCTGACATTGAATGAAAGAAGGGTAGTAAAATGGTCATACAGATAATCATTGCACACAAAACAGTACCTCACAAAGTGACAACGACAAGTGGAATGATTTCAACTGTTTTTCACATGGCAAACATTTCATTCACTTGTAATTCCACCGTTTAATGACACCGCCTGCATAAATCCAAACTCAGCCCAATTTACAGACCCATAAACATCAAATTCACAAGGCTTGTGATATGAGCTCTGGCTTCCACAGAAACTACAACTTCTGAACAGTACTGAGTGTCAAGCATCAGTATTTCAAATAACCAAGCAATTGTTTGATACAAAGACTCGTTTTATTGAGAATCCGGTACTTGCCCAAGGTACGATATCTTGGAAGTGATACAAAGTTTCACAAGATATAGATTCTTAAAGGCTACTTCAAAGGTAATAGGAAAGATAGCTTCAGACCATAACATACAGATGTGAATTGCAACAGATGTTCAAAGGGTCCTACCAACTACCATTATGTGGTTACAACTTCTCCCGGTTCCCAGACATTCCTGTCTTTCTGATAAGATGTATGAATGGGAACTGTTCGGGGGAGGCGCCTTTCTTCTATCATCAAGGTTACTTGCATATTCTAAATCTTCTACCCAGGGGTGAGAAAGAAAGGAGAGGAGAGAAAGGGGGGGGGGGACAAGCTTTGAAATGCAACTATGAGAGAAGAATTTTAAGGCAGAAAGGAAATGGTTTCCAATACCTATACTGATTTAATACACAGAAATAGCATGCTTGACATACTACCCCCCCCAGACTTTTTCCAGGGTTTATTTGGATTCAATTTGTAAAATTTCTTTATCAAATCTGCTGTCTTTACATTTGAAGCTTCACCCATTCATTGTGACTTGGTGGAAAATGTTTCCATCTAATTAAAAAATACAACACCCCTCTCTTTAACTTTGCATCTAGAATTTCTTTAACTTCATGGTGCCTCTGATTCCCAGTCTGGATAGGTTGTGGAGCTTGTGGTCGAGGGTGCCAAGACGTAGCTCCAGGATCTCGGCGTAATAGACCGCAATGAAAAACAGGGTGGTTTTTACTGAACATTTTTGGCAATTCTAATTCCACTATAATTTATGGATGACTCTCTTTATTTTGAACGGGCCCAGGAATTTGTAAGCTAACTTCCTCAAAGGTTGAGACATAGGTAAGTTCTTAGTTGTCAGGAAAATGGTTTCCCCCACTTTAAAGTCCCACACTGGAGCATGATTTTTGTCATAGTGTCTCTTGTAAGTGTCTTTAGCCTCTTCTAAGTTCTCTTGTATTACTTTCCACACCTTTCCCAAGTTCCCCCACCAATGTTCAAATGAGGAGGGTAATTCGGGAATAGATCTTCCTGGTAATAGTGGAAAAGGCTTCCCTTCGTAACGATTCACTACTCTAAAAGGAGTAGTTTTTGTGGAACTATGAACACTAGTGTTATATCCATATTCCGCAAACAGCAATAGGTCTACCCAATTGGATTGTTGGTAATTTACGTAGCACCGTAAATACTGTTCTAGGAGAGCATTCACTCTTTCCGTTTGTCTGTCAGTCTGAGGGTGGTACACGGAACTCAGACCTTGCTCCATGCTGGTTAATTTGCAAAACTCCCGCCAGAAGTTGGCAACGAACTGAGGCCCTCTGTCACTAATAACCATGTCTGGAAATGAGTGTAGTTTGACCACATGCTGGAAAAATAGGTAGGCTAGCTTTTTTGCAGTGGGTAACTGGGTACATGGAATGAAATGCACTTGTTTTGAGAAAGTGTCCACCACTACCAAAATTACGGTTTTTCCTTGTGATACTGGGAGTTCTACTATGAAGTCCATCGAAACCACTGACAATGGCCTGTTGGCGGTTTCTAACGGTTGTAATAGTCCCAGGGGTTTTCTTCACCTTTTCTTAGCCATTATGCACACTGGGCAGGTGGCTACATAACTTGAAATGTCTTTTTTCATAGATGGCCACCAAAATTGTCGATTCACCAGATGTAAGGTCTTTACATAACCAAAGTGCCCAGAAAGTTTACTACTGCGACAAAATTGCAATACTTTCTTCCGGAGGCTCTCTGGTACATACAGTTTTCCTTCTCGGTACCAGAATCCTCCCTCTCCCTTA
Organism: Heteronotia binoei; assembly: GCF_032191835.1. Taxonomy (NCBI): domain Eukaryota; kingdom Metazoa; phylum Chordata; class Lepidosauria; order Squamata; family Gekkonidae; genus Heteronotia; species Heteronotia binoei. The sequence continues at coordinate 69,745,869 of NC_083226.1, forward strand.
ACAACCCCATCCAGTTTCTGGTCTCCCTCCTTTTCCACTTCAACAATTAGTCTTTCCCCTCCCCACTTTTCTTCTATGTTTTCTTTTTTAGCTTTAGACCTAGTGGTTACTGCCCCCACCAGGTGATGGGGTGATATAATAGAGTCAATAACTTCTTCCCTTTGGCTATTGTGTTGGGGGAGTCGAGACAAAGCATCTGCTAAAAAGTTTTTGGAGCCCGGAATGTGCTTTAAAGTAAAATCAAATTTGGCAAAAAATCCTGCCCATCGAATTTGTTTCTCAGTTAGTTTTCTGCGTCCCGTGAGTGCCTCTAAGTTCTTATGATCTATCCTAATTTCAAAAGGGACCCTGGCTCCCTCTAACCAAGACCTCCAGGTTTTTAAGGCAAATGTCACGGCAAATGCCTCCTTATCCCCCACGGACCAATTCTGCTGTTCCTGCTGTTCCTGGCTCCCTCTAACCAAGACCTCCAGGTTTTTAAGGCAAATGTCACGGCAAATGCCTCCTTATCCCCCACGGACCAATTCTGCTGTTCCTGAGAGAATTTCTTGGAAATGTATGCACAGGGTCTTAGTCTCCCCTCATCATCTGGTTGCATCAGAATGGCTCCTACAGTGACGTGGAGGCGTTACATTGAACAACAAAGGGTCGTAACTCATTTGGGTGACTAAGAATGGGTTCACTAGTTAATAGTCTTTTCAGTTTATTAAAAGCCTCCTGACATTTGGCTGTCCATTCTAATTTTGCCCCTAGTCTCTTTGTTTCCGGGACTTTCCCTTTTGTTTTAAAGAGTTTCATTAGGGGTAGCATGGTGTGTGCAAATCCCTGAATGAAATTATGGTAAAAATTTGCGAAACCAAGGAAAGATTGGAGCTGTCTACGTGTCCTCAGGGGTTCCCAATCTAGCACTGCTTGGATCTTGGCAGGGAAATCCCATTGATCCCTCAAAAATCCGTGCAAAGCCTAAGTCTACCGTCCTTTTTTCTGAACAGTACTGGGGCTGTGTGGGGGGCGGTGGCCGGTCTGATGAATCCTCTTTTTAGATTTTTGTCTAAGAACTTTTGCAATTCAGTCTTTTCCACCCATCCCATGGAGTACAGTTTAGTTTTAGGAAGCTCTTGCCCAGGGATCAGTTCTATAGCAGTCGATGTCCCAATGGGGAGGAAGTTCATTCGCTTCCTCTTTACTAAACACCCTTTTAAAATCTTTATACTCCTTGGGGATGGAGCGTACTTCCTCTACCGTTAAACACAGCCTTTCGTTCCTAGGGGGTGGTTCAGGGTCCCAAGTTTTGTCCCGTTGGTGGCATTCGCATTTATTATCCATAAAGTCTATGGTTTTGTCTCCCCATTTAATGTCTGGGTCATGTTTTGCCAACCACCCCACTCCTAGTACCACGTCAAATGAGGCAGATGGAGCTATAACAAATAGTTCTGTGTCCCAGTGATTTTCTATGCCCACTGGCACTGCTTGAGTTTAGTCCATGCAGGGTTCCCCTTTCATTACCGTCCCGTCCATTTGCTCAAATTGTATGGGTTGTGGTAATGGGATCTTGGGTAGACCCAAGGCTTCCACTAACTTGGGCGTAATTATTTCTCTCGTGCATCCTGAATCAATTAGGGCCCAAACATGAACAAACCTCTTTAGCTTCGAGTTTAACAAAGTCAATGGGACAAAAAATAAAGATCCAATTATTCTCACCCTTAGTGGTGCCGTTAGTTCCACGACCTCTGCTCGGCACTTCTCAGTGCAGGTCGCTCCCGTTTCCCGCCGGCTCGTCTTTCCAGGACCTCTCACTCAACTCATCTAAGATGATGGTTTCTTCATCCATGGAAGTAGCAGCTACTGTGTTCCCTTTCACTGATTCTTTAGGGCGACTCGCGGTCTTCTTTGACGCCGGTGCACTGGGTTTCGGAGTAAGGGGGGGCCCTCAAAGTCGCTCTGGGCAGTTAGCAGCCAGATGGTTCAGGTCCCCACATTGGAAGCAACGTCGCGGGGTAGTCTGTTTATTGGCTCCCCCCGTGGGGTTAACTTTCTTCCCTTCTGGCTTTGCTCCCGACCGAGACTCATGTCCCCCCTTACCACCTTGCTGCTGTTGGCGTTTCAGGTCCACTCTTTTCATGTTGGTCTCTACTTCACCAGCTAGCTGTACCCACCCCACCAATATGGTAGGATGAGCTTGTTGTAGAGCTCAATCCAACATGCTTGCATTCAGGCCCCTCTGGAACTGCTCGATTTTCATCAGCTCGTTCCACCCCCGGACTTTGGCCGTATTTGCCCAAAATTCGGCCGCATACTCATGCACGAACTTAGACCCCTGCTGCATGTCTCGTAGTGCTGTCAGTGTTTGAGTTTCTTGAAGTGGGTCCTCGTACTGCATGAGTAAGGCTTGAAGGAAGGCAGCCACTGTGTCCAATTCAGGGCTTCTGGTCTCACGTACCACCGTTTGGCGGCCCTCTTCAATTTCGACCCCAGGTAGTCTACTCGGCTGAATTTATCTGGAAAGGTGTTCCCCCAATAGTGCATGTAGCTATTGGCCTGGATTGAGAAGTACTCTACCTCCTCGGGGTCACCATCGAACATCGCATCCAACTCTCCTCCCCAGCCATAGTCTCGGGAGGAAGGGGGCGGTGGTGGCGGCATCGGCAGTGCTATGGGTTGTCTCGCCAGAGAGGGTATTGGTGCTTCCCTCGGATCTGCGGGCCGCAGCACCCTATCGAGCAGCCTCCGCATCTCTTGCACCATGAAGGTGGCGTTGGCTTGTATTTCGTCCCTCAAGCCCCTCGCCATGTCAGCCATCTCATTTCTCATTGTTTGGAGTATTCCTCAGTCATCGGGTTAGGGCTCTTCTCCCTCTCCTTCAGGGCCTGGTTGTTCAGGAGCCTCACCCTCCTCCTCCTCAGGTCGGAGTTCTTCCCCGCCACCACCAGCTCGTGCGCCTTCTTGCCCACTCTCCCCGATCATCACTCTCACCCTATGGGAATGTCACGTTAGGATGGCCTCCCTCCGAGCTGTGCCTCCTCCATTAGGATGGTGGAAGTTCACAGTTCCCAACTTCGGGGGGTGATGAGGAGTTGTTGAATATGCAGAGGAGACCCTCTCCCTGTAACTCTGTGGGCGTCTAGTATGTGCCACGGAGGGGTCCTCATTCCAGCTTCGTCCTCTCTGCTTTCGCCTCGTCTCCTCTCCAGGGAAGTAGGGAATTCACTGTTATCTGGAGTTCTTTCCGCCATGCAGTTAGAAAGTTGCCAGTTCAGTTAAATTCCTAATAGGATCACTTCCAAAATGTCAAGCATCAGTATTTCAAATAACCAAACAATTGTTTGATACAAAGACTCGTTTTATTGAGAATCCGGTACTTACCCAAGGTACGATACCTTGGAAGTGATACAAAGTTTCACAAGATATAGATTCTTAAAGGCTACTTCAAAGGTAATAGGAAAGATAGCTTCAAACCATAACATACAGATGTGAATTGCAACAGATGTTCAAAGGGTCCTACCAACTACCATTATGTGGTTACAACTTCTCCCGGTTCCCAGACATTCCTGTCTTTCTGATAAGATGTATGAATGGGAACTGTTCGGGGGAGGCGCCTTTCTTCTATCATCAAGGTTACTTGCATATTCTAAATCTTCTACCCAGGGGTGAGAAAGAAAGGAGAGGAGAGAAAGGGGTGGGGGGGAACAAGCTTTGAAATGCAACTATGAGAGAAGAATTTTAAGGCAGAAAGGAAATGGTTTCCAATACCTATATTGATTTAATACACAGAAATAGCATGCTTGACACTGAGTTGACAGAAGGTGCAGTTACAACAGTTTCCAGCTGACAAATGTACCCTGTTTGATAAAACTATCATTCATTATATTCATGCCACATACTTACAAAGTGGAGGTTTGTAATCAACAAGCTACTAAGGTCTCTAACCAAACACACACTTAAGTGTTGAATAATGTCCCTTATTACATGAGGAACAGAAGTCTTCAAAAGTCAAATTAGCGTAACTGGCATATAGCATCAATACTATTAATACAAAATCTTACACATAATTCCTGTGAGAAAAATTGTATAAAATATTGTGCTTTGAATCAGTGAAATATCTAGAAGTTCAATCAAGTCAAAATTTTCCCTCCAAACCCTTTCTGCATCTGGCTTAGCTTTATATCTGCTCAAGTTATCAATGAACAGCCTAAACCTGGCACAAGGCCAGAAATGTCAAGCATCTGCTGTGTCAAACACAAAAAGGTCATATTTCTCAACACAACCTTGTTCAAGAGATATGTTTAGTAGTCATCCTTTTACTTAACACAGAAAAAGATATTTTTGAGAAAGGGATGCTGAAAAATCCATTCATTTATTCAGGACGGTTTCTGTCCAGAAAATTGTGCACTAACAACACAGCACAGCAGTCCACATCTAACAGACTTGCTGCCAATTCAAAAGTCCAGAGACTGGTTCTGGATCATTGGTCATGAACTGACTTAATGTATCATATAGCTAACATTCAATCTTCTCCCAAGGTACGGGTCAAAAATGCACAATGGGGCCACATAGCACTTTGGAAGCTCCATATTTAGAGAAAAAAAAATTAAAACAGGAAGAGTTAGAAAACAAACAGAGAGAGTTTTAAAAAAAGAGTGGCCTGTGCACAGACATGGAAAGAAACTCAATGCTACAGCAGCCCCCAATTGGCACCACTGTTGCTTCACCCTTCCAGGAGTTAATGGGAACAAGAAAAGAGGATGGAAAGTGGGAAGAGGATCTGTGAGTGTAGAGGAAAGAGTACACATGAAAAGATGGAAGGGAAGGAAATTGTAATTGGAAGGAAAACAGCAGCTGAGGTGGGGAACTGAAGAGGGCAGGTGGGAATGAAGCAGATAAAAGGAAAGAAGACATGGGGGAGGGAAGCAGGGACAGAATGGAACAGAGACAGTAAAAGGAGGGAGAGCAAAAGGCTGGAGAAATGAGATTCTCCTCCCTGCCCTCATACTCATGGGTCTTGCTTGCAGAGGCCTGATTCTCTGTGAGGTAATAAAACTGTGACTGAGATATTCCAAATTAGGCTACAGGCAGGGTAGGGGCTTAAATGACTGAATGGTCCTCCATATAAAGAGATTTCCTGCACACTGTTATGGCAGAGAAAAGGAAAGCTCAGAACGTTTCACCCTCAACACCATTTTTCTATATGAAGGAGCCTCTTTTATGTTATGACCTCTTTGCAACATAAACATTTTCTTACTCAGAACTCTAAGAAGCAGATGCATGAATTTGAAGTCATCCAATGAATCTTCCAGAACCGTGGGGGAACCACTTAAATGAGGGAAAATTCTGCTGCATATCTAAAACAGAAAGCTCACCTTATTATGTTCATACATATATGGAATTCTGAGTGTATCCATAGCTCTGATCATAGACTGCATTGCTGTGAATATATTCTGATACACCAGCTTTGTGAACCCTCTTTTGTCTTCATCAGAATATCCTGATCCATGGATGATCCTCATCTGTTTAATAAATGTGCTTTTACCACTTTCTCCCGTACCTGCAAAACATTAAAAGGTGGATTTATGTATTAAACAAACTTATATTCTACTCCCTCTCCCCCAAACAGGACTCGGAGCGGCTAACAGCATATAAAATACACCAATAAAACAATACAAAGAGACAATAAATAATGTTTAAAATATGAAATAGTTAAAAATCTATCCCCATTAAAATCCATCCACTATCAAGCAAGGTAGGATGCCTGGATGGTGAAGACATAGCTGAGGTATACCAGCTGCCTGGTGGATCCCAATCACCCAAAGGGGAGGGATGGTGACTCAGTGGCAGAGCATCTGCTTGGTAAGCAGAAGGTCCCAGGTTCAATCCCTGGCATCTCCAAAAAAGGGTCCAGGCAAATAGGGGTGAAAAACCTCAGCTTGAGACCCTGGAGAGCCGCTGCCCATCTGAGTAGACAATACTGACTTTGATGGTCCAAGGGTCTGATTCAGTATAAGGCAGCTTTATATGTTCATATGTCACCTGAAACAGACCAGCCTTGCATGTCCTTTGGAACGTAGGGAGGTCCTGCAAAGCATGCACCTCTTCAGGCAGCTGGTTCCACAGGATCGGGGCTACTACTGAGAAGGCCTGTGCCCTTGTTGACACAAGGTGGGCAGTTCGTGGACCAGGGACATTCAATAAGTTCCAAGATCAAGATTGAAGAAGACGAGGAGGATCATGCCAAGAAAGGCAGTCCCAAAGGTATGAGGGTCTTGGGCTGATTAGGGTTTTATAAGTACCAACACTGGAAACTAATTGGGAGCGAGTGCTGCTGCCACAGGATAGGTGTTGTATGAGCTGACCAGGATACTCCATCCTGGACCACTTGCAGCTGGCAGCTCCGTCCTGGACCACTTGCAGCTTCCGAAGCATCTTCAAAGGTAGCCCTGCACAGAGTGTGTTATAGTACTCCAGTCTTAAGGTGACTACTGGTGAGGCAAGGTCCTCCCATGACAGATAGAGAGCCAGTTGGTGAGCCCAACACAGAAGGTATAACACAGTCTTTTTCAGTAAGGACACTTGTTTGTCCATGGAGAGCAAAGAATCAAGCCATACTTCCAAATTCCTCACTGTGTCAAGTGTAGAAAGATGGACCTCATCAAGGGTTGGAAGAAGTGACCAGCCCAGTGGTTGCAGCTTCCCCAGCCACATAATCTGTCTTAGATAGGTTTAGCTTCATCCAACTCTCATTAAACCATAATATTCACAGAAAATGTAGGTGTTGCACAGGTTCATTTAAACCTTTTGCTTTTATATTTAAGCTGGGTTTAAGTAGTAATTCATCTCTAGCAACTATTCTATATTATGCTCCAACCTTTATATGGGTGAGATCTCAGTGAACCAAGAGAACGACAGTGCACAATACCAGTTGCTAAGGAAAGCGCTCACAATGAATGTCCTGCTGCTGCATTCTAGGTAAGTTTACATGCAATATCTACAAACTGCCTTTGAGCAGAGGCAATCAAATTAGCTTACTTCAGAACTTTTCACATAGTGTGTGATGGACAGAGAGACAAAGAGAGAAAGCAAATATATTTACAGTCACTTAAAACTATTTTCCTATGGTTTTTTTCTTCCACATGGGCAAAGAATAAAAATGCAGCAACCTGCACTCTTGTGTTCCATTATGGATGCTGTCCTGCACACTGTTCCTATGTCAATCTAAATCTGCCTGTTAAAACACATTCTTAAAAAGCTAAACATCCCATTTTCTTCCTGATCTATGGTGCCGTTGTCCTGTACCCTAAACAGGCAGCCCTTAAGAATGCAGGCAGAATTGTGTTCTATTGGCTATCATCCAACAGGCTGAACAGCACAGGTATCTTATCTAGTTTGATTACAAGTAATTAAGGCAGTCACTCGCAGAGACCTTTGAGAAGGATGATGAATGGTAGGAACTGCTGGTGCAAATCTTGAGTTTGCCACTATCAGAAATTAATCAGGACAATGGGTAATTTCATAACCTAGTTTATCTGGAGTGAAGTTTAGGAAGGAGGTACAATTGAGGGAATGCCAAATAAAACAAAAAATGTCTTCTCTCACTGGCAGAAGATTATAACAGAAATAGACAGAAGACTTTAAAAGGGAGAGAGCCCCAGAGCTTTGGTACCATGACTAAGAAGTTCCACTCTCAGGCTGTCACTTGGCTAAATTCAGAAAACAAAAGCAACCCAAAGCAGGGTCTCCAAAGATGACAATAGTTGGGCAGGTTCATAAGGGATTAGGCAGTCCTTCAGATAGGTTGGTTCCAAATCAATACAGGGCTTTGAAGGTAAAGACCAGCACCTTGAATTATGCCCAGAAACAACCTAGAAGCCACTGTAGATGGGCCAAGACTGGAGTGATATGGTCTCTGCAACCCACTCCAGTTAGCACTCTGGCTATAGCATTGTGTACCAACTGAAATTTCTGAACACTTTTCAATGTAGAGCGCTATAACCATTTAATGCAATGGCCGCCTATTGCCCGCCTTTTTCCGTGACTGAACAAGGACGTATAATGACATTAGTCACTTCGGGGGTCCTGTTGATAGCTAATGAGGGGATCACTGCTGAATAGATGTCTCTCCCAAAGACTCAGGCACCGAAGATCGAAACAATCAACCACAGTACTTTATTTACAGATAGGCTTGAACTGGGGGTGATGGGATGTTTATACAGAGGATAGTTTGTGTCTTCTTATGAATAACAGTTTATATACAGGCTGTAGTCTTGACACCTTCAGTAGGGCACTGAGGTTTTTTCAGGGTTCACAGTCCTTTTATTATTCCCTTCTCCAAAACTTTACTCAGGCTGGCCTTTTGGGCTTTATGTGCCTGGTCCCTGGAGGCATCTGGTGTGACAGCCCCCAGCTCTCCTAACTCCCTCAGACCCGCGGCTCTCCCTCCGCCACCTTGTAAGTTCTTAGGAGCAGTGTAAAATATGTCTGTGACCACTATTGTCTTCCACCTTGACAGTCTCTTGTCACCCTCCTCTTTCTCTGAGGGCACCCACGACCAAGAGATATGCCCTCCACAGCCACCTGGCTGATTTCACCAAGCCGACCGAGAGCTTCCCTCCCCACGAAGTCTCCTTCACAGCACTCTGTCTCCAATTCCCCGTTTTTGACCGTTTTCTGACAGTTAACCCCCCATTCCAGACTTGAGAGTTCTGAGTGCACCTGGCCCCCACCCTCGGGTCACATGACTCAGTGCTCTTTGAGTCCTCAGCTACTACTTTAACCCTTTGATTCCGTCACAAGCGCACTCTAGTAATCTACTGTAGATGTAACCATGGCATGCACTGCAGTGGTCAGAATATTTTTATCCAGCAAACAGGCTAACCAGGTGAAGTTTGTCAACATTTCAACATCTTCTAGAAGATCTAGAATGACCACTCTATTAGTCATGTGGATGACCTGCTCAAACCCTACTGGTAAGGCCTTTGCTACCTAACTCAATTGCCTTCCAGATTTAGTAAACCACCTTGCAACTCAGTGAGAAAAGCAAGCTTATAAAAGAAGTTAATAATAACAACCACACAAAGAAGGCATTTATATACACTTTTTTCCTGTGCTAATGCAACACATTTTATATGTTTAAACAAAGACCAGCTGTCAAAATCTGTTGAAACTTGGGAAGTATGACATGTGTGTTCTGGTCGAGAGAAAGAGATTGAGTTTCTAGATGCTCTCAATGACTGTGCTATGGAGCAGATGCTCTCTGAACCTACCAGGGGTGGGGCAATCCTGGATTTGGTCCTAAGTAATGCCCAAGACTTGGTGAGAGATGTAAAAGTGATCGCACCTCTTGGGAGCAGTGACCATAACGTTATTGATTTCACCATTTGTATAAATAGAGAGTTGCCCCAAAAGACCAGCACAATCACGTTTAACTTTAAAAAGGGTAAATTCTCTGAGATGAGGAGGCATGTGAAGAGGAAACGGAAAGGAAAGGTAAATACAGTCAAAACCCTTGGGGAAGCTTGGAGGCTATTTAAAACTACTATCCTAGAAGCTCAGATAAAATATATACCAAAATTTAGGAAAGGTACACACAAGAGAAGGCCTGCATGGTTAATAAACAAAGTAATGGAAACTGTAAAAAGTAAGAAGGACTCCTTTAAGCGGTGGAAAGCTAGTCCAAGCAAGATTAATAAAAGGGAACAAAGGCTGTGGCAAATCAAATGCAAGACTGTGACAGGCAGGCAAAAAGGGACTATGAGGAGCATATTGCAAAAAACATAAAGACCAACAATAAAAATTTCTTCAAATATATTAGAAGCAGGAAACCAGCCAGGGAGGCAGTGGGGCCCTTGGATGACCAAGGGGTAAAAGGATTACTGAAGGAGGATAGGGAAATGGCTGAGAAGCCGAATGCATTTTTTGCCTCCGTCTTCACTGTGGAAGATGAGAAGTGTTTGCCAGCTCCAGAACCACTTATTTTGGAAGGGGTGTTGAAATACCTGAGTCAGATTGAAGTGACAAGAGAGGTGGTCCTACAACTGATAGACAAATTAAAAACTAATAAGTCACCAGGTCCGGATGGCATACATCCAAGATTTCTGAAAAAACTCAAAGTTGAATTTGTGGATCTTCTGACAAAAATATGTAATCTTTCATTGAAATCTGCCTCCTCAGGACTGGAAGGTAGCAAATGTCACCTGCCTTCTCAGGACTGGAAGGTAGCAAATGTCACCCCCATCTTTAAAAAGGGTTCCAGAGGAGATCTGGGAAACTACAGGCCAGTCAGTCTGACTTCAATACCGGGAAAGTTGGTAGAAATCATTATCAAGGACAGAATGAGTAGGCACATTGATGAACACGAGTTATTGAGGAAGACTCAGCGTGGGTTCTGTAAGGGAAGATCTTGCCTCACTAACCAGTTACATTTCTTTGAGGGGGTGAACAAACATGTGGACAAAGGAGACCCGATAGATATTGTTTACCTTGACTTCCAGAAAGCTTTTGAAAAAGTTCCTCATCAAAGGCTCCTTAGTAAGCTCGAGAGTCATGGAGTAAAAGGACAGTAAAAAGCCACTGTCGCTGCCCCACCCAAGTGCCCGGTGCTTCCCCAATAGAAGTTCACTGGGAAGGTGGAGGAATTTCCTGCATTCCTGGCACAGTGCAAACTGTATATTGAATTACGTGCCAGAGATTTCCCCAACGAAAAGACCAAGGTAAGTTTGATTGTCAGCCTCTTAAAGGGGCAGGCAGCTAAATGGGCTACTCCCTTGCTTCTACCCCATCACCCCTGCTGACTGACTACCAGGGCTTTCTGGATCATATGGCAGTAGCCTTTGCTAACCCCCAGCAAGCAGCCACCGCCAATCAGAAGATCCAGACCCTGAAGCAGGGTAGGGACTCAGTTTCCCAGTACTCCACCGATTTCAAGCTTCTATCTCAAGACCTGGTCTGAAATGAGGCTGACCTCATGGACCAGTATACGGAGGGGCTGGCTGATGAAGTCCTTGACAAGCTGGCATGAGTAGACCGACCGGCCACACTGCAAGGCCTAATCATGCTGTGTCTCCGCATCGATGGCTGCCTGGAAAGCCGCTGCCAAGTGCCAAGCAGCACCTGTCCCTCTCAGCTGCCCTGCCACCTAGCGACGGTGACAACCCCCATGCACACCAGTCCCGAGACTGATGACCCTGAGCCCATGCAACTCGGGGCTGCGCAGTCGCGGCTCACCCCCGAGGAAAAAGCACGGCGCCGCTCACAGAATCTCTGCCTATACTGAGGAGGGGCGGGGCACTTCTCCGGCTGCCCTGCCAAGTGCCCCCAGTCCAGTACCGTGCCACCACCACCAGTAAAAGACCAGCCCCAAGTCTGAGTGGACCCCCCGACTTGGGGCACCTACCCCCTTTCAGTTTAGGGACTCCAAAAGCAGTGAGAGCGTTGTCTCCAGATATCTAACTATAATAACTAGCAAAAAATACTAGCAAAGAAAACACTTGAACAGTAACCATTTGCAAAAAACATTATGGACCAGTAATACAGAAGATAAAACGGACCACAGGAAAGTTAAGAAGGTGAGTGAAAAACAACAGCAATACTATACAGTAAAGATAGATGATGATGATACAGGGTGAGGCAAGATGTCGTCTTGTCCTCTGGGGAGAAGGACCCCTCATGGTAAGTACCAACGGTCCATTCTCCCTCAGAGGCCATCTGAATGGGACGTACTAGAGCAGTGTCCCTGAGATGGGTGGATTATCATCATCTTCACTTGGATTTAGAACGCGTTGAAGCAACTTTCTTCCGAAGGCTGTATCAGCTGATGCCATAGAGTGAATCTTGTAATGACGGATGAAGGTGGAGATGGATGACCAGGTGGCTGCTCTGCAGACCTCTTCCACCGACGCATGGTTGATGAGTGCCACATTTGTAGAAGCACTGTGGAGAGAATGAGCTGTAATGCCCTGAGGAACTGGCAGGTTAGATGATTTATAAGATTCTATGATACACACCTTCAGAGTGAAGCTGATGGCCTTTTTTTTACCTTCCTCAGTGGGGCAAGACTGCGCTTGACTGAATAAGGGACCGTCAGGGACATTTCCCTTCGCTCCATGATTGCCTGCTGGTAAGGTCTGCAGAAAAACTGCAATGGTCTGGAATGGAGGTGGGCCCACTGCATCATGTCCAGGCAAGAGACCATCAGACCTAAAAGCTTGGCTAGCAGTGCCAGAGCAGAAAACTGGCTGTTGAGAACTGAAGTGACGATTTCCCTGATACTGTGGGCCTTGGCTAGAGGTAGTGACAGTGAGCAGCTCACAGATTCTATTATTGCCCCAGATGTTAGATGCACTGGGTGGGGCAGAGAGCGCTTTTGGCCATGTTCACCAGAAAACCGTGAGATTGTAGACACTGAATAGTTTTCTCTATATCCTGGTAGCATTTGGACGTTGCGAGAATGGATCAGTAGATCATCTAGATACGGATGTACATGTACACCCTGTCTCTGAGGTGTACAATTGGGATGACCAGCAATTTGGAAAATACCCCTGGAGAAGTCAACAGGTTGAAGGGCAGCTTCCGATATTGGAAATGCAGACCTTCCAAGTGAAGCGTGGGAATCTCCTGTGAGGAGGGTGTATTGGTACATGTAGGTACACTTCGGTCAAGTCTATGGAAGTGAGAAACTCTCCTTTCTTAAGAGCGTTCATGATGAAACTCAGGGTCTCCATGCGGAAATGACAAAGCTTTATGAACTTGTTCAAGAATTTGAAGTCTAAGATTGCTCTCGAGTCCCCGTTCCTCTTGGGCACTGTGAAAAGAAAAAAATAGATGCCCTGACCTTGTTCCACGAGAGGAACTGGCTCGATGGCCCACATAGATAAGAGATGATGAAGAGCTTTGTGGGTGATGATTCGCTTGTTTCTTGATTTCTTGCTGGCAGAGACCTTACAAATCTGTTGGGTTGGATTTGAACTCAATGGGAGTACCCGTGGGAAATTATTTCCAAAGCCCAAGTGTCTGCATGAGAGGCTACCCAGGATGGATGGAAGTGTAGAAGCTGGACCAACATCGGAATGTGATCATAGTCAGGCCTGTTTTCATTTGGAGTTGCGCTCCTGTTTTTCAGACTTGGAGAAGGAGCTCTTATTGTGCCTGTTCCCAAAGGAGGGTCTCTTCAAAGAAGTTCGGGAGGCATCCCAATTGGATCTTTTGTTGTCAGGTCAAAACTTGTCCAATTAATGTTGCAAGTGAAAGGAATAGGTGCCTCGTCTTTCTGGTTTGCGAATAGATTCTGGCATGGTTTTCTTCTTTTCCCTTGTTTCTACCAAAATCTTGTCCAGTGACTCCCAAAACAGCTTTTCCCCATCAAAGGAATAAGTCGATAGTAACAACTTGGACAGAAGATCAGCCTGCCACGCCCTAAGCCAAAGCAGTCATCTGGCAACTGTGTTAGAAGCAATAGCTCTGGATGCAAAGGAAATAATGTCCAATGTGGAATCTCCTGTGGAAGACGCCTTTAGAATGCGGGTGGCGCCCTCCAGTAGCCTGCGATTATCTTCACGGATCAACTGGATCAGTTTGCAAAGCCACACTATAGTCGTCCTGGAAACCAGAGATGCGCAGGAGGAAGCTCTGACAGCCATAGCTACTGCTTCGTGTACCCTCTTGAGAGACACCTGTTTTCTTGTATAGAGCGTCCTTGATGTTTCCATGACCATCCTCGGAGAGGAGGCCAGAAGTTTGAATGGCTGCTACCAGAGCTTCTACTGCAGGAACCTGTAACACTCAGTGGTATAATTAGACAAGACATACAGCTTTTTGGCTAAATGGGGAAACTGTTTGTAAGTAGCAGGCTTTTCCCACTCTGCCCCTTAACTGGCGTTCAAAGAACTCTGGAAAAGGGAATTCATTCTCAGGTGACTTATCCCTGGGAAGAAATTCTGAATTGCCATTGGTTCTAGATCTAAACTTTTTGGAACCTGTCAGCTTGGGCTCTTCCTCTGAGGGAAGATCGCAAATTTCAAGGGCTACCAAGGTTTTAGAGAGTAAATACTGATAAACATTGACTTTAAAAAAACCGAGTGACTTGTTCCGGGAACTTGACCTCCTCTTCCTCATCACCTAAGAAATATTCGCCCTCTTCCCTATCTTCCTCTATGGATCCCTCTGGGATTAGGATCCTCATTAAAGTTCTGTCTCTCCCCATGTGTATTATTAGCTATGTGGGATGCTTTAGTGGGCCAAGCAGGAAGAGTCTGAGAGGAAAGCGCTCATGGAAAAACCGGGGATAGGGAAACCTACTTGCGAGTGAAACTGTTCCATCCCCTCCTGCGTAGCTAGTGTCATTTTCTGAAAAAATTCAGGCAGGAAGGTTTTGGATCCTGTGTTTGCATTATTCACGCTGCTGGAGAAGGTTCAACCACTGCCAAGTAGAGCCCAGAAGAGAGACCGTTGCCCTGTAATCCTGCCACGCCAGAGTTGAAAGGCGGGAAGGAGATGGTGTCGGGGGCTGAAGCCCCAAAATGGCTGCCACGACTCACTGCCATGCTCCCCCAAGACGCGTGCTCTTCCAGTAAGTGGTGCCACTTGCCTCTGGCTGCCGTGTCTTCTGAGAGTTGCCCCTGAATGGCATGATCATGCCTGTAAGGCAAGTCGGCCCTGCCACTGCTGTTTGCTATGGCCATGTCTGCGGCGTGCGAATCCTGTTTGTCCTCTGAAAGAAATCCGTCATGCTGACTGGCCTCCATATCCTTTTTTCCCCCCAGTAGCTCAGCCTTCCATCAAAGAAGGGAGAAGGGGGCGGGGGAAGAGCCAGAAGAAGCTGAAGACAAACAAACAGGAAAGCAAGGAAAGTTTTGGGGTTTTTTTAAAGGATGTAAGAATGGAAGGAGAAGTTTAGAAAAATGTAGAAGAAAAAAGGTAAGGAATATCCTTAAGCCTAGCTGTCTAGCTGCTCTCCCTTCAGAGGCAGGAACTAAACTGAAGAGGCGGGTTGTCCCGAAGGTGCCAAAAGAAAGGAGAAAAAAGTTTTCCTGCCTCCCTGAAGGATCATGGGAACAACCCATTCAGATGTCCTCTGCCTCTGAGGCAGAATGTGTCATTTTCTGTTTCCTTCCTGCAACCATTTAGAAAAGCTTGCATTATAGGAAGCTGCTTTCAATAACACTCTACATATTTGTATTAGGAAGTAAAGAACCACACACTTGAGTACCTCAAGAAATATAACATATTTGCCATCTGAACCAGGTAACTTGCAATTTTTAAATTATTGGTTCAGTTTAGAACTCTGTTTCACTTAGCATTTAAAATGGCCTATCTGAGGGAGGTAATGAGTACTTGTACAACACTTTGTACAGTTTAGATCAACTAAAAAAATAATAATTTACCTGACTTTCCCTGTAAATTATCTTCTTTTGATAACTGTTTTATACCTCCGTGGTAAAAACTCATTAACACAACACAAAATTAACTTGCAGAACTTTTTAACCACAGTTCTCTGTGTGCTGTGGTGGTGATCATTAGCGTGATTCTAAAATATTCTTAAATCAACCAACAGTAGATAACCATAACAGCAAAAAATAAAAGCCTCCATGTATAGAAGAATGTATCTGTGCACACCATATGCAAGGAGACAACAATAATGGAGGGAAATCTCTGTAATATGCTTGTGAACTTCAAAGAGGTAAAAATTGGAAAGCAATTGGTTTTCAGCAATCCTTGAAGGTCTCTACTTATAACATAGGACAAGAATTGCTCTGATATAACTCCAAATAGCCACTCTGCTGACACATGAAGTAGAGATTGCTGTCATGTATATAAATGAGGAATAGGAGTACCTGCACAAATGTACTGCCAAAATGAAACCACAAGAAAATATTAGATAATTATATGACAGCATCTGATTTTAAAGTGATCTTAATTTCACAAAAGGCCACAACAAAAATATCTGAAAACTTTCCAAGAATGCAATTAGGATGTGGCTACTGCTAGCAAATCAATCTTTTAAGCCTTTCCACATTACAATTTTAAAATTATTTTGGAAGAATATTACATGAAGAAAAGTGCTATAAAAGATGAATACATGACATAACCCACCGAAGTAAACTCCAGGGAATGAAACAAGAGCAACTTACCAACAGGGTCTGTGCAGAAGAATTTCACAGCTGACAGTCCTTTTGGCTACTAACAGGCAATATCAGATACCAATCACTTAAAGCTACTATATATTGTAATAAAATTCCTGACATACAACCATTAGTTTGAAATACCTGTCATTGGTTTTAAATGCTTAAGTCCAGCAAATACTTCAGTGTTCACAATGAAATCTTACAGAAGCATTAATAAGTTTATTTTAAAAATTATAGAACTATGCCTTCTAAGTTGCTGGTGGCAAATTATAAAAAGAGACTAATATATATTTTATTGCATGGACTTTATTCACGGTATTTGTGTTACACAGAACCTAAAATGTAACAGCTTTAATGACAGCCATGGCTACTTCCTGTTCATCTTCCTCCAATTCCAACCTCTCTAGTCCTGTCACCAAATGACCTCTTCATAACAAACTGACACTCTTGCTTTCTAACACCCCCTTCCCCTAAAAGCTGGCAGCCAGCAAGTGCTAAAACCAGCTGAACATGCAGAGCTATTTAAACCATCCCTGACACTACTCTATATGTCTGTAGTGTGGAGGGGAAAGAGACAATGCAGAAGTTACAAATCAGCACCCCAGGCTTTTAAGTAATCTTCACTGATCTGAAGTTGTGAGACAGACCATGAATTACTGAAAAAATACAACTTTTTTTTTTGCCCTAATGTCATGATCTTTTACAAAGTGAATAAGATGCTACCATTAGAAATAGCTGCCATTTCCACCAGATGCTAGCTGAAAAGTATTAAAATGTTTAAGTAATGGAAGTTCAGTTATCTAAGTCCTTTCGATTCTATTTATATTCTAACACAGCAGTAAATTCTGAGACTTATGTGACCTTTCCTCCAATCCTAAACTCTGTATCCAAATCTCTCAGGACAGTGACTAAGCCTGCACTGGCAAAAGTCGCAGTAACATATCCCACAGATTTGCCAGTGTAACCTGGAGATATACTAGTGTATTACAGAGGAATAGCAGCATCAAAACCTGCTGGCGCCACACTGGTGCCATGCCAGTGAAATCCTGGTGCTGCAGTAAAACCGGGCAGCATCAAGGACGAATCATAGACATAGAGGGGATTAAGCTTCTCCATTCCAATGTATGGCCCTGATGCCTGTGCAGTGTATATTTATAAATTCTTATATCTGAAATACTTAAGAACCAGAGATAGTTTAAAATGTTGGCTTTAAAACTTACCTGAAGAAACTCATTATGTGACAGCATTATTGCAGCAACTAAGTGTTTCCTTAAAGTGCAGTCTTATTAACATGAACTGCTGAAATCAACTGCGAAAATTTTATAATAGTGGCATTCAATGAGTTCTCTTTTTAAGAAAGAAATGAAAATGACTGAAAAGATTGTGTGTGTATACTTAAGGATGTATCTCACAATACAGGCAATACATTGGTAGCCTGGTGTCTGATTACAGTTAGCCATTCCCTTCACAAACCACATATTTATTATAGATAATAATATCAATTAAGCAAAGTATTTCCAAGGAATACCCTTCATGAGTATATAAGATGAGAATTTGCATAAAACCCAAAGAATAAAAATGTTACGCACCGATGCATATTCTCAGTTGCGTATCTAGAACTGCTTAACATCATTTTTCTAAACAATTTTTTTTAACTGTATGGATCAGAACCCTAATATACCAGATGACAGAAATGCTCTTGCATCTGGTCCTGCGTCTGGTAAAATCAGATATCAATCATATTCAGAACTGTCCTGTATTAGTTACATTAAATACAACTGATCCTCTCTTGAAGAACAGGGATATAAGATTGTCTACTCTCTAGGATAAATTACTGCAATAAATTTCTCTTGAAGATAATTAATCTGATGCAAAATGCCACACCCTGCAACCTGTCTGGGGAGGAAGACAGAATCACATTTCATTAATATTATGGCAACAGAATCAACTGCTTATCTGCTTCCAGTCGAAATGCAAAGACTGTTTTTTGACATTTTAAACTCTTCACAGTTTGGAGGTTGTATATCAAAACAACGTGTCTCCATTTATTTTACTTATACACAGGACCACATTATTACTTCTATGGGCCCAAGGCACTTTTGCCTTTGTGGGCCTCTTCCCACCACAATAATATCAATGTTAAAAATTATTTTTGCTATAACTTTTCATTTTATTTTTCTTCTGTTTTAGGCAAAATGTAATAGATTTTTGTGGGCCCTAAAATTTCATTTTTTTTTCTGATGTGAGAAAAAAAATTAAAACATTTTCTTTAACTCTAAAAGTTTATTTTTTTCTGATTTTAAAAGAAATTAAAACATTTTCATGGGTCCCTAAAAGTGCCTACAGTGTCTAATGGATAATTTGGCCTGCTTATACACCGCTAAAATTAGCAGATTGGAAAAATTAGGGCCTTTTCAAACTACAACATCGGCATTAGGTACTGGATCAGGTTTGGTAGTATGTATTCTTGTTAGACCTTATTTAGGCAAACATTTGGGTGCTTAGCTAGTAAAACTGATCAAATGCTGAAGGGTTTGAACTTCTGATGTTTTCATTGTTGATTTTATTGCTAACTATAGACAGACCCCATTGGTACAGCCAAGGGGCTTAAACAAGGCTGCCTCCTGACCCCTCTTCTTTTTAATTTTTATATCAATGATCTGGTAGCATACATAAATAAATCAGATCACCATCCTCCAAAATTAGGAAACAAACATGTTGGAATTCTCCTTTACACAGAGGATGCCATCCTCTTGTCAAGAACACCCACAGGTCTAAGAGCGCTGAAAGCCTTTGTTCATTTCTGCCAGTCCAACAAGTTGGAGGTAAATCATTCTAAAACTAAAGTAATGGTGTTTGCCAAGAGAACACTGAGACCTCACAACTGGTTTTTAGACAATATCCCAATACAGCAAGTTAAAAGCTCTAGGTACCTGGGGGCTATGTTCCAGGCAAACAATTCAAGAAGGCATAATAAGGATGCCATTAGTTTAAAGGCCAAAAGCAATGCAGGGCAATCCAGAAATGTTATTGGAAGAAGGGGGGGTGGGGTGGGTAAATGCGTGATAGCAGCCCTCGAACTGTTCAAGGCAAAAACAGTCAGTTTACATTTGGTGCCCCTTTTAATATCACCGCAACCCCCCAAAAATTGGAAACTGTCCAAGCAAAATTTTAGAGATCAATTCTGCAGACTCCTCACAGCATTCCAAATACTCTTATTAGAATTGAATTGGGCATGGTCCCAGTAGAGGCAAGGCTCTGGATATTGACCATCCAATACCGGCTGAAACTCATTTTTTATCCCAAAGGGCTAACAGGCTTAATCCTTCAAGGTATTATAGAGCCTCCATGGCTGAAAGCAATAAAGACTTCCCTTTTATAGCCTCTCAAGTCGATACCTTAGCAACCTGGCATATGATAAGGCAAGAGTGACGGTGGCACAATGGATATTAGATATGGCCAGACAAACAGATTTAAATAACTCACAAAAATGGTGCACCTTTATAGAACCATTTCATAGGTTATCTCCCATGCCATATTTGTTTCACCTAGAAAACCATGAATACAGAAGAATATTCTCCCTTATGAGGTGGGACACCCTCCCTTCTGCAGTTACAGAGGGTAAATACAGGAAAATCCCCTATGAATGCCCTTGCTGTAATGATGGCATAGAGTCATTAGTCCATGTCTTTTATGATTGCAAAGTGTACAGTAAGCACAGGGAATCCCTCCTGCCTTCCATGATTACTCCCCCTACTAGCAGTCAAAAAATATGCCAACTTAAAAGAACTCCTGGAGGGCAAATATCTTGCAGTTACTCTTAAAATAGCTAAATTTGGTTGGTGCACCTTTAGGACGAGAAAATTACTAGTAGCTTAAAATGCTGGAGTATGTTTGTTAGATCTGGATGTTCTTGGTATATTTCTAAATGTTTCTACTGATGGATAGCATATGGCACCTATTAGCATTATTGGATAAAAATGAGGCACTCAGGCTACAGAGCATGACGAGCTATTTAAGGCTTCATTCAATACAGAAACTCCCATTGTTTATTGAAGTCAAAAACATTAGTATCCCCCACTTTATTCTAGAATGAAAAAAAGGAAAAGATAAACTGAAGTGCTGTGAAAAAATATGAACACTATAGGAAACCCATGCCTTTTGAAATCTCTGTTGTAAAGAGATGCAACTCTTGCTTTGTATGAAGCTTTAATATAACCCCTTGAAGGGCTCAGAATCTCCTGCTCTCTTCACAAGGATCTGGCTTACTCATGTTCCTACTTACCTGAGTAGAGTACTTTTCTACTGATGATTGAGGATAAGTAAGTATTGTACCCCATCTAGCTGAATACTCAAGGGGGAGGGACTGATTAATACCAGCTCAAAATAATAGAATATACAAGAGTATTTTAAGCACATATACAGAAATAGAAAAGAATCAAAGAACCCACACAAGTACAAAAAATTAAATACAAGTTAACTTCAAGAATGTCCAATCACTAATTGGTTCAGCTCATATCCTACTTATGTTATGGTTAAAGTTAGTCCCTTGTGCAAGGTAAAAGTAGTCCCGTGTGCAAGCACCTGTCATTTCCGACTCGGGGGTGATGTCGCATCACGACATTTTCATGGCAGACTTTTTACAGGTGGTTTGCCACTGCCTTCCCCAGTCATCTACACTTTACCCTCAGTAAGCTGGGTACTCAATTTTACCGACCTCAGAAGGATGGAAGGCTGAGTCAACCATGAGCCAACTACCTGAACCCATCTTCCGCCGGGATCAAACTCAGGTCATAAGCAGAGCTTGGACTGCAATGCTGCAGCTTACCACTCTGCGCCACGGGGCCCCTTCCAAGTTATGACTATTGGAGTAGAATATTCAGTGCTTTGTTTGTGACTGAACAGACTGAGCATTTTCAATTCTGGAAAAAGAGATGACAGCATATAGATTTATAGAATCAGAGTTCGAAGGGACTTTCAGAGTCATTTATTCCAAACCCCTGCACAATACAGGAAATTCACAAACCTCCCACACAAACATATATCCCCAGTGACCCCCTCCATTGCACAGAAGATAGCAAAAATCTGCAGGATCCCTTGCCAAACTGGCCTGGAGAAAAATTGCTGACTGACCCCAAAGTGGCAATCAGCATTTCCCTGGGCATGTAAGGAAGGGCCACAAGAACTAAGCACTGATGCAACCCTTCCTGCCCTCCTTCTCATGATCTGCCTAATTCACAGAATCAGCATTGCTGTCAGATGGACATCTAGCTTCTGTTTAAAAACCTCCAAATAAGGAGAGCCCACCACCTCCTGAGAAAGCCTGATCCACTGAGAAATGCTGTCAGGAAGTTCTTCCTGATGTTTAGCCAAAAACTCATTTGATTTAATTTCAACTGATTGGTTCTGGTTCAACCTTCTGGGGAAACAGAAAAAAATTCTGCACCATCATCTCTATACTTGAAGACTGTGATCATATCACCTCTCAGTCCTCTCCTCTCCTGGCTACGCATGCCCAGCTCCTTCACCCTGTCCTCATAGGACTTGGTCTCCAGATTCACCATCTTTGTTGCCCTCCTCTAGACATGGTCCAGCTTGTCTACATCCTTCTTAAATTGCAGTGCCCAAAACTGATCACAAAACTCTAAGAGAGGTCTAACCAGAGCAGAGAAAAACAATACCATCATTTCACGTGCTCTGGACCCTATACTTCTGTTGATACAGCCCAAAATTGCATTTGCCTTTTTAACCACCGCATCACACTGCTGACTCATATTCAGTGTATGGTCCTCTAAGACCCTTAGATCCTTTTTGCACATACTACTTTTACTAGAAATGCTTGGGTCTACTCTTTTGATGGGGGAATTAGCAAGAGAAAGACCATAGGTAGAGCTATTTTTGAAGTGGGTTCTCTCACCAATAATACAAAGGTCCAGAATCAGAAAGAAGACTCCAGATTTAATATGTTTAAAATGAATATGTGTAGAAATAGAATCACACTCAAGGCATTCAAAAATACACACAATCAAGAGACATTTGGAGCTTGTTACAGAGGTGATACTTACCTGTCCAGAAATCAGTATAGAGAAAAACAGAGATGGGAACATGCACGACCAGCAAGGTCTTCAAAGCAGCCCAATTAAATAGAGTAACAGGGCACAAACTGCATATGGCACCCCAGAGAATGCATGAAGGGGCCAAATTTGCTCTCATGTGTTATACTGTTTGGAGAGGTAGTTCTTCCTCCAGGAATATGATCGAGTTAATGATCGTTGATGGGCTTTTCTGGGTGTTTTCAGAATGGATTCCTGGTTTGAAACAAAAGGTGGGAATGGGTTCCTGATGGGTGCCAGGAAGAGCCATAGTGGTTTAATGTTTGAAATTAATATTACCTCGATACTCTGGAGAGAAAGCAGGAAGGAAAGGGGGTTTGTGCAATGGGTTTGCACATCAGCACAGAAATACACAAAAGGGTGCTTGGGTGTGGTAAGGAGACATAAAAGATGAGCCAACAGTTGTTAGCCAGAGCTTAAGAAATTTAGATATGTACCTGGTAGAATCCATTGTATTGAATATTCCATTGCCAAGTGGGGCAGATGCAGACTAGAAATAGCCTCAAGGATTCCTGTATGTAATCTTAGACAAAAACCCTTTTGGAGAGCCTTGACTGGCTTTTAGGCCCAAGCAGAATGTGTTCTTGCTTGGCCTGTTTTGTGACAGGATTTCTGGTTCAGGTCAGGAAGATGGGGACCCCATAATCTGTTGAAGTACTTCCATTAGTCACACAGCACCTCTGGACTACACTACTGCCATGATAAGCCTCTCCCATCATATAATGATGCGCTGGATCATTCCTACCTAAATACGGAACTTTACCGTTATCCCTGTTAAAATTCATTTTATTCGTTTTTGCCCCATTTTCCAGCCTGTCAAGATCATCCTGTAACCTGTCTCTGTCTTCTCAAATATATAACAAAGGATTCAGTCAGACAGGCTCTGTCTTCTACTGTATTTGCAACCCCTACCAATTTAGTATCATCTGCAAATTTAATAAGTATTCCCTCTATTCCTTCATCCAAATCATTTATGAAGATGTTGAACAAAACAGGTCCCAGGACAGATCCTTGAGGCACTCCACTTGTTACTCCTCTCCAAGAGGATGAGGAACCATTCACAAGCAATTTTTTTTGGTACAATCTGTCAACCAGTTACAGATCCACCTAACAGTAACAGGATCCAAACCACATTTTACCAACTTGTCAACAAGAAGAGCATGTGGAACCTTATCAAAGGCCTTACTGAAGTCTAGATAAACTATGTCTCCAGCATTCCCTTGATTCAGTAAGGTAATAACTTTCTCAAAAAAGGAGATAAGGTTAGTCTGACATTACTTATTCTTGAGAAACCCATGCTGGCTCTTAGTAATCACAGCAATCTTTTCTAAATGTTTCAGGAGTGACTAATTGATTATTTGTTCTAAAATCTTCCCAGGTATAGATGTCAAGCTGACAGGACAGTTGCTACCCAGATCCTCCCTTTCCCCCTTTTTGAAGATGGGGACAACATTTGCCGCCAGCTTCCAATCTTCTGGAACTTCACCTGTTCTCCAATAATTTTCAAAAATAATGGACAGAGGCTCGGAAATGACATCCGCAAGTTCTTTTAGTACCCTTGGATACAGTTCATCAGGCCCTGAGGACTTAGTTTCATTTAAAGAACATTCAGTTAGATAACTGCTTTGTCTCAGCTGTGCTCTCCTATTGGATACTGTACCGGCCATTGTTATATTGAAGAATTTAAAACACACATAGATTCTGAGATGAGGCTTTCTAATTCAGTAGCAGCTATTACAGCAGAATTACTGTGTTAATGGCTGTCAAGCTGTCTGGATCTGGACAAATTAATGCATGAACATTCTCATCTCTAACAATCTCCTCTCTAACCTCCCATTTACAAAAATTCTGTTTTTCAGTCTTTTAGACTAATAACAAAGATGTGTTTCAGTACCTTTCCCCCATCACAGTAGTGCTGTCATGCATCGGAGTGCTGTCACCTGGAGTATTGTGTTCAGTTTTGGGCACCACATTTTAAGAAGGATATAGACAAGCTAGAACGGGTCCAGAGGAGGGCAACGAAGATGATGAGGGGTCTGGAGACCAAGTCCTATGAGGAAAGATTGAAGGAGTTGGGGGGTGTTTAGCCTGGCGAGGAGGCGGCTGAGAGGTGATATGATCACCATCTTCAAGTACTTGAAAGGCTGTCATATAAAGAATGGTGTGGAATTGTTTTCTGTGGCCCCAGAAGGTAGGACCAGAACCAATGGGTTGAAATTAAATCAAAAGTTTCCGGTGGGGGGGGGGGAGGGTGGGCCGTCGCTGAGCAATGGCGGACGCGTTTCTGTAAAGCTCCAGCTCTCTCCCTTCTAACTCTTGGTGCTTCGGCTACTTCACGAACATAAAAACTTTCCTTACCAATGGGAAAACCTCTCAGGATGAAAGCTAAAGCTAAAAACAGAGCTAAAGTGAAAGCTGCAGCAGAGGCTTCTGAGTCGGTAAGAGACTTTTTTTCGTCAGGATCTTCTCCTTCTCAGTCAAGCCGTTACCCCTCTATAGATCCTAAAATGGCGCCCGGACAAAACTCTGCCGATACTCCCCAGCCTGATGGGAATGATGCCCCTATCTGTCATAGAGACCTGAATTTACTGAAGCAGGACATTCACATTTATTTTAAAGAATCAGTGGACAGCATATTGGCGCCAGTTAATAAACCGATTGATGATGTGGTGACTGAATTAGAAGTAACGTCTAAAATGACGAAGCGCACTGCAGAAATCTCTCTGTCCATGCAGGCAGAATTAAAAAATTTGAAGGCCAAGGAATCTGTGCTGAACATGCACATACTTACCCTTGAAAACCGATGGAGAGCCCTGAATTTAAAATTTAGGGGGATTAAGGAAGGCACGGAGGAGAATTTGGACGTGGCTACATTTCTTTCCCAGTGGCTAGCAAGGATGTTTAAACAGGAAGGAGGTGCGACTCCAGTCATAGCTAAGGCTATGAGACTTGGACCGTTGGCGGTGGCACGAAAGGGAAGGCCGAGAGACATCTTGGTGCAATTCATATATCCCAAGACTAGGGAGAAAATACTAAGAGAAGCCCGGAGTTGGGGCTCATTCACGTATGAAGGTGAAAAAGTGCTAGTGTTACTGGATCTATCAGCAGAAGCATTAGAAAAAAGGAAGACTTTAAAGTTTTTTACATCCAAGTTGTACAATGCTAACATAAAATTTCGGTGGAGCCCTGTCTCTGATATTTTGGTGTACAAGGGAGGCATATTGAATAAAGCCTCAGATATTTCAACAGGAAAGCTGTTGCTTGAAAAACTGAACATTAAGCTGTCATGAGGCAAAGAAGACCTGCATGCCTTCCCTACTGCTACCGAAGACTTACACACATCTGAAGCAACCTGAACTCTTAGCACTTTAATCTGGTATTACATAAGCTTTTGCTTCGGACTGGAACCATTAATAATACATAAAATGTTATAAACTGATGGTTGATGTAGCATTTATCTTTGGATTTTTAAACACTTGAATACGCTTTTATTCTTAATTACATTTAACCCTATTAACTCTGCACACTTAGGAAATTTAGGCAACATTTCACACACAGTTTCATTAATTCTATTAACACAGCATTTATAGTTGATTATTAATAAGGTTAAAGCTAGTTTTAAGAATTTTGTTATAACACTTGTTAGGATTACATGAAAAATTAATGAATTCTTAGGCATAGAACTCTAACTAACTTTACTAAACTTTTACATTGATGCAATCTTATACTAACAATACTAACTGCATTTTTAAAGACATTTTTGATGAAATCTTAATACTTTTAATCAAATTTTTATTGTAGGACTTACTAGGGTAGACTAAATTAATTTTAGTGGTTAAATTCTTAATTGTAAACCGTTTACTTAATGCGGGGAATATTTGTTTAATTCGTGATGGACTACATGGTTGTTTTTAAGGCTTTTTAAGGAAAAAAATACTTTATTATTGTTATGACACTGAATTTTATATGAGGTTAACCTGGTTGATTTTTATAACTACCGAAATAGTTTTGAGAACTTACAGTAATTATATTAAGTATAGATAAAATTTGTAACAGAAAGTTTTCCATATACGCAGTTGCATAATAATAAGTGTTTAAGTTTTATACGAATTGATACCTTATAGATTTTTATATGTAGGTTATGCAAGTTTTACTATGGTGTTGACTCTACAGTCATCTCAGTTGTTACCTCATGACAAGCGCTATTCAGTTGTTGAAGAGGAGGTCATATCTTCATTGTTTGCTGTATATTACAGAAAGGGAGGGGGGAAAGGGGTGTTTATTTTGAATTGTTCTCACACAGGTGGGTCGTGCCTCCCTCGAGGTGTAGGAAGGTTTCAAATTAGGGAGAATAGCTTGGTGACTCCCTTTAAGTTAGTAGGTTTGTAAGTTCTTGGAACCTTAGCCCCCATTTGGGCTTGAGTGGTAGAGTTTGATCTCTACTCTTAGTTCTGTGTTCACTTTTTAGTATATTTTGTATTTATTTATTTATGTAATTTATTTATTTATTTATTTTATTTGTTTTGGTTAACAACTGTCCCTAGTAATTTCAAGCCAATGTCTCAGCAATATAAGTTTATAACTTGGGACTGCAAAGGTCTCAGGTATCAAATTAAGCGTAGACGTATAATCAACTTGCTATTTAAAGAAAGAGCTAACATTGTTTTTCTGCAGGAAACCCACCAAAAGTCCAGAGCCAAACAACTTTTGAAAACCTCATGGTTCACCCAAACATTTCAGGCCTTAGGCCTAAATCAAAGGGCGATTCGCATCTAAAAGAATCCATCATTCCAATGCCAATCAACAAAGGGAGATCCTTCTGGATGCTATATATTCAGTAGGTTAGTTTAAGTTAGTAGGTTGGTAAGTTCTTGGAACCTTAGCCCCCATTTGGGCTTGAGTGGTAGAGTTTGATCTCTACTCTTAGTTCTGTGTTCACTTTTTAGTATATTTTGTATTTATTTATGTAATTTATTTATTTATTTATTTTATTTGTTTTGGTTAACAACTGTCCCTAGTAATTTCAAGCCAATGTCTCAGCAATATAAGTTTATAACTTGGGACTGCAAAGGTCTCAGGTATCAAATTAAGCGTAGACGTATAATCAACTTGCTATTTAAAGAAAGAGCTAACATTGTTTTTCTGCAGGAAACCCACCAAAAGTCCAGAGCCAAACAACTTTTGAAAACCTCATGATTCACCCAAAAATTTCAGGCCTTAGGCCTAAATCAAAGGGCGATTCGCATCTAAAAGAATCCATCATTCCAATGCCAATCAACAAAGGGAGATCCTTCTGGATGCTATATATTCATTCAAGGTATGCTAAATGGTACCCCAGTTACCCTGGCATCAATTTATGTTCCTAACAAGATCCAAATTGATTTTATCAAATCCACTCTAGAAGAACTAAATTCTTTCCAAAAAGGAGAAGTCATTATCAGAGGTGATTTTAATATCATTTCCGAACCTGTTTACGATAAAACACACAAACAGGGGAAACCAAGTCGTTCTATCTTGAAAACATCAGCTTTGCAGAAGGTTCTAGACACTCACAACATATTTGGCGTTCTTTAAACCCTGGATCCAGAGAGTACAGCTATTTTTCTCCTGTACATGAAGTATACTCCAGAATTGATTTTTTAATTACTTCAAAAAAATTTGTGGGAAAATTTTCCAATGCAAAGATTGATTCCATAAAGATCTCTGACCATGCTTTGGTCTCCTGTGACTTATTTTTGCATGACTCTGATGACAAAGGTCCTAGATGGACATTAAACAAATTGTTACCAATAAATTATGTCATTTCAGAAGAAATAGAGCAGCATATTAAAGATTATTTTTCTTGTAATGCCTTGTGTGGAGTTTCCCAAGACTATGTCTGAGATGCATTCAAAGCAATGATAACAGGTAAGTTAATTTCTATAGCTGCCAAATGTAAAAAAGAGAGACAAAAATACATACACGACATATAAACAAATATATCTGTTTTGGAGAAACGGCATATGAAATATGGTGGCAAAAAAACTCTCAGGAAATTAACCCAAGAGAGAAAAAAATTAGAGCTTTTGGAAATCTCCAAGGTTCAAAAGGATATGA
Source organism: Heteronotia binoei (assembly GCF_032191835.1). Taxonomy (NCBI): domain Eukaryota; kingdom Metazoa; phylum Chordata; class Lepidosauria; order Squamata; family Gekkonidae; genus Heteronotia; species Heteronotia binoei. The sequence continues at coordinate 69,774,187 of NC_083226.1, forward strand.
TGTACTTGCATCAGAAATACATTACTAGGTCATCAAAATCACTTAAGTTATTGAAACATAGGGTCTCTCACCAGAAAGCTAGTTCTTTAATCCATGCTATTAAATCACCTGCTGGTCAGGTAGTGATAAACTCAATAGATATCGCTGCTTCCTTTTTTCAGTTCTATAAAAACTTATATACAACATCAAGTGAGAACTTAAATTTCTGAATATTTAAAATATATTAATTTTAATACAGTTTTAACACAGGAGCACTCTTCCTTTTTAGATAAACCGATTTCTTTGACCAAACTGAATTTGGCCATCGCTAAAATTAAGACTAACAAGGCTGTTGGGAGAGATGGCTTCCCAACTGAATTTTATAAGCATTTTAAGGCGCAAATTTCAGAACACCTAAATACATGTAATTTCATTATGTCCTCTGGTACCTACCTAGCTCTTGGAAAGAAGCAAAAGTTATTGTAATCCACAAGGCAGGAAAGGATAAACTGAGTCCGTCCTCATAGCACCCAATATCTATTTTAAATCACGACTTTAAAGTTTTTTCTATTATTCTAGCTGAAAGATTAAATAAGATCATATCGCATTACATTAATAATGATCAATATGGCTTCATCTCGGGTCGATCTATTAATGATAATGTTCGTAGAACCCTTAATATGATTCACTACTGCAGAGCATCTAAGATTCCTTCGCTAATTCTCTCACTTGATGCTGAAAAAGCATTTTACAAATTGGAAATTTCTTTTTTGAAATCAGTATTAAATTCGATGCAATTTGTTCATTCTATAGATGCCATATACAATGCGCCAAATGCCCAAATTTCTATTAATCAATTCAGAACTGATAATCTGACTTTAAATAGGGGTACTAGACAGGGATGCCCGTTGTCCCCAATTTTATTTGTGTTGTCATTGGAGCCGCTGGCTCATGCAGTCAGGGAAGATCCAGATGTGGAAGGCATTGTTCTAAAGGATAGGTCACATAAAATTAGTATTTTTGTTGACGATACTTTTTTATTTTAGTAATCCTCTTGTCTCCCTAAAATAATTAAAAATAATTATAGACCAATATAGTGTACATTCTGGATTTACTGTAAATTTTTTAAAATCAGAAATATACCCTATGGTAATTACACCCACCTTGAAGCAAGGCATTCTATCTCACTTTACTTATAAATGGGTGGAAAAATCTTGGCGTTATCTTGGGATTAATATACCGCTGAATCTTAAAGATTTAGCTCAAGTAAATTACTCTCCCCTTTTTCTTTCAGTTAAGAATTCATTATCTGATTGGTCCAAAGGTAATTTCTCACTGCTTGAAAAAAGTGATCTTTTAAAATCCTTTTTGTTACCAAAATTTCTGTATCTATTTCAAAACCTGCCTATTCCAGTTGATAAAAGAGAATTACAAAGATGGCAAAAAGCCTTTATGGACTTCTTGTGGAGCTCGAAATACCATAAGACTTTTATTTTCTATGTTATCAAAACCTGCAGCACTAGGAGGTTTGGGTGTTCCCCTCCTAGAAAAATATTACCTAGCTTCTCAATTAAAGTACATCCTTCCATATGCTAATCCGAGCTATGATGCCTCTTGGCTTAATATTGAGAAGGCCTCTCTAGGTGAGGCTCTTCTACATGAGGTCATTTGGCTTGGGAAATTTGAAAGACCAGAAATGGTTTTAACCCATTTTTAGATCATACACAGACTCTGGACTAAATATAGAGAGGTCTTAACACCTGCCACCTCCCCTTTCATGTCATTTCTTGGACAAACATGGTTCTTACCAAGTAAAAATTTGAATGATTTTAAAATCTGGCGTGACAGGAATATTTTTTTAACTAATAGACATCACAACTAATAGTAAAATTAGCACTATATCTCTACTGGAAGCAAAATATAAAGTCAAAATCCCCTGGATGCAGTACTTTCAGATACATGACACATTGCACAAGATTATACCACTTACATGTACAAACAGACCTTTAAACGCTTTTGAAATTTGCTTAAAGACTGGCTCTACTGCTGTGAGGTGTAATTTTAATTATTTATCAGGTATTAAATTCAAAGACATGGGTGCGATGTACATCACAACAAAATCAGTGGCACAAAGACTGTGAGAAGCTTTTTTCGGAAGAACAATGGTTAGCACTGTGGAAAAGCTCTTTATTTAAATCAAGGTCCTCTTACATTAGAATCCAAAACTTTAAAGTCTGGTCTAGATGGTATTGCACACTGTGCAGTATGTTTCGCAGTAAACTGGTTTCAAATTCAAATTGTTGGAAAGGCTGTGGGGGAGTAGGCACATTAAAACATTGTTGGTGGGACTGCCCTATAATAAAGTTATTTTGGAAATCAGTGCAAAGATTGCTATGGAAATAATAGGATGTGATATCCCCTTCCTACCTGAGTCAATCCTTCTTAATATTTGAAATAAGAAACCTTGTTCTAACTTGAATTCAGAACTACTCTCATTATTGCTAATGACGGCTAAAATTAATGTGGCACAATGTTGGAAATCTGACAAAAGCCCTAGTATTCGTCAATGGTTTGAAAAAGTCTGGGATCTCTTGATTCAAGATAAATTGGCATCCTTCATTTTGAAATATGAAAATCCATTACTAACTGATACCTTTGTGGAAAAATGGTTTGCTTTTTTTGCATATATAAATGAAAAATCTTCGCCCTGTTCATCGATTTCAACAAAATATCTGGACTTTATTCTGTATTAAGTGGATATTAGAACATGATGTAAACATGTAACCGGAGTGAACTATTTTTGTATGTAATTTTCATTTTTGTTTCTGTTTTCACTTTTCTGTATGTTTTATAAGTGTAAGTAATTTTATTTTTATTTTTATATGCCTAGCTTTGGATATATTGTGTTAAAAATAATAAAAATTGTGAGTTATGAAAAAAGACAAGATAGGGCACCAAACAAAATTATGGTCATCTAATAATTCACAAAACTCCCCCCCCCCCCCAAAAAAAAGTGTTTCCGGCTCAACATTAGGAAGAACTTCCTGACCGTTAGAGCGATTCCTCAATGGAACAGGCTTCCTCAGGAGGTGGTGGGCTCTCCTTCCTTGGAGGTTTTTAAACAGAGGTTAGATGGTCATCTGACAGCGATGAAGATCCTGTGAATTTGGGGTAGGTATTTGTGGGTTTCCTGCATTGTGCAGGGGGTTGGACTAGATGACCCTGGAGGTCCCTTCCAACTCGATGATTCTATGATTCTACTGTCCATATTGAACACTATGAGGGAAAGCAGCTGAAGTATCCTGACAGTGCTATATTCACATGTGTAGTCTCATAGGCAGCACGTCTACTGCAAGTCACTTAAATGATGAATCTGACTGCAGAGGTACAAAGAGAGGGCCAATCTGCAGTGATCGTGGCGTTGTCAGCTAGGTCACTTTAATGAATATCAATGACCCTATATGCCTAATCTGCACAGATGCAGAAGCATCCACCAGCTGCCACAAAAGATATTTACCAAGGTACAACCTAGTCATTGCAATGTAGCCAAAACTGCTACTGCAGAGGTACAAAATTGTACAGTGTGGCATGAGTCAAACTTTAGACCAACATCATGATAATTCAATCATGGGTTCAGCATACACATAAACAATGAATATAACGTATATAATATGCCATTCATATCAAAGTTACCAGCATCCTTTAAAAGCATCAATATACATCTTTATATGGATAGTAGTGAAAGCCAGCCCCCATAACCTCTAGTTACTATGCAATTATACCTCTACAGATTAATGGCGATACAGCATTTCTGTTCAGTCTTCAACAGAAATCCAAGACAGAAAAAAAGTAAAAAATGACAAAATTCACAGGTAAAACTTTCTTTCCATCAAAGGAAGGGAAGAAAATGAAAGGAGAGGACAACCCCTTGAGCATTATCCCAAGCAGCTTCCAGATTTTGAACTGATTTAATATACTTTTAGGAAATGGTAAACAGAAGTATGATCACATAACCAGTATTTTTGTTGAACCAGTCTTAACTTAATGTGTTAAAAAGATTTCTGAAAGACAGGTTGCTTACCTGTAACTGTGGATCTTCGAGTGGTCATCTGTGCATTTACACTCATGGGATACAGCGCCTGCACCAATCCCCCGAATCGATACCTAAAAAGCCTAGGATTTTTCGCGCTTGGCACCAGTGAGCATGCACAGGCATCCCAGTATGCATGCTCACCAGAGCCAGTGCACAGATCCCGCCAGTTCCTTCTTGACCGCTGGAAGCTCCCTAACATAGGGAGACGGTCAGCAGTGGGGAAGGAGGCCGGGTAGTGTGAATGCACAGATGACCACTTGAAGATCTACAGTTACAGGTAAGCAACCTGTCTATCTTCTTCGTGGTCTCTGTGCTTCACACTCATGGGAGATTAGCAAGCAAGACATACCTGGAGGCGGGAGGACGGTCAACCAGAAAAGACAGCTTGCAGCACCACAGCTCCCAGGCGAGTCCTCTGCTGAGCATGCACATCCAGAGTGTAGTGCTTCATGAAGCCATGAGAAGAGGACCAGATGGAGGCCTTGCACACATCCGTCAAGGAAACACCCTTCTGGAACGCCACTGACATCGCCATCACTGTAGTAGAGTGTCCACGAATGGGCCCAGGCAACGGCTTCTTTGCCAGCAAGTCTCAGTGAGCCACTTCGAAAGCCGCTGAGATGAAATTCTGGAACCCAACTTAGGAGCAGCATAAGAAACAAAAAGATGCTGGTCCTGGCGAAAACTCTTAGAACGACTCAAATAAAACAGTAACACACGCTTAACGTCCAATGCATGCCACCAATGTTCCTCATCCAAGGAAGGCGTGGGATAAAACGTGGGTAACCAAATGTCCAACTTAAGGTGAAACTGGGAAACCACCTTAGGAAGAAAAGAAACATCAGGAGCCAATGACACTCCAGACTCATGAAAAATATGGGTGGTCAAAACACATA